>NC_045794.1:6637408-6940438 GCF_009873245.2 Balaenoptera musculus | reverse complement strand
TCAAAGCCAAACGTTCTGGGGGTGCAGGACCCCTGGGCTTGTCTTCCTGGTGCAGGATCCCTGGGCTGGGGAGCCCGATGTGAGACTTAACTTCTCGAGTTGGATGCTTAATTAATTTTGATTCTTTCCTGTTTATTAATATAACCATTTGAGGTTATAGGTTTTCCACTGAGTGTACCAGTAGCTATATCGTATAACTGATGAATTGATGCTCTGTGACTCTGGGACACAGAACTTCCTATGACTGTTCTGTAGTCGTTGTGAATTGCTCTTTTTAGTATTATAAGGTTTCCATCTTTTATGGTTGAACAATTTTTTTTTTTCTGGCTATGCCACACAGCTTGTGGGATCTTAGTTCCCCGACCAGGGATTGAACCCACGCCCTCGGCAGTGAAAGCGAGGAGTCCTAACCACTGGACTGCCAGGAAATTCCCAAAAAATTTTTGTTCTGAATCAAATTTGTCTGATATTAATATCTCACCTGTTGCTTTATTTTCTATTCTCTTACTTTCAACCTTTACAAATAATTTTGTTCCAGGTGCATCACTTGTACTCATAATAGAATTGGGATTTATGTTGAAAAGGACTCTGATAGAGTTACTTTTTTTGAAATGGGAGATGTATTTGACCTTAAGTTAGTCATATTATGCATTATTATGTTGTCATATTATATATACATAATATTTATTGTCGTGTAATATGCTACAACTGAAAACATATTTCACTCTATGACCTTTATGGGGCCTTTGCATGTGTTTGGGAATGTGTAAGCATATTTGTATGTCTGATAATTTCCTTCTAAATTTAGAAAGGGTTGTCTATTTTCTTATTAATTTATTTTATTTAATTAGTATGAAGTTCAGCTGCAACTACAAGAAAAACCACCTGAGTGGCTAAAGAAAAAAAAATTTTTTTTCTCATTTAAAATAAGTCAAATAGGTAAGAAGTTTAAGGCTGCTTGGGTGGTGCTGTGGTCACCAAGAAACACCTAGAGTTGTTCTTCTGCAGTAATTATCAAATCCTACTGGACAAGAATAATGAGTTGCCCTGCAAATGATGACATGTGTTGGTGAGCCAGTTTGATAGACCAGGATCTGCCCTCTGAGAAGCTGCTCTCTGCGCACTATCCTTCATGAGCCCAGGCGCTCTTCTCAGGGCAGTACTCCTAGTGCGTTGTTCTCATAGTCAATTCTGAGTTCAGTCTGGAGAGTATACCTGTCCGGGGGCTGCACATCTTTCACAACCCACTTTCTGCTGATACTGATTTAGGGACCCTTGGATTGCTTTTAGGGTTGAGTAATCATAAGCCGATGTCGGCTGCCCTCAAAGTCAGCAAAAAATTCTCTCCAAACTTAGTAGGCTTCTAGTCTGTTTTGCTTTAATCCAATGCCATGTGAAAGTAACAACAAAGAATAAATTACGTACTTTGATCTATCCTGTGACCAGGTCCTTCCTCTTAATTTATTGGCCACTGCCCTAAGGTCATTTGAAACCCTGTGTTTGGAAAGGCAAGACCTAAATCCTGTCTCTGCTGGTAGGCTCATTGTCTTTGTATGGAGAGCATCAATTTTATTGTCTGCTAAATCCACAATTTTATCACCACCTTAATTTAGGGGACAGGATACGTAGGGTTTGTTTTTCTTCAATCCTGTTAAGTTCCAAATTATAGGACTCTCAATTAACTACATATAGTAGCTGCAGGCAGAAGATGTCTCCCTCATGAAATTAGTATTTATCCTTCCATTTCTTCTTGCAGTCTAGCTGCTTCTAGTCTGAGCTCATCTCTCTCTTAAGTGTTAAAAGTGGCAAGGAGGATTCATGTCATGTCAACATTCTGATATTTTTCTTTTTTTATACCTTTATAAAAGTATACTTTTCTTTTTTTACACTTTCCCCAATATGTTCTCAAATTTTTCAGCTTTAGTAAGCAGATGGTTTTCTTTTCAAGGTGACATTTGTCCAAATATCTTACCATGGATAACATGACTTATTAGCTTTCCAGCCTACAATATCTGAGTCATTAGTATATTCTGCCCATGAATTCCATTCAACCACATCCAAAATTTAGGTTTTATTACTAGAGTACCTCACTTATGATAACACATTCTGAATTATTTAGGATTCTACTAAGCTGCCTATAATAGAAATCGCAAATAGCATAAATCTGCAACTTAAGGTGGACCCCTCTCTTTACAAAATTATATTTTTGTTTGCTATCTGCCGTATGTGCACTTTGCTTCCTTTTGTAAACTCTCTTACTATATTTCTGTAGCTTTTTGGAAGCTCTTCTATTAATACTTATTTTGGGGCCTAGATTTTAGCTCTCTCCTTGTTTTTCTAGAAATAGAGTTTGTAATTTTATTTTTTGATTTACTTGATACTTTCAGAAGATTTCTAGGAAAAAATTATGGAAATATTGTCTCTGTGCCTGTCAAGTTCAAACTATGGATTCCATAATCTGTTCAAATTCTTAGACTTTTATAAAGCACAAGGTTTTATGGATGATAGGGGCCAGAACTCAGTAAAGCTGGAAGACTAGAAAGACAAAGTAACAATTTATCCCTGACACATAGTTTAGACAAGCCAGCTACAAAGAGGTCTAAGAATTTTGGCCACAGAATTGCTTTGAATCCCAGACCTTTTGTTTGTGATGACTGTATATTTGCTGTAGAGGACATCTGAACCTAAGAAATGGTTCATTTGAGTTGTGTTTTATTTTACTAAAGTCTAAAAAATAATTTTGAGACTAGAATGATTTATACTTCTTCAGAGTCTGGAAAGGAATAAATGATGAAAATGTATCAATGCTTCTTTAAAGCATATTGTGTATTTTATCTATTACTAAACAAAAGGAAGTAACTCTAATTATTTCTTATATTTGTTCTTCATTTCTCCATTTCTTCATTTATTCATTTCTACAGAAAGAAATTAATACAGATTCAGTTATTGATGTCAGGGAAAGTTTAACTTATTGATTAAAGGAGATAAATCCAGGCACAAAAATTCAATTAATGGCTTTTATGTTAAAATGCACTCATAGGTTTAACAGGAAAAAAAAATCCCTTAAAGGGGTAAATTACCAATATTCTAACCATGTACACAGAGTAAATGGTATAAGGAAGCCAATCTGTGGTACGGATTAATGCGTTACTAGCAGATTCATGAAATAAAGGCTGAGGATACAGTCTCCAAGACATTTCTGGGTGGAAGAATGTCTCTTTTGCCCTGGACTCAAATATTTTATGACAAATGAAATAAGAGGATACTTACAGAAGGGACTTGTTTTCAAGTGCTTCACAAGTTTTCACCATTAAAGAGAAAGTTATTTGTTTTTGCTTTTTTTTGGTTGGGGGGAGGTTGTTTTTTCACTGGTTGTGTTTTATTTTGTTCAAGATTGATCTAGATGAGAGAGCAAGAGGTTAAAGGAAAGCTGAATTTGGCTCAATCTAAGAAACTGTTTTTATTCAAAGGTTTAGGTCTGTCCAAAAGTGGAATAGGATTATATGAATAGTAGCTAATGATATCTTGGAGGAATGTCATGCTCAAATAATGATTCAACAAGATTAAGTCAAGGACTTGACTCAAGAATCTTTCACTACTTGTGTTGTAGAGGCATTATTTGCTTTAAAGTCTTAGCTGTGTTTAGAAAGCAACGTGTTCTTCAACTCAAATTTGGATGGAACTTGCTTTGTACATATTTAATGGATAAGTGGTGAAAGTTTTGCATGCTGAGTTATTCTATGCTTCTATAATAGAGAATATAGTCAGATCTAGAACACTTTAGGAAATTGGCAAGGGCTGATAGTATATCTGTGTCATGCTGATAGTAGTGTTGAGGGATCGTAAAAATTAGTGATATTTAACAGCAGGCATCTCTAAAAGACTTATGCCTTTTAGAAAGTCCAATTTCATATGCATTTCCTTCCTTTCCTCTCTTTTAAGATGAATTAAAGGAAATAGTTTGCATCTCGCACGTAACTTGAATTACCGCTGAGGATGTTAAAAGAAACTCACACTTGTCTTGATGAGTGTGATCTCAACCTGGCAAAGAATGTCCTTAAAAGCTGAGCCCCATTTCTTCAGCTTTATTTCTGGTGTGTCTTTTCATTACGTTTTAAATTCCAACCATGGTAAATTATCCATAATTTCTCAATTACATCATGTTATTTCATGACTGTATTCTTTAAATGCCATATCACACAATATTTACTTGGCAAACTCCTCATCTTTTTATCAAACTCAGTTCAGATTTAATAGAGCTGATGACTCCTTCATTTGTTGTTAGTTTTGTATCTAAAATATGTATCTAGTTTTGGACTCAAATTATTATTTGAACATGTATATCTTCTACTAAATTATGTGTTCTTGAGGGAGAGAGCAATTAATGAGAAACTGAGCAGTCTTGAAAAGAAGTAACTTTTTCCCAGGTACATAAGGTTGGGAAATACATAATAAGTCAAGAAAAAAGTGTCTGCAGAGGTACAGAAGCTTAAGAAAGCATATTTAGGCTGAGGTGTCAGGTATGATTGGTAGAGTAATAGTTGTTAAGGCTTTTCAGGTGACATCATAGAGTATTTTCAAGTATGCTAAGAAAACAGTGCTTATTATCCCCCCTTAATTTGAATAGCTGGGTGATATTGGGGAAGCTGCCAAAGCTCTCTGTGCTGCAATTTCCTCAAAAGAAAAAAATGGTGATAATAATAATATCTACTCCCTCATGGGAATTATACAGCAAGTGATCAATACATGTTAGCTACTGTGGTTATGATTATTATTAGTAGTATTAGAATTATCTATCCTCACTGATAGACTGAACTCTGTGCCCATCCAAATGCCTAAAATATTGTAGGTGCTTAATAATATTTGTTAAAAAGATAAATTATTATATAAGTAGTAAAGAAACACTGACTTACCTTGAAGACAAAGAAATTATGTGAAAATATTTGAACTTTAATAATACACTCATGGCCATGGTGTAGATTTATTGGAAAGAGGATTTAGAAGCTAGGAGACCACTTAGGAAGCTATTGCAAAAGTCTACATAACAGGGCTTCCCTGGTGGCACAGTGCTTAAGAATCCGCCTGCCAATGCAGGGGACACGGGTTCGATCCCTGGTCGGGGAACTAAGATCCCACATGCCGCAGGGCAACTATGCCCGCGCGCCACAACTACTGAGCCTGCGCTCTAGAGCCCATGAGCCACAACTACTGAAGACCGTGTACCTAGAGCCCGTGCTCTGCAACAAGAGAAGCCACTGCAATGTGAAGCCCGCGCACCGCAACGAAGAGCAGCCCCCGCTCGCCGCAACTAGAGAAAAGCCAGTGTGCAGCAACGAAGACCCAACGCAGCGAAAAATAAATAAATTAAATAAATAAATAAAAAGTCTACATGACATATGATGACAAATTACATCAAAGTAACGATAAATATGGAGGAAAAATATGCTGGAGGACTGACACATGCTGGTGGCTTCTACATGTGCAGTGTATTGTAGGGGATCAAGATTCTAGGCTCTCTAGTATACTGCCTGGCTTCAAATCCTGGCCCTTCACTAATTTGCTGCGCGACCTTAGCAAATTACCACAGTTTTCTATGTTTCAATTTCCTTGTCTGTAAAACTGGAATGTTATTAATAGTTATACCCTAAGGCAATTGTAAGGATGAAATAATGTTTGTTAAATACTTACTAAAATGCCATATATATATATACACACAAAATAAGTGTTCACTTTAATATTCACTACTATCATTATTACCATTATTTATGGGGAGTTAAAAAGGAGGTTCAATTTCAGGTGATTCTAATTTGGTCCTGGATACCATTAATTGAGTAAGGAATACTGTGGGCTTGTCAGTACATAATTCATTCAATTTTGAACACCTTAAGTTCCAGATGTCCAAGTAGATCTGCTTATAAATATAAATTTAAAGAGAAATGTGTAGATGAAAACATATTTATTGGCAGTTGAGAGAAGATGTCCATTGAGAAGATGAGAAAGGAGGATAGAACTTTGGTTGGGGGACACATGAAAGGTTCTGATAAAGCCCTGTCAGGCAGGAAGGAGGAGAAAACAGGAGAAAAGGAGCATCTCCCGTCAAGTGTGACAGGGAAGAAGAGGTCTGCTGTTCATTTTGGAAACAGGAAGTATTGATATATTAAAATCCTTACCTAGAACCATTTGCAATGGTTGGGGCAGACCCCTTGGGTGAAGGACTGCATATAGGGCTAAAAAGTAGAGAGAATGGACACCCATTATCTGTGGTCTCCACTGTGATGTATAATATAGGCAAAATAATAAAAGGAAAGAGTAATCATGCTCCAGGAATTACAGGTTCCAGGAGGCAAAGTTCCAGAATTGTCTCTGATGAAGTGGTCTAATGAAGGATGGGGAGGTCTGGAATTTGCCAAGCCGAACTCTAGGCAGAAAAGCCAAGAGGAAAGAATAGCTTCCCTTTCTCACTTTTCACCCCCTGCCTCACTCTCATCATGAAGGAAAATCTTGGAATCATGTTCTCTCTCACTGAAATATTATTTTTCAGCCCACAGGGAACCCAAACTAGTCGGAGGGGACATTCCCTGCTCTGGTCGTGTTGAAGTGAAACATGGCGACACCTGGGGCACCGTCTGTGATTCTGACTTCTCTCTGGAAGCGGCCAGTGTGCTATGCAGGGAATTACAATGCGGCACAGTCGTCTCTATCCTGGGGGGAGCTCACTTTGGAGAAGGAAATGGACAGATCTGGGCTGAAGAATTCCAGTGTGAGGGGCACGAGTCCCATCTTTCACTCTGCCCAGTAGCACCCCGCCCAGACGGGACTTGTAGTCACAGCAGGGATGTTGGAGTAGTCTGCTCAAGTGAGACCCAGAGCACATGTTCAATTTGTTCCCATATTGTGAAGAGGGTAGGGTTAGGTAGTCACAGACATCTTTTTAAAGCCCTGTCTCCTTTCAGGATACACAGAAGTTCGCTTGGTTAATGGCCAGTCCCCATGTGAAGGAAGAGTGGAGCTCAAGATTCTTGGGACCTGGGGATCTCTCTGCAACTCACACTGGGACATGGAAGATGCTCACGTTTTTTGCCAGCAGCTTAAATGTGGAGTTGCCCTTTCTGCCCCAAGAGGAGCACCTTTTGGGAAAGGAAGTGGGCAGGTCTGGAGGCACATGTTTCACTGCACTGGGACTGAGCGTCACATGGGAGATTGTCCCATGACTGCTCTGGGTGCATCGCTATGTCCTTTGGGGCAAGTGGCCTCTGTAATCTGCTCAGGTAAGAGAAAAAGGGCAGCCAACGTTGAGCCTCTCCCATGGTGGTGTGCCTTAAAAGAGGGTGTAACTATGGCGAAGAACAGAAGGAAAAGGGAATGATCCATTTTGAGGGATCATGAGAAGTGTGCCAGAATATTAACTTCATTTGTCTTTTTAGAAGGAAAGTAAACTTAATTTTCATGGACCTCATAGTTATTTAGTGCTTACCATGTGCCTTCTCAGAGTACCTGATTCATTCCCAGCCTGGTTGACCCATCCACCTTTCTCTAAAGCTATGTTTGTCCTAGCTCACCTATTTAACACTCCAGCTGACCTCCTTTCCTCACCCCAACTTTTTGTATCTCTTGTGACTGATGACGTTTGGTGTTTGCAGGAAACCAGAGTCAGACGTTACCCCCGTGCAATTCATCATCCTCGGACCCAACAAGCTCTATTTTTTCAGAAGAAAGTGGTGTTCCCTGCATAGGTAAGAATCAGTGACCAGTCTATGAAAATGATCTCAGAATCCTTAGAAATGCATTTATATTTTATTTTCTCTTTGCAGGGAGTGGTCAACTTCGCCTGGTAAATGGAGGCGGGCGTTGTGCTGGCAGAATAGAGATCTATCATGAGGGCTCCTGGGGCACCATCTGTGATGACAGCTGGGACCTGAATGATGCCCACGTGGTGTGCAAACAGCTGGGCTGTGGAGGGGCCATTAATGCCATTGGTTCTGCTCATTTTGGGGAAGGAACAGGGCCCATCTGGCTGGATGAGGTGAACTGTAATGGAAAAGAATCTCGTATTTGGCAATGCCATTCCCATGGCTGGGGGCGCCACAACTGCAGGCATAAGGAGGATGCAGGAGTTATCTGCTCAGGTAAGTTCTGCATAATTACAATAGATTATAATTATATAAGAAAGGACTGAGGTGGGGCAAAGGGTAGTGAAGGATATTAATCTGAGCAAATTCCCTAAAATACAGGTTCAGAGGGAACACTTGTGAGATTCAGGCTGCCAGAAGTGTGGATTTGATGAATTAGTGCTACCTCATGTGCAAGGCAATATAATATCAGAAAGAGAAAAACTCAGAAGTGAGTTTGCATATCATGAAAATGACAGCAAAACTAATCATAAGTTCTTTTATAAACATATGTGGAGCTGGATATTGGGTAAGAATTTAGTGCACCACTTGATGATAGCTGTATTAATAAAGTAGATTAAAAAGGACAGCAGAAATACATTTGGTGCTACATTCTACAGAGAAAAAGATAATCACCATGCCCAAGTAATTTATTTATTTATTTATTTATTTTTATATTTATTTTTGGCTGTGTTGGGTCTTCGTTTCTGTGCGAGGGCTTTCTCTAGTTGTGGCAAGCGGGGCCCACTCTTCATCGCGATGCGCGGGCCTCTCACTATCGCGGCCTCTCTTGTTGCAGAGCACAGGCTCCAGACGTGCAGGCTCAGTAGTTGTGGCTCACGGGCCTAGCTGCTCTGTGGCATGTGGGATCTTCCCAGACCAGGGCTCGAACCCGTGTCCCCTGCATTGGCAGGCAGATTCTCAACCACTGTGCCACCAGGGAAGCCCCCAAGTAATTTTTAATGACAGATAAATTACCATAACAGGACACTGCTCTTGTTTTGTATACATGGTAAGATTTTAGAAAGCATTGTGAAGTACAGAAATGTACTCAGTTGTAATGTATTGGAAAAAAGAGTGCTATGACTTAGGGAAGTGAAAAATTCTGTATGCCAGAAGAGATTTTGCTATCACTCACATTCAGTGACGTAAATCTGGTAGAGGACATACACAACAAAACTGTGAAGTGTGAGAAAGGGAAATATTTCATTTTAAGGAAATGTATATAAAACATTGGTTTTAGTGTCTGAGTATCTCAATAAATTTTAACTATCAAGGACAACTGCCAAAAAATGAACAGAATAGGGTTAGAAAGCTAAAATTACAGTAATTTAGGGAGAAAAAAATCCAAACTATGTAATTCATAAAAGGCTCTGGGCCTTTGATTAAGATTTAGAAGTCAACTTAGAATCACTGTTGGCATTTTAAAGAGGTCTCTAATTACAAAATCCAAGACTAGAAAACCAGAAATATTTACAGAACAAATACTATATTTTAACAAAATCTACCAAATCATCCAGAAGTTTCTAAAGAATTACTAGTAATGAAATTCCTAGTGTATCGTACCTATTTTTAAATCCATTCTCACATCAGAGTAAAGGGAGAGAGTCCTCTGAATCTTCAGAAAAGATTTAAAACTGCTAACTCTCTATTTCACCCCAGAGTTCATGTCTCTGAGACTCATCAGTGAAACCAGCAGAGAGACCTGTGCAGGACGCCTGGAAGTTTTTTACAATGGAGCTTGGGGCAGCGTTGGCAAGAGTAACATGTCTGCAGCCACGGTGGGAGTGGTATGCAGGCAGCTGGGCTGTGCGGACAAAGGGAGCATCATCCCTGCATCTTCAGACAAGACGATGTCCAGGCACATGTGGGTGGACAATGTTCAGTGTCCTAAAGGGCCTGACACCTTATGGCAGTGCCCATCATCTCCATGGAAGAAGAGACTGGCCAGCCCCTCGGAGGAGACCTGGATCACGTGTGCCAGTGAGTATCCGTTGGACTATATGAAGCTTCCATTCTGTGGCTCCACTAGCATCTTCTGATCTAAGCAAGAATGAGTAAATTTTGGTTAATCCTTATTCTACCTGGATAATGTAATGGGTTGTATTTAATTTGGCCTATAGGTACTCAGGATCAGTGATCATTTCCCCAAAGACTATCATACTCTGATGGTCTTCTCAAAAGTTTTATTCAGTTGCTATCTCTGTGAACAAATAAGGAGAAGAGAATATATAATTCAGCATTTGACTATTGAGTCGCCCCATTTTTCTTTCAAATAGTATCTTGTTACACTTAATATTAAGAGAGAAGCAGTCAGAAAGATCAATCCTGAATTATTTTCTCATTCTACACCTTTTTAAACTGGAAGAAGATTTCTATCTACCTGGCAGTTTGAGAGAATTTAACATTATATATTTACAATGTTAACTTTATCTATTTGACATTTCCTAAGTCACACTAACATTCTTTTTTTAAAAATTTTATTGGGGTATAGTTAATTTACAATGCTGTGTTAGTTTCAGGTGTCACACTAACATTCTTATGTCCAGGATGAAATACACCCAGTTTGCTGGAGGGACATAGGCTTTCATAAAAGATGAATTTTGTAAAAATGTAAAATTTAAAATACACATTAAATAAGCAAACTTTTAAAACAGATTTTTTTAATATCATAATCCTTTTTTTTTAGACATCTTTATTGGAGTATAATTGCGTTACAATGGTGTGTTGGTTTCTGCTTTATAACAAAGTGAATCAGCTATCCATATACATATATCCCCATATCTCCTCCCTCTTGCGTCTCCCTCCCGTCCTCCCTATCCCACCCCTCTAGGTGGACACAAAGCACCAAGCTGATCTCCCTGTGCTATGCAGCTGCTTCCCACTAGCTAACTATTTTACATTTGGTAGTGTATATATGTCCATGACACTCTCTCACTTCATCCCAGCATACCCTTCCCCCTCCCTGTGTCCTAAAGTCCATTCTCTACGTCTGTGTCTTTATTCCTGTCCTGCCCCTAGGTTCTTCAGAACCATTTTATTTTTTTATTCCACATATATGTGTTAGCACATGGTATTTGTTTTTCTCTTTCTGACTTACTTCATTATGTAGGACAGACTCTAGGTCCATCCACCTCACTACAAATAGTTCAATTTCGTTTCTTTTTATGGCTGAGTAAAATTTCATTGTATATATGTGCCACATCTTCTTTATCCATTCATCCGTTGATGGACACTTAGGTTGTGTCCATGTCCTGGCTATTGTAAATAGAGCTGCAATGAACATTGTGGTACATGACTCTTTTTGAATTATGGTTTTCTCATGGTATATGCCAAGTAGTGGGATTGCTGGGTCATATGGAAGTTCTATTTTTAGTTTTTAAGGAACCTCCATACTGTTCTCCATAGTGGCTGTATCAATTTACATTCCCACCAACAGTGCAAGAGGGTTCCCTTTTCTCTACACCCTCTCCAGCATTTATTGTGTCTAGATTTTTTGATGATGGCCATTCTAACTGGTGTGAGGTGATACCTCGTTGTAGTTTTGATTTGCATTTCTCTAATGATTAATGATGTTGAGCATTCTTTCATGTGTTTGTTGGCCATCTGTATATCTACTTTGGAGAAATGTCTATTTAGGTCTTCCGCCCATTTTTGGATTGGGTTGTTTGTTTTTTTGTTATTGAGCTGCATGAGCTGCTTGTAAATTTTGGAGATTAATCCTTTGTCAGTTGCTTCATTTGCAAATATTTTCTCCCATTCTGACGGTTGTCTTTTCATCTTTTTTATGTTTTCCTTTGCTGTGCAAAAGCTTTTAAGTTTCATTAGGTCCCATTTGTTTATCTTTATTTTTATTTTCATTTCTCTAGGAAGCGGGTCAAAAAGGATTTTGCTGTGATTTATGTCATAGAGTGTTCTGCCTATGTTTTCCTCTAAGAGTTTTATAGTATCTGGCCTTACATTTAGGTCTTTAATCCATTTTGAGTTTATTTTTGTGTATGGTGCTAGGGAGTGTTCTAATTTCATTCTTTTACATGTAGCTGTCCAGTTTTCCCAGCACCACTTATTGAAGAGGCTGTCTTTTCTCCATTGTATATTCTTGCCTCCTTTATCAAAAATAAGGTGACCATATGTGCGTGGGTTTATCACTGGGCTTTCTATCCTGTTCCATTGATCTATATTTCTGTTTTTGTGCCAGTACCATAGTGTCTTGATTACTGTAGCTTTGTAGTATAGTCTGAAGTCCAGAGCCTGATTCCTCCAGCTCCATATTTCTTTCTCAAGGTTGCTTTGGCTCTTCGGGTCCTTTTGTGTTTCCATACAAATTGTGAAATTTTTTCTTCTAGTTCTGTGAAAAATGCCATTGGTAGTTTGATAGGGATTGAACTGAATCTGTAGATTGCTTTGGATAGTATAGTCATTTTCACAATGTTGATTCTTCCAATCCATCTATTTGTATCATCTTTAATTTCTTTCATCAGTGTCTTATAGTTTTCTGCATACAGGTCTTTTGTCTCCTTAGGTAGGTTTATTCCTAGGTATTTTATTTTTTTTGTTGCTGTGGTAAATGGGAGTGTTTCCTTAATTTCACTTTCAGATTTTTCAACATTAGTGTATAGGAATACAAGAGATTTCTGTGCATTAATATTGTATCCTTCTACTTTTCCAAATTCATTGATTAGCTCTAGTAGTTTTCTGGTAGCATGTTTAGGACTCTCTATATATAGTATCATGTCATCTGCAAACAGTGACATCTTTACTTCTTCTTTTCCAATTTGGATTCCTTTTATTTCCTTTTCTTCTCTGATTGCTGTGGATAAAATTTCCAAAACTATGTTGAATAATAGTGGTGACAGTGGACAACCTTGTCTTGTTCCTGATCTTAGTGGAAATGGTTTCAGTTTTTCACCATTGAGAACGATGTTGGCTGTGGGTTTGTCATATATGACCTTTATTATGTTGAGGTAAGTTCCCTCTTTGCCTACATTCTGGAGGCTTTTTATCATAAATGGGTGTTGAATTTTGTCAAAAGCTTTTTCTGCATCTATTGAGATTACCATATGGTTTTTATCCTTCAGTTTGTTAATATGGTGTATCACGTTGATTGGTTGCGTATATTGAAGAATTCTTGCATTCCTTGGATAAACCCCCTTGATCATCGTTTATGATCCCTTTAATGTGCTGTTGGATTCTGTTTGCTAGTATTTTGTTGAGGATTTTTGCATCTATGTTCATCAGTGATATTGGCCTGTAGTTTTCTTTCTTTGGGACATCTTTGTCTGGTTTTGATATCAGGGTGATGGTGGCCTCGTAGAATAAGTTTGGGAGTGTTCCTCCATCTGCTATATTTTGGAAGAGTTTGAGAAAGACAGGTGTTAGCTCTTCTGTAAATGTTTGATAGAATTTCCTGTGAAGCCTGGTCTTTTGTTTGTTGGAACATTTTTAATCACAGTCTCAATTTCAGTGCTTGTGATTGGTCTGTTTATATTTTCTATTTCTTCCTGGTTCCGTCTTGGAAGGTTGTGCTTTTCTAAGAATTTGTCCATTTCTTCCAGGTTGTCCATTTTATTGGCATAGAGTTGCTTGTAGTAATCTCTCATGATCCTTTGTATCTGCAGTGTCAGTTGTTACTTCTCCTTTTTCATTTCTAATTCTATTGATTTGAGTCTTCTCCCTTTTTTTCTTGATGAGTCTGGCTAATGGTTTATCAATTTTATTTATCTTCTCAAAGAACCAGCTTTTAGGTTTACTGATCTATGCTATTGTTTCCTTCATTTCTTTTTCATTTATTTCTGGTCTGATATTTATGATTTCTTTCCTTCTGCTAACTTTGGGGGTTTTTTTTTCTTCTTTCTCTAATTGCTTTAAGTGTAAGGTTAAGTCGTTTATTTGAGATGTTTCTTGTTTCTTGATGTATCATTGTATTGCTATAAACTTCCCTGGTAGAACTGCTTTTGCTGCATCCCATAGGTTTTGGGTTGTCATGTTTTCATCATTATTTGTTTCCAGGTACTTTTTAAATTTCCTCTTTGATTTCTTCAGTGATCTCTTGGTTATCTAGTAATGTACTGTTTAGCCTCCATGTGTTTGTATTTTTTACAGATTTTTTCCTGTAATTGATATCTAGTCTCATAGCGTTTTGGTCGGAAAAGATACTTGATACGATTTCAATTTTCTTAAATTTACCAGGGCTTGATTTGTGTCCCAAGATATGATCTATCCTGAAGAATGTTCCATGAGCACTTGAGAAGAAAGTATATTCTGTTGTCTTTGGATGGAATGTCCTATCAATATCAATTAAGTCCATCTTGTTTAATGTATCATTTAAAGCTTGTGTTTCCTTATTTATTTTCATTTTGGGCGATCTGTCCATTGGTGAAAGTGGAGGTGTTAAAGTCCCCTACTATGATTGTGTTACTGTCATTTTCCCCTTTTATAGCTGTTAGCATTTGCCTTATGTATTGAGGTACTCCTATGTTGGGTGCATAAATATTTACAATTGTTATATCTTCTTCTTGGATTGATCCTTTGATCATTATATAGTGTCCTTCCTTGTCTCCTGTAATAGTCTTTATTTTAAAGTCTATTTTGTCTGATATGAGAATTTACTCCAGCTTTCTTATGATTTCCATTTGCATGGAATATCTTTTTCCATCCCCTCACTTTCAGTCTGTATGTGTCCCTAGGTCTGAAGTGGGCCTCTTGTAGACAGCATATGTACAGGTCTTGTTTTTGTATCCATTCAGCCAGTCTATGTCTTTTGGTTGGAGCATTTAATCCATTTACATTTAAGATAGTTATCAATATGTATGTTCCTATTACCATTTTCTTAATTGATTTGGGTTTGGTATTGCAGGTCTTTTCCTTCTCTTGTGTTTCCTGCCTAGAGAAGTTTCTTTAGCATTTGTTCTAAAGCTGGTTTGGTGGTGCTGAATTCTCTTAGCTTTCGCTTGTCTGTAAAGGTTTTAATTTCTCCGTCAACTCTGAATAAGATCCTTGCTGGGTAGGGTAATCTTGGTTGTAGGTTTTTCCTTTTCATCATTTTAAATATGTCCTGCCATTCCCTTCTGGCTTGCAGAGTTTCTGCTGAAAGATTAGCTGTTAACCTTATGGGGATTCCCTTGTATGTTATTTGTTGTTTTTCCCTTGCTGCTTTTAATATTTTTTCTTTGTATTTAATTTTTGATAGTTTAATTAATATGAGTCTTGTCATGTTTCTCCTTGGATTTACCTTATATGGGATTCTCTGTGCTTCCTGGACTTGATTGATTGTTTCCTTTCCCATATTAGGGAAGTTTTCAACTATAGTCTCTTCGAATATTTTCTCTTCTTTCTCTGGGACGCCTATAATTCAAATGTTGGTGCGTTTAATGTTGTCCCTGAGGTCTCTGAGACTGTCCTCAATTCTTTTCATTCTTTTTTCCTTATTCTGCTCTGTGGTAGTTAATTTCCACTATTTTATCTTCCAGGTCACTTCTCTGTTCTTCTGCCTCAGTTATTCTGCTATTGATTCCTTCTAGAGAATTTTTAGTTTCATTTATTGTGTTTTTCATCATTGTTTATTTGCTCTTTAGTTCTTCTATGTCCTTGTCAAACGTTTCTTGTATTTTCTCCATTCTATTGCCAAGATTTTGGGTCATCTTTACTATCATTACTCTGAATTCTTTATAGGTAGACTACCTATTTCCTCTTCATTTGTTTGGTCTGGTGGGTTTTTACCTTGCTCCTTCATCTGCTGTGTATTTCTCTGTCTTCTCCTTTTGCTTAACTTATTGTGTTTTGGGTCTCCTTTTTGCAGGCTGCAGGCGTATAGTTCCCGTTTTTTGTGGTGTCTGCCCCCAGTGGGTAAGGTTGGTTCAGTGGATTGTGTAGGCTTCCTGATGGAGTGTACTGGTGCCTGTGTTCTGGTGGATGAGGCTGGATCTTGTCTTTCTGGTGGGCAGGACCACGTCCAGTGGTGTGTTTCAGGGTATCTGTGATCTTATTCTGATTTTAGGCAGCCTCTCTGCTAATGGGTGGGGTTGTGTTCCTGTCTTGCTAGTTGTTTGGCCTAGGGTGTCCAGCACTGTAGCTTGCTGGTCGTTGAGCGGAGCTGGGTCTTAGTGTTGAGATGGAGATCTCTGGGAGAGCTTTCATCGTTTGATATTATGTGGAGCCAGGAGATCTCTGGTGGACCATGTCCTGAACTCAGCTCTCCCACCTCATAGGCACAGGCCTGACTCCCGGCTGGAGCACCAAGAGCCTGTCCTCCACATGGCTCAGAAGAAAAGGGAGAAAAAGAAGAAAGAAAGAAAAAAATAATAAAATAAATTAAAGTTATTAAAATAAATAAAATATTATTAAAAATTTAAAAATTAAAAAGTCATGAAAGAAAGAAAGAAGAGAGCAACCAAACCAATAAAGAAATCCACCACTGATAACAAGTGCTAAAAACTATACTAAAAACAAACAAACAAAAAAGACGGAAAGCAGAACCCTAGGACAAATGGTAAAAGTAAAGCTATACAGATAAAATCACACAAAGAAGCATACACATACACACTCACAAAAAGAGAAAAAGGAAAAAAAAATGTATATCTGTAAATTAAAAAAAAGGAATAGAGCAACCAAATCAATAAACAAATCTACCAATGATAATAAACTCTAAATAGTAAACTAAGGTAAACATAAAACCAGAAACAAATTAGATGCAGAAAGCAAACCCCAAATCTACAGTTGCTCTCAAAGTCCACTGCCTCTATTTTGGGATGATTCCTTGTCTTTTCAGGTATTCCACAGATGCAGGTACATCAAGTTGATTGTGGAGTTTTAATCCACTGCTCCTGAGGCTGCTGGGAGAAATTTCCCTTTCTCTTCTTTGTTTGCACAGCTCCTGGGGTTCAGCTTTGGATTTGGATCCGCCTCTGCGTGTAGGTCACCTGAAGGTGTCTGTTCTTTGCTCAGACAGGACAGGGTTAAAGTAGCAGCTGATTCAGGGGCTCTGGCTCACTCAGGCCGGGGGGAGGGAGGGGTATGGAATGCGGGACGAGCCTATGGCAGCAGAGGCCAGCGTGATGTTGCACCAGCCTGAGGCACGCCGTGCGTTCTCCCGGGGAAGTTGTCCCTGGATCACGGGAGCCTGGCAGTGGCGGGCTGCACAGGCTCCCAGGAGGGGGGCTGTGGAGAGTGACCTGTGCTCGCTCACAGGCTTCTTGGTGGCAGCAGCAGCAGCCTTAGCATCTCATGCCTGTCTCTGGGGTCCGCGCTGTTAGCCACGGCTCGCGCCCGTCTCTGGAGCTTGTTTAGGCGGTGCTCTGAATCCCTTCTCCTCACACACCCTGAAATAATCGTCTCTTGCCTCTCTGGTAGGTCCAGACTTTTTCCCGGACTCCCTCCCGGCTAGCCGTGGCGCACTAGCCCCTTCAGGCTGTGTTCACGCTGCCAACCCCAGTCCTCTCCCTGGGGTCTGACCTCCGAAGCCCGAGCTTCAGCTCCCAGCCTCTGCCCGCCCCGGCGGGTGAGCAGACAAGCCTCTCGGGCTGGTGAGTGCTGGTCGGCACCGATCCTCTGTGCAGGAATCTCTCCGCTTTGCCCTCCGCACCCCTGTGGCTGCACTCTCCTCCGTGGCTCCGAAGCTTCCCCTGCCCACCCCCCGTCTCCACCAGTGAAGGGGCTTCCTAGTGTGTGGAAATTTTCCTCCTTCACAGCTCCCTCCCAGAGGTGCAGGTCCCGTCCCTATTCTTTTGTCTCTGTTTTTTCTTTTTTCTTTTGCCCTACCCAGGTATGTGGGGAGTTTCTTGCCTTTTGGGAGGTCTGAGGTCTTCTGCCTGCATTCGATAGGTGTTCTGTAGGAGTAGTTCCACATGTAGATGTATTTCTGATGTATTTGTGGGGAAGAAGGTGATCTCCATGTCTTACTCCTCTGCCATCTTGAAGGTCTTTCCTTTATTGGAGTATAATTGCTTTACAATGGTGTGTTAGTTTCTGCTTTATAACAAAGCGAATCAGTTTTACATATACATATGTTCCCATATCTCCTCCCTCTTGCGTCTCCCTCCCACCCTCCCTATCCCACCCCTCTAGGTGGTCACAAAGCACCGAGCTGATCTCCCTGTGCTATGCGGCTGCTTCCCACTAGCTATCTATTTTACATTTGGTAGTGCATATATGTCCATGCCACTCTCTTACTTCATCCCAGCTTACTAAAACAGAGATTTTTAAAAGAGTTTCACATCTCTCTTTTCCCCTGTGACCTCCTGGGAGTTTTATCTTCTCAGAAATGATCTAGGTGTCTCTCTCTGGCTTTTCAGACAAAATAAGACTTCAGGAAGGAACCACTAATTGTTCTGGACGTGTGGAGGTCTGGCACGGAGGTTCCTGGGGCACAGTATGTGATGACTCCTGGGACCTTGACGATGCTCAGGTGGTGTGTCGACAGCTGGGCTGTGGCTTAGCTTTGGAGGCAGGAAAAGAGGCGGCGTTTGGCCAGGGGACGGGGCCCATATGGCTCAATGACGTGAAGTGCAAGGGGAATGAGTCCTCCCTGTGGGACTGTCCTGCCCTATCCTGGGGCCACAGTGACTGTGGGCACAAGGAGGACGCTTCTGTGAAGTGCTCAGGTGAGTGCAGGGAGTCTGGACTGAGCTTGGGATCTCTGGCAACAAAGAGAGGGTGGACGGTGAAGTGCATTATGGAAGGTCTGGAAGTACCAACCCAGGGATCTAGTGGAGAAAGAATCATGATGTTTCAGTCTCAAGAATGATGAAAACATGTGTTGTTATACATTGGCCTTCTCCGAGGACAAGCACATAACTTACAAGTATCCGTGTGCAGAGAGACGAAAAACTAGGGGCCTCTAGTTTTGGGTGGGAAGGAGTAATTTTCTTGGTTGAGAGGCTAAAGCCTCAGACAGGAAACAGACATAGTGGTTCCATATATTACTCCCAGAACTGAGTCTCTCCTCTTTTCTCCTACAGAAATTGCAAAGAATGAAGGATCACTAAATGCCACAGGTATACAAGGGGTTTATGAGCATGGGACTAATTGTCTGCATTATTTAGAATCCCTCTTATTAAGATACTTTGGGTCAGAAGTTCTGAGGATTTGAAATTTACTTCAGCAATCCTGTATCTGACTTAAGAGAGGGATAGTAACTGGGGACCCAGGTCTTTTATCTAAGACGTTATTACCTCTTGTGATGTTTATCTGTGTTCAGGTCACTCATCCGTTGTTGCACTTGGGATCCTTGGGGTCATTCTGTTCGCCTCTCTCACCGTACTCCTCTTGTGGATTCAGAAGCGAAGACAGAGACAGCGGCTTACAGGTCTGAACCAAATTATGTTGTCTCTAACGTTTCTATGGGGTAAGAAGTTTCTTGGGATAATAAAACAAAAAAAAAATTAGATTCCAGTATCAAATGGCCAGAAAGAAGAAACCTAGTAGAGATCTAAGCGGTTTCCCAAAAGAGGGAACAGGAATTCAGAGAAGAAAAGGGGCACTGCTTGTATTGATGATTGCTATACATTATGTACATGTATAATTGGGACATTATAGAATTGATAGTTTAGAATGAGTATGCTTGTATGGTTCAGGATGATTCCTTTATTGCCCAAACATTTATTTGCTTGTACTATATACTTATTACTAATTTCACTGTTCTGTCAAGAAATGTGCTAGGTTCTAAAGATGGTTCAGACTCGGATAATCAAATGTTTTTGTCTTCGTGGAATTTCCAGTCTAGTGGAAGAGATATATATGTAAACAAATAAATTGCAATGTATTATTATACAGTATTATGAATAAGGAACAAAGGGGCACAGAGAATAAAGTAATTTACTGAAAGGGGAAGGGGATTATTGGAGGCTTCTAGGAGGTTTTGAGACAAATTTTGAAGATAGAGATCAAAGAACTGGGTAAAGTGCATTCCAGGGAAAGAGAAAAAAATGTACAAGTGTAGAGAAGCTTAAAGGATGGAACGTTTATTGTTTTGGGGGGAAGTAAAAGTTGAGTTCAAGGAGAGAAGCTCCTGATAAGGCTGAAGAAGAGGGAAGAAATGAGTAATGAAGTTCTGTATTGCCCAGTAAGTTAATAGTCATTAGAGAGTATAGTGTAGGGGAGCAAAGTAGTCAGGCAGGCTCTTACAAAGTTCTGTTTGGCAATGGGATGTCTGAGGGGTTGAAAGAGAACCACATTACTGACAAGGATAGGATTTTGAAATTGTTGAGATGAAAGATGAAAAGGACTTTATAGTGGGAATGAAAGGGAAAGAATAAATTTTATAAAGATGTTAGACAAATCTCCAGTGAATTACAGAAGACTGCCGGCTGCCTTGGGGGAAGAAACTGGGTTGTTATAAGATGGCAACTGGGGACCCAGTTTAGCCTCACCCTATTACATTTGAGTTTGTGGCATCATGAGGGTAAAGCTTGGTAGTAGAATGGAATGGAAACAAGACAAGGGCATGGGTAATGATTAGCTGTGTTTGCACTGCTGGGAAAAAGCACACATAGGGAGGGAAAGTTTTATTATGGCCCTCTGATTCCTAAAATACGACCTCTGTTGCCAGTTTCCTCGAGAGGAGAGAATTCTGTCCACCAAATTCAATACCGGGAGATGAATTCTTGCCTGAAGGCAGATGATCTGGACCTACAGAATTCCTCAG
This sequence comes from Balaenoptera musculus, assembly GCF_009873245.2. Classification (NCBI taxonomy): domain Eukaryota; kingdom Metazoa; phylum Chordata; class Mammalia; order Artiodactyla; family Balaenopteridae; genus Balaenoptera; species Balaenoptera musculus. The sequence continues at coordinate 6,919,909 of NC_045794.1, read as the reverse complement.
GTCTGTGAGTTCTTTGAGGGTCTGTAGCCCTGGGGTTCAGACCAGTAGCTGCAGTTTAGGCTGAGGCATTCTACTTTGCATAGTAGTGGAAAGAAATCTCAGACATAATAGGAAGTCTGTGATGTACAAAAGGAAGAAAAGCAGGAATGAACTAAAAATTATTCTTAGAGAACATAAAAATTGCAGTCATGAGGAGACTTCTGGCTAAGAGGTCCATGATTATTTCTGACAGAGGAACCATGTGGTAGAATATTATGGCTTGGACCTCTTCTTATTAAAACAGAAATTAATCTTCTAAAAGTTAAACTTTTCATATCTCTCATAGTTTCTTCCATTCCCACTCCCTGCTACTTTCCTTTCTCTAACTTATATTTATTATATTTTTCTAAAAGTTTAAACTTTCTATATCTTCATCCCATCAGAAGCCATCCCTATTCACAGGACTAGCCTTATTTCCCATTACATAATAATTCTTTCTTTGTCCTCTGACTTCTATTTAGCACCAATTCTACCTCTAGGAAGCGTAACTCTGCTGGGTTGTAAGAAATATTGCAATAGCCACTTACTCTGTGAAGGCTCAGTGCCTTCTCAATAGTCCTTACCTTCTGAGAGGGACCTGCCTCACTTCTTCAATCCAAGGGATTTGGTATTTGCCGAAACTAACACAGGGAAATATATATAAGGCGTAGGAAAGACTTTCTGTGCCTCTTAAATCACACTGTTTGTCTTCCTAATTGTGAACATTGTTTTGTTTTTTTTAACATCTTTATTGGAGTACAATTGCTTTACAATGGTGTGTTAGTTTCTGCTGTATAAAAAAGTGAATCAGCTATGCATATACATATATCCCCATATCTCCTCCCTCTTGCGTCTCCCTCCCACGCTCCCTATCCCACCCCTCTAGGTGGTCACAAAGAGCTTCTAAGGCACTTGAGGGGAGGTCTGATTTATTTCCCAGTAATTATTTTCTTCTTTTCAGAAAATTCCAATGAGTAAGATGGTTTTAATGATGCTGGACTAATTTCTGTGTCTAAATCTCTTCCTATTTCTGGATGAAAAAAGCAGACCACTCTGAGGTACAATGAAAAGGAAAATGGGAATTATAACTCAGTGAGGTGGGTGAGAAGAATCTATTCATCATTGTTCAAAACAGTTACATTCCTTTTGAGAATTGAGGACACCTCTGGTATTAAAAAGAAAGAAAGAATGTATATACACATATATTTCCATATATATGTTTATGTTTGTATGTATATCCATACTCAGGATATGCAACAACTTTTTATAAATATGACTCTTGTCCATCCCTTAGTTACATTTATTTTAAGCAGTAGCAATTGTACATCATGTTGCTAAGGAGAAGCTGGGTAAGTAAATATGAATAACTTTTCTAAAGATATTATAGGAGTCATTTCAGAAAAGAGATAAAGACATATCTACAGTTGCATAATGCATGCTAGGGTAAAGATAGTATAAGATACTATAGGAGTATAGAAAGCTTGCCTGAGACAGTTTGGAGAGATTGTGAAGATGTGATGTTCAAGATAAACATCAGATGACTGAAAGACCATTCTAGGGAAAGGACATAGCATGTACAAAATGTGGCATAGAAGAGAATCACACCTTTGGGGAACAGTAAGTTTTTCATTCAAAAATATATTATGTTAAAAAAAATATTGAACATATTTGTGGTGACAAGTGGTGTCCTGAGCACTGAAGATACAGATATAAAAGATGCTATTGACAATGACATGATTGTTTAATGAAAGATCTCACAGTCTTTGTGTGGGAGTGTGGAGAGGCTATATGGAGGGAGGGGAGTGATGAGAATCTAGGCGGGGAAGGCTGGGTAGAGCCCAATGACAAATGGTCTTATCTGTTGTATTTCATGTTCATACTTTATTTTAGGGACTGTTGGGGAGATGGTGGGCTTTGGAAGATAAAGCTGGGGCAAGATATGATCAGATTTGCAATTTATAATTTGCTTTCATGAGGAAAGTGTAACCAAAAAAGTGAATAAGGCAAAAAATTTAAGTTATACATCAAAAATAAAAGATGGTGAAATGAGTTAGTGGGTACATCTTCTATTTTTTTAAATTAATTAATTTATTATTTATTTTTGGTTGCATTGGGTCTTTGTTGCCTGCATGCAGGCTTTCTCTAGCTGCGGTGAGCGGGGTCTATTCTTCATTGCGGTGACCGGGCTTTTCACTGCGGTGTCTTCTCTCGTTGCGGAGCATGGGCTCTAGGTGCACGGGCTTCAGTAGTTGTGGCACACGGGCTCAGTAGTTGTGGCGCACGGGCTTAGTTACTCTGTGGCATGTGGGATCTTCCTGGACCAGGGCTCGAACCCGTGTCCCCTGCATTGGCAGGTGGGTTCTTAACCACTGTGCCACCAGGGAAGCCCCACATTTTCTATTTTTTAAAACGATTTTGAGAGGACTACACATTTGGAAATTATATATGGCAAAAGTATGGGGTTTTTTGTAGGGATATTTTATATGACATATGAGAAATACAGATTGAGACAGAAAAAATTTGGAATTCTTAAAAGTATATAAATGTAAAGTGTAATATCATATTTATATAGACATACACATAGAGCTGTTATAAATTGTACACAGGATAAAGTGTTAATATATGTATACAAAACATACATAGTATTATTATATATATATATATATATATATATATATATATATATATATATATATATATATATATACATAAAACCAATTGTTAAGACAAAGAGAACATCTAATAAATAATTGGGCAAAGTTATGAAAAACAGTTCACAAAAAATGAATTTTAAATGACTACTAAATATTTTTAAAATGCTCAGGTTCACAGTATGTCTGGGCAATTCAAATTATGATTAACAATGAGATATTGCTTTATATAAATCAGACAAACAAAAATTTAAAACAGCACCAATATTTCTTGCTGGTGGGAATACAGAGAAAAATGTAATTTCAAACATTGCTGTTGGAAATGAGAAGTGTGGTAGCCTTTGGAGAAAGCAATTTGGAAACTTCTATTAATTTAAAAAAAAAATACTTCACGGATCCTTTGATCCAACAATTCTACCCCTAAAAATTTCTTCCATACAGATAAAGCTATTAGTATGTAAGAACAAATATACAAGGGTTCCTTTTTGCAGCCTTGTTAGTACTGCCCAAAAGCTGGAAACATAATGAATGCCAGTCAGTGGGGCTGTGGCTGGAAAAATTATAGTGCAGCCAACTAAAAAAGGAAAAATCACGCACAAAATTTAATAATATGATTCCAATTTTGTATTCATGTTATTGAATACAATTAAACATAATATTTACATCTATAAAATTATCCTGTGTATACATGGAAAGAAACATTAAAAAATTCTAACAGATTGTAAACTAAGGACTATGAATGACTTTTTAAAAAATTTTTATTGGAGTATAGTTGCTTTACAATGTCATGTTAGTTTCTACTGTACAGCAAAGTGAATCAGCTATACATATACATATATCCCCTCTTTTTTGGATTTCCTTCCCATTTAGGTCACCACAGAGCATTGAGTAGTTTGATTGATAATCTCAAACATATGAATATTATTCTGATGTAATAAATAATGATTAAACTACCTTTTCCTTAAAGAGTAATCACTACTGAACCACTGCTTCAGAATCACATGGGGGTGCTTTTAAAAATGGCATTTCTGCACTGTAGTTCTCTGGAATAGAAATAATTCTTATGCACAATGAAGTTTGAAAACCTTTGCATTTAAGTTTTCTGTTGAGGAAAGTAGTATGATTTTTAATATATGTGAGTGAGCGAGCATGTGTGTGTGTGTGTGTGTGTCCGTGGGAGAGAGAGAAAGAGAGAGAAAGAGACAGAGGGACAGATGTAATGTAATACATTATATTACATTATAATATAATTCTTCTAGCATGTGCGTATGAAGAGAAAAGTAACATTTTTTTCTATGTATGTCTTTAGTTCAGCATTTAAGATACCTTGATGAAGACCTGGACTATTGAATGAGCAAGAATCTACCTGTATACTGAAGATTACAGTACAGTCCTTTGTCTCCTAGTATTCCAAAGACCACTGATGAATTTCTAAAAATTAAATTGGTGAATGTGACCACTAAAAATTGTATGTAAGACTTTCAAGGGTATTAAAAGGAATACCCTTTTAATAAATAAATAAAAAGGAATATTGCTGATTTGAATTTGTCTTCACTTCTTGTTCTTGATTTTATGAATTTCTGAATGGGCTTTCTGACTATTTTAGGATTATATAAATATGTATTTTTATTTGACAATGTTTTCATTTGCATGTATCTTTTTCTAGTTTGGTTTAAATAATAATTTTCTTCTTATCAAATCAAACTTATTTTTCCTATACTTTTTTAATGAAGGGAAAGTTAATGATTTTTGAAGGTTTTATTAATAACGTATGGTTATCTCTACAACGCATAACGCTCTTGGGTTCTTTCATTTCTTTCTGTCACTGTAATTCTGATCACTGACAAAAAATGCACAGCAAAGCCTGCTAAGGGTACAAAGACTCAATGGCTCACTTCCTCGTTTCTTAGGGCAGCATAACTAAAGCTGAAATGAATGCATAAATTATGTCTTTTCTATATAAATATACCTCTTACAGTGAAAGTTTATATTTTACTAAAAATCACTTATCCATGTAACATATTAATATAAGGAAAGGTTAACATTTAAAGAAAGATATATAGTAATTCAAGACTGTTTAGAGTTTATTGACTTGTTAAATATCCAAGTGTTAGATGCAACTCGATTTCTAATCCTTTCTCAGTATTTGAGTACTGCATGCACCCTTTTCTAGCACTTAGGGTTTCAAAGCAACTATCATGTAGAAACATGACATTTGGCTCATTTCCCTTTTCTTTTGCACCTCTTGTCAATTTCAAAGACAGATCTTCCTCGACTTCCAATGGGGTTACCTCCTGATAAACCCGTGGTAAATTGAAACTATCCTAAATCGAAATGCTTTTAATACTCTTAACCTCCCGAACAAGATAGCTTAGCCTAGCCTACTTTTTTTTTTTTTTCTCACATCTTTATTGGAGTATAATTGCTTTACAATGGTGTGTTAGCTTCTGCTTTATAACAAAGTGAATCAGCTATACATATACACATATCCCCATATCTCCTCCCAATTGACTCTTTTATTGGTTTTTCCTCCTTCTCTACCCAGATCTCTCTGCTCCCTCACCCCTGCTTCCTGGGATCACCTCCTAAATAAACTACTGACACTAAAGTCCTTGCCTCAGGGTCCACTTTCAAAAGAACCCAATCTAAGACCCTGACCTTGCAGTTCTCTTCTTAAAATTCTTTTTTTTTTTTTAAACATCTTTATTGAAGTATAATTGCTTCACAATAGTGTGTGTTAGTTTCTGCTTTATAACAAAGTGAATCAGCTATACGTATAAACACGTTCCCATATCTCCTCCCTTCCGCATCTCCCTCCCTCCCACCCTCCCCATCCCACCCCCCCCAGGCGGTCACAAAGCACCAAGCTGATCTCCCTGTGCTATGCGGCTGCTTCCCACTAGCTATCTATTTTACATTTGGTAGTGTATATATGTCCATGACACTCTCTCACCCTGTCACATCTTACCCCTCCCCCTCCCCATATCCTCAAGTCCATTTTTTAGTAGGTCTGTGTCTTTATTCCCATCTTGCCACTAGGTTCTTCATGACCTTTTTTTTTTTTTCTTACATTCCATATATATGTGTTAGCATACTGTATTTGTTTTTCTCTTTCTGACTTACTTCACTCTGTATGATAGACTCTAACTCCATCCACCTCATTACAAATACCTCCATTTCATTTCTTTTTATGGCTGAGTAATATTCCATTGTATATATGTGCCATATCTTCTTTATCCATTCATCTGACGATGGACACTTAGGTTGCTTCCATGTCCTGGCTATTGTAAATAGAGCTGCAATGAACATGTTGGTACATGACTCTTTTTGAATTATGGTTTTCTCAGGGTATATGCCCAGTAGTGGGATTGCTGGGTCGTATGGTAGTTCTATTTTTAGTTTTTTAAGGAACCTCCATACTGTTCTCCATAGTGGCTGTATCAATTTACATTCCCACCAACGGTGCAAGAGTGTTCCCTTTTCTCCACACCCTCTCCAGCATTTATTGTTTCTAGATTTTTTGATGATGGCCATTCTGACCGGTGTGAGATGATACCTCATTGTAGTTTTGATTTGCATTTCTCTAATGATTAATGATGTTGAGCATTCTTTCATGTGTCTGTTGGCCATCTGTATATCTTCTTTGGAGAAATGTCTATTTAGGTCTTCTGCCCATTTTTGGATTGGGTTGTTTGTTTTTTTGTTATTGAGCTGCATGAGCTGCTTGTAAATCTTGGAGATTAATCCTTTGTCAGTTGCTTCATTTGCAAATATTTTCTCCCATTCTGAGGGTTGTCTTTTGGTCTTGTTTATGGTTTCCTTTGCTGTGCAAAAGCTTTTAAGGTTCATTAGGTCCCATTTGTTTATTTGTGTTTTTATTTCCATTTCTCTAGGAGGTGGGTCAAAAAGGATCTTGCTGTGATTTATGTCATAGAGTGTTCTGCCTATGTTTTCCTCTAAGAGTTTGATAGTGTCTGGCTTTACACTTAGGTCTTTAATCTATTTTGAGTTTATTTTTGTGTATGGTGTTAGGGAGTGTTCTAAAATCATACTTTTACACGTACCTGTCCAATTTTCCCAACACCACTTATTGAAGAGGCTGTCTTTTCTCCACTGTATATGCTTGCCTCCTTTATCAAAGATAAGGTGACCATATGTGCGTGGGTTTATCTCTGGGCTTTCTATCCCGTTCCATTGATCTATATTTCTCTTTTTGTGCCAGTACCAAACTGTCTTGATTACTGTAGCTTTGTAATATAGTCTGAAGTCAGGGAGCCTGATTCCTCCAGCTCCATTTTTCGTTCTCAAGATTGCTTTGGCTATTCGGGGTCTTTTGTGTCTCCATACAAATTGTGAAATTTTTTGTTCTAGTTCTGTGAAAAATGCCATTGGTAGTTTGATAGGGATTGCATTGAATCTGTAGATTGCTTTGGGTAGTAGAGTCATTTTCACAATGTTGATTCTTCCAATCCAAGAACATGGTATATCTCTCCATCTATTTGTATCATCTTTAATTTCTTTCATCAGTGTCCTATAATTTTCTGCATACAGGTCTTTTGTCTCCTTAGGTAGGTTTATTCCTAGATATTTTATTATTTTTGTTGCAATGGTAAATGGGAGTGTTTTCTTAATTTCACTTTCAGATTTTTCATCATCAGTATATAGGAATGCAAGAGATTTCTGTGCATTAATTTTGTATCCTGCTACTTTACCAAATTCATTGATTAGCTCTAGTAGTTTTCTGGTGGCAGTTTTAGGATTCTCTCTGTATAGTATCATGTCATCTGCAAACAGTGACAGCTTTACTTCTTCTTTTCCGATTGGGATTCCTTTTATTTCTTTTTCTTCTCTGATTGCTGTGGCTAACACTTCCAAAACTATGTTGAATAATAGTGGTGAGAGTGGACAACCTTGTCTTGTTCCTGATCTTAGTGGAAATGGTTTCAGTTTTTCACCATTGAGGACAATGTTGGCTGTGGGTTTGTCATATATGGCCTTTATTATGTTGAGGAAAGTTCCCTCTATGCCTACTTTCTGCAGGGCTTTTATCATAAATGGGTGTTGAATTTTGTCAAAAGCTTTCTCTGCATCTATTGAGATGATCATATGGTTTTTCTTCTTCAATTTGTTAATATGATGTATCACGTTGATTGATTTGCGTATATTGAAGAATCCTTGCATTCCTGGAATAAACCCCACTTGATCATGGTGTATAATCCTTTTAATGTGCTGTTGGATTCTGTTTGCTAGTGTTTTGTTGAGGATTTTTGCATCTATGTTCATCAGTGATATTGGCCTGTAGTTTTCTTTCTTTGTGACATCTTTGTCTAGTTTTGGTATCAGGGTGATGGTGGCCTCATAAAATGAGTTGGGGAGTGTTCCTCCCTCTGCAATATTTTGGAAGAGTTTGAGAAGGATAGGTGTTAGCTCTTCTCTAAATGTTTGATAGAAATCGCCTGTGAAGCCATCTGGTCCTGGGCTTTTGTTTGTTGGAAGATTTTTAATCACAGTTTCAATTTCAGTGCTTGTGATTGGTCTGTTCATATTTTCTATTTCTTCGTGGTTCAGTCTCGGTAGGTTGTGCATTTCTAAGAATCTATCCATTTCTTCCAGGTTGTCCATTTTATTGGCATAGAGTTGCTTGTAGTAATCTCTCATGATCGTTTGTATTTCTGCAGTGTCAGTGGTTACTTCTCCTTTTTCATTTCTAATTCTATTGATTTGAGTCTTCTCCCTTTTTCTCTTGATGAGTCTGGCTAATGGTTTATCAATTTTGTTTATCTTCTCAAAGAACCAGCTTTTAGTTTCATTGATTTTTGCTATTGTTTCCTTCATTTCTTTTTCATTTATTTCTGATCTGATATTTATGATTTCTTTCCTTCTGCTAGCTTTGGGGTTTTTTTGCTCTTCTTTCTCTAACTGCTTTAGGTGCAAGGTTAGGTTGTTTATTCGAGATGTTTCCTGTTTCTTGATGTAGGCTTGTATTGCTATAAACTTCCCTCTTAAAACTGCTTTTGCTGCATCCCATAGGTTTTGGGTCGTCGTGTCTCCATTGTCATTTGTTTCTAGGTATTTTTTGATTTCCCCTTTGATTTCTTCAGTGATCATTTCGTTATTAAGTAGTGTATTGTGTAGCCTCCATGTGTTTGTATTTTTTACAGATCTTTTCCTGTAATTGATATCTAGTCTCATAGCGTTGTGGTCGGAAAAGATACTTGATACGATTTCAATTTTCTTAAATTTACCAAGGCTTGATTTGTGACCCAAGATATGATCTATCCTGGAGAATGTTCCATGAGCACTTGAGAAAAATGTGTATTCTGTTGTTTTTGGGTGGAATGTCCTATAAATATCAATTAAGTCCATCTTGTTTAATGTATCATTTAAAGCTTGTGTTTCCTTCCTTATTTTCATTTTGGATGATCTGTCCATTGGTGAAAGTGGGGTGTTAAAGTCCCCTACTATGATTGTGTTACTGTCGATTTCCCCTTTTATGGCTGTTAGTATTTGTCTTATGTATTGAGGTGCTCCTATGTTGGGTGCATAAATATTTACAATTGTTATACCTTCCTCTTGGATCGATCCCTTGATCATTATATAGTGACCTTCTTTGTCTCTTGTAATAGTCTTTATTTTAAAGTCTATTTTGTCTGATATGAGAATTGCTACTCCAGCTTTCTTTTGATTTCCATTTGCATGGAATATCTTTTTCCATCCCCTCACTTTCAGTCTGTATGTGTCTCTAGGTCTGAAGTGGGTCTCTTGTAGACAGCATATATATGGGTCTTGCTTTTGTATCCATTCAGCCAGTCTGTGTCTTTTGGTGGGAGCATTTAATCCATTTACATTTAAGGTAATTATCTATATGTATGTTCCTATTCCCATTTTCTTAAATATTTTGTGTTTGTTATTGTAGGTGTTTTCCTTCTCTTGTGTTTCTTGCCTAGAGAAGTTCCTTTAGCATTTGTTGTAAAGCTGGTTTGGTGGTGCTGAACTCTCTCAGCTTTTGCTTGTCTGTAAAGGTTTTAATTTCTCCATCAAATCTGAATGAGATCCTTGCTGGGTAGAGTAACCTTGGTTGTAGGTTTTTCTCCTTCATCACTTTAAGTATATCCTGCCACTCCCTTCTGGCTTGCAGAGTTTCTGCTGAAAGATCAGATGTTAACCTTATGGGGATTCCCTTGTGTGTTATTTGTTGTTTTTCCCTTGCTGCTTTTAATATGTTTTCCTTATATTTAATTTTTGACAGTTTGATTAATATGTGTCTTGGCGTGTTTCTCCTTGGATTTATCCTGTATGGGACTCTCTGTGCTTCCAGGACTTGATTAACTATTTCCTTTCCCATATTAGGGAAGTTTTCAACTATAATCTCTTCAAATATTTTCTCAGTCCCTTTCTTTTTCTCTTCTTCTTCTGGGACCCCTATAATTCGAATGTTGGTGCATTTAATGTTGTCCCAGAGGTCTCTGAGACTGTCCTCAGTTCTTTTCATTCTTTTTTCTTTATTCTGCTCTGCAGTAGTTATTTCCACTATTTTATCTTCCAGGTCACTTATCCGTTCTTCTGCCTCAGTTATTCTGCTATTGATCCCATCTAGAGTATTTTTAATTTCATTTATTGTGTTTTTCATTGTTGCTTGGTTCCTCTTTAGTTCTTCTACATCCTTGTTAAATGTTTCTTGCATTTTGTCTATTCTATTTCGAAGATTTTGGATCATCTTTACTATCATTATTCTGAATTCTTTTTCAGGTAGACTGCCTATTTCCTCTTCATTTGTTAGGTCTGGTGTGTTTTGACCCTGCTCCTTCACCTGCTGTGTGGTTTTTTGTCTTCTCATTTTGCTTATCTTACTGTGTTTGAGGTCTCCTTTTCATAGGCTGCAGGTTCGTAGTTCCCGTTGTTTTTGGTATCTGTCCCCAGTGGCTACGGTTGGTTCAGTGGGTTGTGTAGGCTTCCTGGTGGAGGGGACTAGTGCCTGTGTTCTGGTGGATGAGGTTGGATCTTGTCTTTCTGGTGGGCACGTCCACGTCTGGTGGTGTGTTTTGGGGTGTCTGTGGCCTTATTATGATTTTAGGCAGCCTCTCTGCTAATGGATGGGGCTGTGTTCCTGTCTTGCTAGTTGTTTGGCATAGGGTATCCAGCACTGTAGCTTGCTGGTCATTGAGTGAAGCTGGGTCTTGATGCTGAGATGGAGATCTCTGAGAGATTTTTGCCGTTTGGTATTACGTGGAGCTGGGAGGTCTCTTGTGGACCAGTGTCCTGAAGTTGGCTCTCCCACCTCAGAGGCACAGCCCTGATGCCTGGCTGGAGCACCAAGAGCCTTTCATCCACACGGCTCAGAATAAAAGGGAGAAAAAAATAGAAAGAAAGAAAGAAAGAAAGAGGATAAAATAAAACAAAATAAAGCTATTATAATAAAAAATAGGAAAAAAAATTATTAAGAATAAATGTATTCAGAAAAAATTTTTTTTTAATTTTTAAAAATAGATTTATTAATTTTTATAGTAAAAAATAAGAAAAAAATTATTAAGAAAAAATTTATTAAGAAAAAAATTTTTTAATTTTTTAAAATAAAAAATATGAAAAAACTTATTAAAATTTTTTTTAAATTTCTAAAAATAGAAAATAAGGAAAAAATTATTAAGAAAACATTTATTAGGAAAAAATTTTTTTTTTTTTTTTTTTTTTTTTTTTTTTACCAGCAAAATGGATTTATTTGGGAAAAGCAGAGAATTGCAGTTCAGGACAAGCAAGCTATGGTGAAACATAGGCAAGTCCAAAGGGACAAAGGGAAGGTCAGCTTTTGTTAGGTTTTAGGAGGAAACTGGGGAGGGTTGTTTTGAACAAAATTTCCTTGGAGAAGAGCAAGAGTTTGAGATTTTGATGTTTTCTCATTGGCTGCACTCAGGAGCTAAATCTTTGTTGCTGGGGCAGGAGAGTTCTTCCTTCTTTTTCTTTTTTTTTTTCACTCAGTCCCATGTAATTAAATTTTTTTTTTCATCTTGATATTTTTTTAGCACTTTTTTGAGTTCATCAGTTTTTCATTAGAGTTCTGAAAATGCTTATTCATTCAGTTCAGCAGTACAGTCAGTTACCAGAAACCTGTACTTGTCAGAGTCTTTTCCATGAATTTCTTGAAGATGAAACCCTTTTATAGGAACATATTTGCAAAAGCATCAGAGTACACCCAGAACTGTCTGTAAATGACAAAAGACTTAAAAATGACCACAGTTAAAGATTTGATGAAAGTTCATAATAATGCAGTTGACAAGAAAATTAGTTATTTCTGAGATATACGTTTTAAAGTGATAACTAGGATTATGACATAACATTATACCAGAACATTTATAGAAATTTCGTGTAATGTCTGAAACATTCATATTAACATATTTCCATACAAATAACCCCCAAATGAAAGTTTAGTATTGGTTGTTTTGTTTGTTGTTTTTTTATACTGCAGGTTCTTATTAGTAAAAAAAAAAAAAAAAAAAAAAAAAACACGGACGGACCTAACCCTAGGACTAATGGTGAAAGCAAAGCTATACAGACACAATCTCACCCAGAAGCATACACATATACACTCACAAAAAAAGGAAAAGGGGAAAAATTAATATATCCTGCTCCCAAAGTCCACCTCTTGAATTTGGGATGATTCGTTGTCTATTCAGGTATTCAACAGATGCAGGCACATCAAGTTGTTTTTGGAGCTTTAATCCGCTGCTTCTGAGGCTGCTGGGAGGGATTTCCCTTTCTCTTCTTTGTTCGTACAGCTCCCGGGGTTCAGCTTTGGATTTGGACCCGCCTCTGCATGTAGGTCGCCTGAGGGCGTCTGTTCCCGCCCAGACAGGACGGGGTTAAAGGAGCAGCTGCTTCGGGGGCTCTGGCTCACTCAGGCCGGCGGGAGGGAGCGGTACGGAGGAGGCGGGGCGAGCCTGCGGCGGCAGAGGCGTCGTGACGTTGCAGCAGCCCGAGGCGCGCCATGCGTTCTCCCGGGGAAGTTGTCCCTGGATCACGGGAGCCCGGCAGTGGCGGGCTGTACCGGCTCCCGGGAGGGGCGGTGTTGAGAGTGACCTGTGCTCGCTCACAGGCTTCTTGGTGGCAGCAGCAGCAGCCTTAGCGTCTCCTGCCCGTCTCTGGGGTCCGCGCTGTTAGCCGCGGCTCGTGCCCGTCTCTGGAGCTCGTTTAGGCGGCGCTCTGAATCCCCTCTCCTCGCGCACCAGGAAACAAAGAGGTAAGACAAAGTCTCTTGCCTCTTCGGCAGCTGCAGACTTTTTCCCAGACTCCCTCCCGGCTAGCTGTGGTGCACTAACCCCTTCAGGCCGTGTTCACGCCGCCAACCCCAGTCCTCTCCCTGCGATCCGACCGAAGCCCGAGCCTCAGCTCCCAGCCCCGCCCGCCCCGGCGGGGGAGCAGACAAGCCTCTCGGGCTGGTGAGTGCTGGTCGGCTCCGAGCCTCCGTGCAGGAATCTCTCCGCTTTGCCCTCCGCACCCCTGTGGCTGCGCTCTCCTCCGTGGCTCCGAAGCTTCCCCCCTCCGCCACCCGCAGTCTCCGCCCGCGAAGGGGCTTCCTAGTGTGTGGAAACCTTTCCTCCTTCACAGCTCCCTCCCACTGGTGCAGGTCCCGTCCCTATTCTTTTGTCTCTGTTGTTTCTTTTTTCTTTTGCCCTATCCAAGTACGGGGGGAGTTTCTTGCCTTTTGGGAGGTCTGACGTCTTCTGCCAGCGTTCAGTGGGTGTTCTGTAGGAGCAGTTCCACGTGTAGATGTATTTCTGATGTATCTGTGGGAAGGAAGGTGATCTCCGCGTCTTACTCTTCCGCCATCTTGCCCCTCCCCCAGCCTAGCCTACTTTAAATGGGCTCAGAACACTTACATTAGCCTACAGTTGGGCAAAATCATCTAATACAAAGCTTATTTTATAATGTTGAATATCTCACATAATTCATTCAATACTGCACTGAGAACGAAAAATGGAGTGGTCGTCTGGGTACAGAATGGTTGTTCGCCCTCGTGATGGTGTGACTGATTGGGAGCTGTGTCTCACCGCCACCACTGCCCAGCGTCACGAGAGTATCCAGCAGCATGTCACTAGCCCGGGAAAAGATCAAAATTCAAAACTAGAAGTACAGTTCCTACTAAATGTGTATTGCTCTGTCTCATCTCTACACGTGCTTGAGTCCTTTTATCCTTAATCCTATTTCAAAATCAAATTTATAACCACTGACTGGAAAAGATTCAGAGTCACCTTTCCTTTTACTGTTTAGCATGTAATGTGAGGATTTCATCCCTGATTCAGTTGAAAGTGACTTTTAATAGAAAGAGGAACATCACAGAAATAGACAAAAAGGAGAAACATTTCCACCTACAGGAACTAATGAGAGCTCAGAATGAAACATAAGTTTGATATATGTTTTCCCCAGAGAGAAAGCTCAGAGGCTTAGCTGAGAGGAAGGGGAGGTCCCATGCAGAACATGAGGGGGCTGTCCCACTGGGACCACATTTGTGTATGATATCTCAAACTATCTAATGCATGGACTGTGGACCTGACTAGAGCTGCCAGCTTATGGGCAGAAAAACCCAAAGGTGAAGGGTAGAGAATAAGAGAGGTGAACAGAGGTAAACAGGTAAACATGATAGGTAAAGCTGAGGGAGAATTATGTGTAGGAACTTACATGAAAAGAAAACCTGATGTGGGAGAGGAGCGATAAAAATTAGTTTCACTTGATAATAAAGAAGAAATGTTTGGGGGCCATGAAGCTTTGGGTAGAAAAAGAAAATCTATAGAAATTCCTTCTCTGGGCATCTGTCTCTGTGAAACCATGTTCCACTCCAAGATGGGAGAGAAGCATGGCGCTGATATAAGAAAACAGTGCAATGTGGACAGAACATTTCAGAATGTTCAGATGAGTTTGCTACGTGAACATCTTAGATGGAGAGAGAAAAGTCTCAGCTATGGTCCTGGATTAAGTGATTGCTTAGTCTTATAAGGACCATGAGTTTTTCTTCCCCTGCAAGAATGACTATATATGTTGCTTTAGGAGAATAAGATAATGCAAGTCACTCGCCTAGGATTTCACCTGGAAATAGGAAATTCTCGTGAGATTTAAGTTGAGTAAAAGCAGTTGAGTGTAAGAAGGTATCAGTTCAACAAAAAATTCCTGGTAGCACAGAACTTCTCTGAGAGTCTCAAAATATTTATTATCTTTTTTTCCAGTATAAACACAGATACTGAGGGTCTCAGAAGACCTCCCCCATCTGAGATAGGATGTCACAGGACTCCTTGCAGGCTTAGCCACTCTCAAACTGATGGTCCAGGGGCACAGATCTCAGCCTCAGAATCCCTGGGCCCTCTTGCTACCCTCACGAATAGTGGGGGATCTTCTCTCATCTCATCTTCCTGCCCTCCAAGAACTTCTCTCCTTGGTGACTCCAGGGGACAGCCTGAAACAAGAAGAAAAGTGTTTGATTCTACCTGTGACCCAGAAGAATGAGAACACTCATTTTAGAGAACAGGAGCAATGGAAGAGATGCAGACTGTAAAAATTTCTTTACATCATCAGACACTTAGAACCATCCTGTCACGACAGGACTTTATGACTCTTGGCCCATAGTCTGGGGAAAACTTGTAACAAGAGATTACTATTTCTCAACGTGAATATACAAGAAATGGGAAGGAGGAAAGCACAGCTCCAAAACAGTCAGTCCTCAGTGACAGACCGACCTTTTCTTTGTGACTTGTCCTGATTTCTGAAATATCTATGCAGGTAATCCCAAACTTTATAATAATTGTTATATAATGGGAGTTGCTACATGAGCTATAAAAAAAGTCAGCCTTCACCAGAAGGCTTACAACTTTTCACCTTACACAGAAAAAAGAAAACAACAGCTTTCTAATCTGCTAATTAAAAAATATTATGGCTGATATTTTCTTCACGAGCTCTCATGCTTCTATCTCTAAGGTCCTATGAGTTTCTAAAGAAATCTGGATTAATGTTCTCCCCCATCTAACCCAAGAAACTATATATCTGTAAGGAAGGTCAATCTAGTATATTAGGGGCAATGGCCCTCATAATGTAAGAAATGTCACAAAATGTTCATATTCTGGCATTTCACCAGACACTCTATACTTTGGTTCACATGCAGAATTAGTGCAAAAATCATTTGACCGTGCATGGAACTAATATTCAAGTTTGAGAAATATGGTCATAGAAGCACAGCATCAGTGACTGAGAACAGGGGTGGAAGGGAGATGTAACCACAGAAACCGAGATCTAGCCAGCTTCTGTGAGGACACAGAAATGACAGAAATGCCTTGAAAAGGGCAAAGTCGATGTATGAGAGAGATAGGAACCCACTCAGATTTTCTACTCTCAGAAAGGATAGCTGTACTTTCCTTGGTCACTTAGAGAGGCCTAGGTGACAAACCTGTACCCGTCCACGAAGGAGATACCACTTCACTCATTGCTGGAAAAGGAACAGTTTCAGACAAAGCCACTAATTTGACTTCTTTGAAATCATCACTTGGGGAATTGTGCTCTGACTTTGGACTCTAAGGCAGACAAGGGTCTCAAGGACAGTGGCAGAAGTGAAGTGCCACATGAAATAGGGAAATGGAGACATTTATACAGATGATTGTGAGTTACAGTGACTTCATGTGAAGTTTGGGGCAATTGACTTAAACTTTTCCAGCTACATACATACATATATACAACAATAAAGTATATATTCTCATTTATATAATGGCAGTGTTGGGTTAGACGCTCCGGTTGCTTACAATTAAAACCATGTTCTACTTTATTTTACCTCAGAGAAACCCAATAACCTTTTACAGACCAGGCATTTTAATTTTGTGTGAGGGAAACCTGGTCAGACTATCTGTAGGACATCTGACGTTCATATTGAAGGAGTGATATGGTTGATTCAGAGAACAGAAGGAGTCCTCTCCCAGTGATGTCACAAGGGAGCCATAGAACAGCACGAAGAAGAAAGGAACGGCCCTTACCTGGAGAGGCAAGTCACCTGACATACACAATCTGCAGGAATTATGGTCAACAGGTGGTCAGAATGTCCCCTAGAAAAATGGACTTTCAGTCTCCCCAGGGTGTTTGTATGATGATCTATCCCATCACTTATCCCTATCACAATGACAACTTTATAACAAGTGCCTGGAGAAGAGGCACTTTGTTTTTCACTGTCTAGCATGAAAAAAAAAAAGGTAGCTTAATCACTGAGTCACTTGAGAGAGAACCTTGATAAGAAGAGGAACATCACAAGTATAGATGAGAAAGAGAAACCTTTCCACATACAGGAGTCCCTAAATAATAAACCTATGTTTATTATGAAGTTAATGAGGAGTTAGTGAGAGCTCAGAACCAGACATCTGCTTGAAAAATGTTCTCCCTAGAGAGAAGACTCAGAAGTCTTAGGCTAAACAGAACATGAGGGGGATGTCTCACTGAGACCAGATTTGAGTTTGGGATTCTCAGATATCTAGCACGTGAACTGTGAGAGTAACTAGAGCTGTCAGCTTATGGCCATATGAACCCAAAGGTGAAGGGCAAAGAATACTCACCTGGTCTTACCAGATGATCCATCTTTATGTCATTGTTTTCTTTATCCTTATGGACAGCATTATGCAGAGAATACCTGCATCTGAGCAAGACTAAGACAAAGCACACTGGGTCAGAGATCATCATCTGGAAACTCCATATATCCCCAGGTTCCACAGGGTTCCTTATATCCTTAAGCCTGGGCATTATGTAGGCTCAGGCAGGGCCCTGATACTTCCTCATACTCCACAGGTACCCCAGGAATGGACTTCTTAGCCCAGTCCTGACCTGTGTTACCCAAGTACTTCTATCACATATAAGATTATAATTCTATGACCTTCAGCCCTGGGTCATTGAGACCTTGGAGATCAGAGAAGAGTAGACATTTTTCCTTGTGTTCCCCGCATTATAACATATTATATATAACATATATAATATAATATACATATACAATATAACATATATATAACTATATAATATATTATATAATATGACATATATATAACATATTATATATGTTATATATTATATAAAATATAATATAACATATAATAATAACACCTTCTCCTCGCTCCATACACACATTCCCTCATTATAGTTGGCCTGTGTCCTAAAGCCCACCATGGCACTTACATTTCTTTACATGTTGGTCTATCTCAAGTAAAAAGGGAGAAAACATGACAAAGAGAAAAAATACAAAGAGCATAGCAAACAGGGCATAGAGCCAAGGAACACCATTTGGGAATAAACTGGCCCCTGGTACAACTTCTGCCATTGAGATCTGAGGACACGGAATTCTCTGCCCCAGCTCTCTCACCTCCTAGGTGATAAGGGTGATGAAGTCACAGCTTCAGGCACAATAGGAATCATGAAGATCTGGATGGGGATTGGCCAAGCCTCATCCTATAACTGCTAGATAGAAACAAGTAATCTCTGGGAACTTCACTTCCACCACCGCTCCACTGAACCAAAAATATTAGACAATCAGATTAGCTTGCCCAAGGTCAAACAGCTTGTGAGCAGCTGATCTGGCACTGAAAGCTGGCCTGCTGAGTCCCAGCTCCAGGCCCTTTCCAGTGCCCACAGGGCTGCCTGCCTTGCTGCCTGCCCTGGCCTGTGTTCTTGCCTGGCACTGATCTCCTCATTCTCTCCCTCACCCATGCCCAGCTCATTTGTCACCCAGCCCTTCTGTTTCTTGTTTTCATTTTTTCATTCTTTCAAGGAGAATTGCTTCTCTCTCCTGGGTCTGGGGTCAGGACTCTCCTAGGGCTGGTAGTGAGAGGCTGGCAGGCCTGCTAGCTGGCCGCTCAGTGGTTACTTCCACTGCTGGGGCCCATATTTGGATACCTCAGCACTGACCCCAGATAAGCCACATGCTGCTTTCACCCTGTGCCTCCCTAGCCTCAAGGCCACCCTTAAGTAGAGGACTCGCGTTCCTCTGCTTAGCTGGGCAGTAGGGGCTGCTGGGACGGCAACAGTAGACCTAAGAGTTAGAGGAGCCCTGGGTCTCCTGTCTCTGCACTCCCAGGAGAGCCCGTCTCTTACCCTAAAGCTTCCTGATTTAGGGCTCTCTGTGAAGGCCCAAAACGTAATGTGAGCTCCAGCCCCAGGCCCCAGGGTAGATTTTACTACACATATTCAGAATGTCCCTCTCACTGCATCGGAGCCATATCCATTCACAAAATGAAGAAACTATTTCCCTAGACTTCCCTAGACTTCACAGCCCTAGAGCCAGCCTTATTCAGCAGAACAATGTCTAAATTGAAAAACCAAAAAAAAGGACAGATTTCCCCTGCCACAGGGAACACTCTGTCCCACCACCACTCCCCCGTACACACAATGATCTCAATTCCTGGTCTGAACTCAACCTTCTCTAAGGTGACTGACCAGTGCAGACCCACTGACAAGATGCTAATGTGGTTCCACAGTCTTTGCCAGCTCCCAAGACTTATTATGTACCATCTCCAGGAGCCTTCATGCCTCATCTCCATCTGCCATGAGTGTGTGTTTCCTCTCAAGGTCCACAAACCCCCTATTTCTCAATCAGAACAGCAAAGAGAAATCTCTGATACCAGGACACTGCCTAAGAACAAAAAATGTGCCCAGTGCGGGATTGGATAAGAAATATGAGGTCTAAATTCTGCTTCTCATCCAGTTGAGGAAATAAAATCCCAGGTGGAAAAGGCAAGGGTCATTATAGACTGTGATCATCGGGGAATACTTTACGGAACATTAGAGAAGAAAAATAACTTTTCAGCAAATGCAACTGAAAGGAAATTACCTGTTGAGAATCAGAATGACTTCCTGATTCTAAGGGATGTAAACAGGAAACCAAGATGCCTATGTGCCTTTATTGGCTTTATTTTTGGCTGAGTCTCAGATATTATAATTCTCCAAGTTTTTTTTTTAACTTATCAAGATAAGAACTAAAGTTAGGGGCTTCCCTGGTGGTGCAGTGGTTGAGAATCTGCCTGCCAATGCAGGGGACACGGGTTCAAGCCCTGGTCTGGGAAGATCCCACATGCCACGGAGCAACTGGGCCCGTGAGCCACAACTACTGAGCCTGCGCGTCTGGAGCCTGTGCTCCGCAACAAGAGAGGCCGCGATAGTGAGAGGCCCGCGCACCACGATGAGGAGTGGCCCCCACTCGCCGCAACTAGAGAAAGCCCTCGCACAGAAACGAAGACCCAACACAGCCATAAATAAATAAATAAATAAATAAATTTTTTTAAAGTATTTTTAAAAAATAAAATTAAAAAAAGAACTAATGTTTAAAAGCTGAAACAAAAAAAAGTGTTCAGACTATTTTACTCTTATCATTGCTAATAACTACACTATAATAAAATCTACATGATTGTGTTGTTTTGTTTTGTGTTGACATCTTCACCCAGAAATGTTCACGTTTTGGGTTAAAACAACACTCATTGACTCCAGCACATCTTTCTCCTCCTAATAAAGCTCTTTCCTCCTTATGCAGAACTCTGTTCAATTTTCTATTCTTTTTCATATAAAGTCTGTTTATAACCCCTTGTGTAGGAAAAAAAAATCAGGAAAAATGCAATTTAAATAATCCTAAGTGAGGAGGCTTTAAAAAAAACAACATAGCATTTGCCTTATTCTTTTAACAAACCGGGGAATTTAAATCTGAAGTTTCATTTAATGATTCAAAATATAAATATAAGTAATTAAGGAGAACAAAGAACAAATAAGAACAAATAAGAACAAAGAACAAATACAGGAACAAAGAGGTTAAAGTAGTATAGGAAATGGTATAGGACATATATGCACTACCAAATGTAAATCAATAGCTAGTGGGATGCAGCCGCATAGCACAGGGAGATCAGCTCGGTGCTTTGTGACCACCTAGAGGAGTGGGATAGGGAGGGTGGGAGGGAGACGCAAGAGGGAGGAGATATGGGGATATATGTATATGTATAGCTGATTCACTTTGTTATAAAGCAGAAACTAACACACCATTGTAAAGCAATTATACTCCAATAAAGATGTTAAAAAAATAATAAAAAATAAAAGGTTTTTAAAAAATAGAATCTCTTTACATTTTATTTTCTTTAGAATTTTTTTCCAGATTTGTTGAGATATAATTAACATATAGCATTGTGTAAATTTAAGGTATACAACATAATGCTTTGATACATGTATATATTTTGAAATGATTACAATAAGTTTAGTAAAGGCTTCCACCACCTCACATAATTACCTTTTCTTTCTTCTTGTGTTGAGAACATTTAAGATCTACTGTGTAAGAGTAACTTTCAAGTACATAATATAGTATTGTTAACTATAGTCCACGTTGACATTAAATTCCCAGAACTTATTCATCTTATAGCTGGGGGTTTGTACCCTTTCACCACCATTTCTCCATTCTTCCACTCCCCCAGCCCCTGGGAACCATCATTAACTCTATTTTTAAGAGTTTAACTTTTTTTAGACTCCACAAATAAGAGATATCATAAAGTAGTTGTCTTTCCCTGTCTGGCTTATTTCAATTACCATAATGCCCTCAAGGTCCTTTCATGTTGTCACAAATGGCAGCATTTCCATCTTTTTTATGGCTGAATTATATTCCATTATATACAGGTACATCGCATTTTCTTTATCCATTCACCTGTTGATGAACACTTTAATTGTAGTTTCCATATCTTGGCCATTGTGAATAATGCTGCAATTAACATAGGAGTGAAGACATCTCTTTGAGATACTGATTTCATTTCCTTTGGGTATATACCCAGAAGTTGGATTGCTGAATCATATGGTGGTTCTATTTTTAATTTTTTGAGGAACCTCCATACTCTTTCCATAATGGCTGCAACAATGTGCATTCCGACCAACAGTGCACAAGGGCTCCCTTTTCTTCTCAGCCTCCACTAAAACTTGTTGTCTCTTGTCTTTTTGATGATAGCCACTCTAGCAAGTGTGAGGTGATGTCTCATTGTGGTTTTGATTTGAATCTCCCTGATGATTAGTGATAGTATCTTTTCATGTATTGTGTTGGCCAAAAAGTTCATTTGGGTTTTTGTAATGTCTTATGGAAAAACCCAGACGAACGTTTTGGCCAACCCAATATCTCTTGGCCAGTTGTATGTCTTCTTTGGAAAAATGACTATTCAAGTCCTTTGCCCATTTTTTAATTGGATTTTTTTTGGCTATTAAATTGTACGAGTTTTTAGTATAATTTAGATTCTAACCCCTTATCAGATAGATGATTTGCAAATATCTTCTCCCACTCCATAGGTTGCCTTTTCATTTTGTTGATTGTTTCCTTTGTTGTGCAGAAACATTTTAGTGTTATACAGTTCACTTGTTTATTTTTGCTTTTTGTTGCTTGTGCATTTAGTGTCACATCCAAAAATTGGCGTCAAGACCAGAGTCTATGAGCATTTTCACTGTGTTTTCCTCAAGGATGTTTACAGTTTCAGGTCTTATATTTAAGCCTTTAATCCATTTGTAGTTAATTTTAGTATAAGGATATAATAAAGGGGTCCTGTTTTATTCATTTGCTTGTGAATATCAAGTTTTACCAACAGCATTTATTGAAGAGACAATTGCTTCCTAATTGAGTGTTCATGGCACCCTTGTCAAAGATTAGCTGGACACTTGTAAGAGAACAATTTCCAATAGAATGAACATAAATGACACAACAATAGCATGCCAGTAGCTGTTGAAATTGGTAAGCCACTTTAAAAAATCATTTGTTGAAATCTACAAAATATACACATATTATACCCTATAACCCAGAATATTCCAAAGAGTATATTCCTGAGTATATTCCTAAGAAAAACTTTCATCAATTTTGGGTAATAGTGGCTGATATGAATATCTTTTTATATGTGTTTCGGTAGATAAACTCATTTTTTTCTTTCCTATTACATAGCTCTGACACCAGTTCTACTTATAATGGCCAAAAACTAGAAATAATTCAATGTCCAAAATGCAAATAAATAGTGATAGAGACTTGCATTAGAATACTAGATAGCAATTTAATAAAATACTGCTACATGTAGTAACTTATTTGAATTTCGCAGACATACTATTTTGTAAAAGAAGCCAGGCCAAAAGAAATTCTCACTGTTCAAACTGCTCAACCACAGGAAGAACTAATCTCTGGTGATAAAAGGTTGGTACATATAGTGGTAGGCAGGGAAAGCAAGCATGAGAGTGCCTTCTCTGGCACAGAAAACATTCTTTATCTAGCAAATACATATATGGGTATATAGTTATGTATCAGTTCTTCAGTTGTACACTTAACATTTGTGAAATTTACTCTATGTAAGTTTATAACTCCATATAAAAGTAAAATTAATATTGTACTAGCCTTTTTAAATGAGCTGGGGATTTTTTCCCTCTATTTTCTGCTGCTTCTATTTTTTAAATTTAAATATTAATTATTGCTTGAGAGTTTGATGAAACATACCAATAAAACCATCTAGGACTTGAGGACACAGGGAGGGGGAAGGGTAAGCTGGGACAAAGTGAGAGAGTGGCATGGACTTATATATACTACCAAATGTAAAACAGATAGCTAGTGGGAAGCAGCCGCATAGCAAAGGGAGATCAGCTCAGTGCTTCGTGACCACCTAGAGGGGTGGGATAGGGAGGGTGGGAGGGAGGCGCAAGAGGGAGGAGATATGGGGATATATGTATACGTATAGCTGATTCACTTTGTTATAAAACAGAAACTAACACACCATTGTAAAGCAATTATACTCCAACAAAGATGTTAAAAAAAAAAAACCATCTAGGCCTGTGTTTTACCGTCGAATTCAATTTCACTGTTTCTTCCTGTGTTAATAGCAGAATTATATATACGTATGTATTCAATAAAATTGTGGACTTACATATTTCTCTCTCACTTAGGAATGATACTTTTGCTGTACATACAATTCCAAATTGAATGTTCTTATTCTTTTAAATATACTACTTTATTGTCTTCTTGTAAGTAATATTGCTACTGATAATTTTAGAGTCAATCTGATTCTTGTTTCTTGGCAGATGATGTGTTCTTTTTTCTGAAAAATTTTACTTTGACATTTAAAAAAATTTTCTATATAGTTTGGGTGTGAATGTTTTTCCTTATCTTATTTCACTGGCAATCTACAAATCCTTTCGAAATGAGACCTTACATATTTTTTAAAATTCTGTGAAATTTATATCTATTGGTTTTTCAAGCTCTTTTCTTCTCTCTAGTTTTATGTTTTTCTTTTTTTTTCTGGGACCCTCTCAAGTCTATGATAATGCTTTTCTCCTGTCCTCTGTATCCCTTACCATTTTAGTTATATTTTCTCTGTCTTTACTTTTTTCTCTTGCCTTCTTGGAAAATGACTCAAAGTGATTTTCCAACTTACCCACTTGCTCTTATCCACATTCACCATACTATTTATTGGTTGATTGTTTCCTTTAACTTTCCAGCTAAGCAGCACTTTTGTACTTGCCTGATATTAGTCATGGACACAGTGAGTAGCTTAGGTTGCTGCCACAGATTTCTGTGGCTATGAAACAAGTGATAAAATGAATTGGGGGAAATGCAAGATCAGAACTTTCCTCTGGTGTCCACATACGGCTTTCTGCCCAGGTTGCAGCCACTCACCAGCCTCTGCCCGGCCCTCCAGTCTCCAAGCACCATTTCAATCTGGGTTCAGTGTACACAGGGGATGGTCTCACTCTGATGTGGTTAATTCTTTGGATACTTACTTCCTCTTTAGCTCTGTTATTTCTCCAGAGCTGATTTTGGGAATTAGCAGCCTCTCTCCATTCAGTGTTTTGTCAGGAATAGGGTATTGTGGCATAAAAAAGAAATTATCCCATTAAAGAAGAAAGATTTTGAGAGCACAGTACACACATGTGTCTTTTTTGGACCAAACTATACAAAATATGATCAATAAAACATAGAGTTCAAATTTGTAAAATTATAATTACCCTTTTATCTCTATGACTGATCAATGGTGAGGCTTCCAGTTGAGGAAATTCTGTAGATACTGTAGATCTTTCAGAGCAATATAAGATATACAAATTACACCACAAATTTCTGCCAAGTTGAGATCAGCAGGGTCTCTTACATTACTGTTAATCAGATATTACTAAAGGCGCAGGATGTTTTTCTGTTCATCATTAGGCCCGTTTGCAATTATAACCACAGTGGTATGTAACAGGAAGGAAAATTCTGCTGTATCAAAAGAAAAAACAGCAGTTGCTTTTGCATTCCGGAGAAGAGGGTGGGTTGTGGGTAATACTAAAAGTTAACACCCAATGTGTATATTTTATTATAGGAGGTCGGCCAATGCCCAAATATTATGATTGAATGTACATTCCTTATAGCAAGTCTGCTATGTGGACAAGGTAGCTGGGTGTACCTCCTAACTAGACTAATCTGTTTATATGCTAAAATTCTGCCATGTTCCTATACAGAAATTCAGGCAGTCCCTGCCAAACCAAAGCACAAAGCTGGCCTAACATCCAAACAGGCAGAATGTGCAAATCCTATTTAGTGGGATCAACTTGTGCTCAAAGATACCTTAAATATGAGAATCAGGAAACCAAAAAGCTGGCCAGGCAGTGACTGTTGAAAGGATAAGCCTTTTCTCTGATTTCCTGTCCATGAATCAAGCATACAATCTGAAGTGGACAAAATTCTTCTTCTTTGTCTTTGTTGGAGAAAGGTTGTTTTTTTGGTCTACTCTCCCTATACCTCTTTATACCTGAGGCAGGAAGGTCGATTTCAAAATTACTTATGGGAGGCATTGCAAAACTTATAAGAAAAAGAAATTAGGAAAAGTCAATAAAAGGGAGAGTGTTTAAGCAATGGTGATAGGGTGAAAAACAAAGAGAAATTCCCTCGTGCAGGGGGTATGGGAGAGAACAATGGTGGGATATTAGGATTAGGTCAAATTTGCTAACTAGTTACATTTTGCACCAGGCTATATCCCCTCCTCTCCCTCCTTTAACACTAAACTTTAGTAAATGTTGACTACGTAAACTAAGCTTTTTTTTTTTTTTGTCCGCGCCTCACGGCTTACAGGATCTCAGTTCCCCGACCAGAGATTGAACCTGAGCCACGGCAGTGAAAGCCCGGAATCCTAACCACTAAGCCAACAGGGAACTCTAAAATGAGCTTTTGATAGTAATATTTTGGAGGAGGAAGAAAAGCAAAATGTCTACACATTAGCTGAAATGAGGCAGAGAGAGGCATAGAAAAAAAAAAAGGAAGAAAAAAGAGATTGAGATTTTAACAAAAACACACTTTCAGGAAGTAGTAGTTAGACATATGATAGCCCAAACACACTCAACAACTATTAGAAATACTAGGTAGAGTATACAAAGCTAATGATTGAAACCACTTTATTTCTTTCCCTTTTTTTTTAACATCTTTATTGGAGTATAATTGCTTTACAATGTTGTATCAGTTTCTGCTGTATAACAAAGTGAATCAGCTATATGTATACATATATTCCCATATCTCCTCCCTCTTGCGTCTCCCTCCCACCCTCCCTATCCCACCCCTCTAGGTGGTCACAAAGCACTGAGCTGATCTCCCTGTGCTATGCAGCTGCTTCCCACTATCTATTTTACATTTGGTGTTAGTCAAAGGACTTGAGAACTTGAACATGTTATATGTAGACAGTATATTTGTCCTCAGCAGATGTGTGAACTCTAATGACTTTCCCAGGAAGTTCAGAAGATTAGCAAGTCTAATCTTACTCTGTATAATACGTAATCCTACTGATCCTAAGACAGCAGGTGTGAAAGTAAGGACCTCATTCTCTTCCCTTTCCACTGATAAGTACACATTAGGTTGGAATTTGGGGATGAAAGTAGACACTTTTTTCTTGTAAGGGCTTATCATTTGACTTTTCTGTACTCCTAGCTTGAATCTAAGGGGTTACTTTATTTCTTCAAAACAAGTAATTCAGAGAAAGTAGAATAGAGAGTAATTTTACAGAGAGAGTACAGCTGCTTATAATAGAACTATTTTCCAAAATGTCATGCACGAGTATCTTCTAGGATATGAGTTGAAAGGACTATCCACATTCACCACAGTTATAACATGCTGAGAGAACAAGAATGGTCCAACTCCTAATGAATCATCACTAACCCTGGCCCTAATCCAGCTCCCAGCTCTTCTCTTATCCACCAAGAGACTCGTAGTTTCTGATCTTTTCTACAGCCAGAGGAAGTGAGAATAGGGAACGGAAACTTGTTTTCCCAACTAAAATCTAACCATACTCTGGGGTAACTTGAATTGATCTACTTTAAAGGGTCACTGAACTCAAGGACATAAGAAATAATCTTCATTTAAATTAACCAGGTTGCACACATTATATGCTATACCTAGTAACTCAATCATGAAAAGACAAAATTGCATTTGAAAAAAAGTTGAAGCCTAAGAATCTCTGCAACCAAAGCTACAAAGTTAACATAAAAACATTCTGCTTCCAAGCGACTTCTGTACTTTCCTATTTCAATTATGCCTCTGAGAAGTTTTTAGATTTATTTATTTACTAAGAAAGTTTTGCCACAGCTACAGCTACCTCTGCGAAATCAAATTCCCGGGTCTATAGGGGGAGGAGGTGCCAAAATTACGTGAGGAGAGATGATGTAATTAGGATAGAACATTTCTGGAATATTCAAGTGCTGTTACTATGAGGTCATCTTGGGAGGAGATGAACCTCAACTCTGGATTCAGCATCTCCCTCAGTTTGACCACAGGTCTCTCACCTAGGGTTTCACTCAGGAGAAGAAAATATATATCTGGATGAAAGTGACTAGGGGATGAATACTATAAAAGTAGTTTGGGTTAAAGTGTCTAGATGTTCACAAAAATTTCTGAACAACAAAGAACTTATATGAAAGGACCAAAGTATTTATTATTGGACAATTTACATAAAAATGGAACACAAGTCAGCATTATCCTATATGGACACAAGCAGTGATATTTTCTGAACCTCAAGTTTGGACCAGAATGTAACAGGAGTTTCAATAGACGTGTATTTGTTCTTCAGATGGAATTCCACTGCTTCCAAATGCAGCATCCTCATTTCCAAGCTCATATTCTTTGGTCAGGAGTTTCTTCTTTCCCAGATCTTCTTTCCTGGAGGAACGTGAAAAGAACCTGCAATAGCAAATTTAGGCCCTGGTTATGATTGTGACTCAGACTAAACAGAGCCCTCTAGAGGCATCAGAATCAGGGGCAAAGCGAAAACACAGCACTCCTGGCGAATCAGATTGAGATCATTTCTGCACAATATAAAACACATCAGGGGGCTTCCCTGGTGGCGCAGTGGTTGAGAATCTGCCTGCCAATTCAGGGGACACGGGTTCGAGCCCTGGTCTGGGAAGATCCCACATGTCGTGGAGCAACTGGGCCCGTGAGCTACAATTACTGGGGTTGCGCGTCTGGAGCCTGTGCTCCGCAACGAGAGGCCACGATAGTGAGAGGCCCGCGCACCGCGATGAAGAGTGGCCCCCGCTTGCCGCAACTGGAGAAAGCCCTCGCACGGAAACGAAGACCCAACACAGCCACAAATAAACAAATAAATAAATTTAAAAAAAACCACACACATCAGGAAAAGCATATTAGATAGAAACTTTTTTTTTTAACATCTTTCTTGGAGTATAATTGCTTTACAATGGTGTGTTAGTTTCTGCTTTATAACAAAGCGAATCAGTTTTACATATACATATGTTCCCATATCTCTTCCCTCTTGCATCTCCCTCCCTCCCACCCTCCCTATCCCACCCCTCTAGGTGGTCACAAAGCACCGAGCTGATCTCCCTGTGCTATGCGGCTGCTTCCCACTAGCTATCTATTTTACGTTTGGTAGTGTATATATGTCCATGCCACTCTCTCACCCTGTCACATCTTACCCCTCCCCCTCCCCATATCCTCAAGTCCATTCTCTAGTAGGTCTGTGTCTTTATTCCCATCTTGCCACTAGGTTCTTCATGACTTTTTTTTTTCCTTAGATTCCATATATATGTGTTAGCATACTGTATTTGTTTTTCTCCTTCTGACTTACTTCACTCTGTATGACAGCCTCTAACTCCATCCACCTCACTACAAATAGCTCAATTTCATTTCTTTTTATGGCTGAGTAATATTCCATTGTATATATGTGCCACACCTTCTTTATCCATTCATCTGTTGATGGACACTTCAGTTGCTTCCATGTCCTGGCTATTGTAAATAGAGCAATGAACATTTTGGTACATGACTCTTTTTGAATTATGGTTTTCTCAGGGTATATGCCCAGTAGTGGGATTGCTGGGTCATATGGTAGTTCTATTTTTAGTTTTTTAAGGAACCTCCATACTGTTCTCCATAGTGGCTGTATCAATTTACATTCCCACCAACAGTGCAAGAGTGTTCCCTTTTCTCCACACCCTCTCCAGCATTTATTGTTTCTAGATTTTTTGATGATGGACATTCTGACTGGTGTGAGATGATATGTCATTGTAGTTTTGATCTGCATTTCTTTAATGGTTAATGATGTTGAGCATTCATTCATGTGTTTGTTGGCAATCTGTATATCTTCTTTGGAGAAATGTCTGTTTAGGTCTTCTGCCCATTTTTGGATTGGGTTGTTTGTTTTTTTGTTATTGAGCTGCATGAGCTGCTTGTAAATTTTGGAGATTAATCTTTTGTCAGTTGCTTCATATGCAAATATTTTCTCCCATTCTGAGGGTTGTCTTTTGGTCTTGTTTATGGTTTCCTTTGCTGTGCAAAAGCTTTTAAGTTTCATTAGGTCCCATTTGTTTATTTTTGCTTTTATTTCCATTTCCCTAGGAGCTGGGTCAAAAAGGATCTTGCTGTGATTTATGTCATAGAGTGTTCTGCCTATGTTTTCCTCTAAGAGTTTTATAGTGTCTGGCCTTACATTTAGGTCTTTAATCCATTTTGAGTTTATTTTTGTGTATGGTGTTAGGGAGTGTTCTAATTTCATTCTTTCACATGTAGCTGTCCAGTTTTCCCAGCACCACTTATTGAAGAGGCTGTCTTATCTCCATTCTATATTCTTGCCTCCTTTATCAAAGATAAGGTGACCATATCTCCATGGGTTTATTGCTGGGCTTTCTATCCTGTTTCATTGATGTATATTTCTGTTTTTGTGCTATTACCATACTGTCTTGATTACTGTAGCTTTGTAGTATAGTCTGAAGTCTGGGATCCTGATTCCTCTAGCTCCATTTTTCTTTCCCAAGATTGCTTTGGCTATTCTGGGTCTTTTGTGTTTCCATGCAAACTGTGAAATTTTTGTTCTACTTCTGTGGAAAATGCCATTGATATTTGACAGGGATTGCATTGAATCTGTAGATGACTTTCAGTAGTATCGTCATTTTCACAATGTTGATTCTTCCAATCCAAGAACATGGTATATCTCTCCATCTATTTCTAACATCTTTACTTTCTTTCATCAGTGTCTTATAGTTTTCTGCATACAGAACTTCTGGCTCCTTAGGTAGGTTTATTCCTAGGTATTTTATTCTTTTTGTTGCAGTGGTAAATGAGAGTGTTTACTGAATTTGTCTCTCAGATTTCATCATCAGTGTATAGGAATGCAAGAGACTTCTGTGCATTAATTTTGCATCCTGCTACATTACCAAATTCACTGATTAGCTCTAGTAGTTTTCTGGTAGCATCTTTAGGATTCTCTCTGTATAGTATCATGTCATCTGCAAACAGTGACAGCTTCACTTATTCTTTTCTGATTTGGATTCCTTTTATTTCTTTTTCTTCTCTGATTGCTGTGGCTAAAATTTCCAAAACAATGTTGAAAAATAGTGGTGAGAGTGGGCAACCTTATCTTGTTCCTGATATTAGTGGAAATGGTTTCAGTTTTTCTCCATTGAGAATGATGTTGGCTGTGGGTTTGTCATATATGGCCTTTATTATGTTGAGGTAAGTTCCCTTTATGTCTACTTTCTGGAGAGTTTTTATCATAAATGGGTGTTGAATTTTGTTGAAAGTTTGTTCTGCATCTATTGAGATGATCATATGGTTTTTATCCTTCAATTTGTTAATGTGTTGTATCACATTGATTGATTTGTGTATATTGAAGATTCCTTGCATTCCTGGGATAAACCCCATTTGATCGTGGTGTATGATCCTTTTAATGTACTGCTGGATTCTGTTTGCTAGTATTTTGTTGAGGATTTCTGCATCTATGTTCATCAGTGATATTGGTCTGGTGTTTTCTTTTTTTGTAACATCTTTGTCTGATTTTGGTATCAGGGTGATAGTGGCCTCGTAGAATGAGTTTGGGAATGTTCCTCCCTCTGCTATGTTTTGGAAGAGTTTGAGAAGGATAGGTGTTAGCTCTTCTCTAAATGTTTGATAGAATTCGCCTGTGAAGCCTCTGGTCCTGGGCTTTTGTTTGTTGGAAGATTTTTAATCACAGTTTCAATTTCAGTGCTTGTGATTGGTCTGTTTGTATATTCTATTTCTTCCTGGTTCCGTCTTGGAAGCTTGCGCTTTTCTAAGAATTTGTCCATTTCTTCCAGGTTGTCCATTTTATTGGCATAGAGTTGCTTGTAGTAATCTCTCATGATCCTTTGTATTTCTGCAGTGTCAGTTGTTACTTCTCCTTTTTCATTTCTAATTCTATTGATTTGAGTCTTCTCCCTTTTTTTCTTGATGAGTCTGGCTAATGGTGTATCAATTTTGTTATCTTCTCAAAGAACCAGTTTTTAGTTTTATTGATCTTTGCTATTGTTTCCCTCATTTCTTTTACATTTATTTCTGATCTGATCTTTATGATTTCTTTCCTTCTGGTAACTTTGGGATTTTTTGTTGTGCTTTCTCTAATTGCTTTAGGTGTAAAGTTAGGTTGTTTATTTGAGATTTTCCCTGTTTCTTTTTTTTTTTTTTTTTTTTAAGATTTTTAGAAATTTCATGTAATGTCTGAAACATTTATATTAACATATTTCCATACAAATAACCCAATGAAAGTTTAGTATTAGTTGTTTTGTTTGTTTTTTTATACTGCAGGTTCTTATTAGGCATCAGTTTCATACACATCAGTGTATACATGCCAATCCCAATTGCCCAATCCAGCACACCACCATCCCCACCTCACCGCAGTTTTCCCCCCTTGGTGTCCACATGACCATTCTCTACATTTGTGTCTCAACTTCTGCCCTGCAAACTGGCTCATCTGTACCATTTTTCTAGGTTCCGCATACATGCATTAATATACGATATTTGTTTTTCTCTTTCTGACTTACTTCACTCTGTATGACAGTCTCTAGATCCATCCATGTCTCAACAAATGACTCAATTTCGTTCCTTTTTATGGCTGAGTAATATTCCATTGTATATATGTACCACAACTTCTTTATCCATTCGTCTGTTGATGGGCATTTAGGTTGCTTCCATGACCTGGCTATTGTAAATAGTGCTGCAATGAACATTCGGGTGCATGTGTCTTTTTGAATTACGGTTTTCTCTGGGTATATGCCCAGTAGTGGGATTGCTGGGTCATATGGTAATTCTATTTTTAGTTTTTTAAGGAACCTCCATACTGTTCTCCATAGTGGCTGTATCAATTTACATTCCCACCAACAGTGCAAGAGGGTTCCCTTTTCTCCACACCCTCTCCAGCATTTGTTGTTTGTAGATTTTCTGATGATGCCCATTCTAACAGGAGTGAGGTGATACCTCATTGTGGTTTTGATTTGCATTTCTCTAATAATTAGTGATGTTGAGCATCTTTTCATGTGCTTCGTGGCCATCTGTATGTCTTCTTTGGAGAAATGTCTATTTAGGTCTTCTGCCCATTTTTGGATTGGGGTGTTTGTTTCTTTGATATTGAGCTGAATGAGCTGTTTATATATTTTGGAGATTAATCCTTTGTCCGTTGATTCATTTGCAAATATTTTCTCCCATTCTGAGGGTTGTCTTTTCGTCTTGTTTATGGTTTCCTTTGCTGTGCAAAAGCTTTGAAGTTTCATTAGGTCCCATTTGTTTATTTTTGTTTTTATTTCCATTACTCTAGGAGGTGGGTCAAAAAAGATCTTGCTGTGATTTATGTCAAAGAGTGTTCTTCCTATGTTTTCCTCTAAGAGTTTTATAGTGTCCAGTCTTATATTTAGGTCTCTAATCCATTTTGAGTTTATTTTTGTGTATGGTGTTAGGGAGTATTCTAATTTCATTCTTTTACATGTAGCTGTCCAGTTTTCCCAGCACCACTTATTGAAGAGACTGTCTTTTCTCCATTGTATATCTTTGCCTCCTTTGTCATAGATTAGTTGACCATATGTGCGTGGGTTAATCTCTGGGCTTTCTATCTTGTTCCATTGATCTATGTTTCTGTTTTTGTGCCAGTACCATACTGTCTTGATTACTGTAGCTTTGTAGTATAGTCTGAAGTCTGGGAGTCTGATTCCTCCAGCTCCATTTTTTTCCCTCAAGACTGCTTTGGCTATTCGGGGTCTTTTGTGTCTCCATACAAATTTTAAGATGATTTGTTCTAGCTCCGTAAAAAATGCCATTGGTAATTTGATAGGGATTGCATTGAATCTGTAGATTGCTTTGGGTAGTATACTCATTTTCACAATGTTGATTCTTCCAATCCAAGAACATGGTATATCTCTCCATCTGTTGGTATCATCTTTAATTTCTTTCATCAGTGTCTTATAGTTTTCTGCATACAGGTCTTTCGTCTCCCTAGGTAGGTTTATTCCTAGGTATTTTATTCTTTTTGTTGCAATGGTAAATGGGAGTGTTTCCATAATTTCTCTTTCAGATTTTTCATCATTAGTGTATAGGAATGCAAGAGATTTCTGTGCATTAATTTTGTATCCTGCAACTTTACCATATTCATTAATCAGCTCTAGCAGTTTTCTGGTGGCAGTTTTAGGATTCTCTATGTATAGTATCATGTCATCCGCAAACAGTGACAGTTTTACTTCTTCTTTTCCAATTCGTATTCCTTTTATTTCTTTTTCTTCTCTGATTGCCGTGGCTAGGACTTCCAGAACTATGTTGAATAATAGTGGTGAGAGTGGACATCCTTGTCTCGTTCCTGATCTTAGAGGAAATGCTTTCAGTTTTTCACCATTGAGAATGATGTTTGCTGTGGGTTTGTCATATATGGCCTTTATTATGTTGAGGTAGGTTCCCTCTATGCCCACTTTCTGGAGAGTTTTTATCAGAAATGGGTGTTGAATTTTGTCAAAAGCTTTTTCTGCATCTATTGAGATGATCATATGGTTTTTATTCTTCAATTTGTTAATATGGTGTATCACATTGATTGATTTGCGTATATTGAAGAATCCTTGCATCCCTGGGATAAATCCCACTTGATCGTGGTGTATGATCCTTTTAATGTGTTGCTGGATTCTGTTTGCTAGTATTTTGTTGAGGATTTTTGCATCTATATTCATCAGTGATATTGGTCTGTAATTTTCTTTTTTTGTAGTGTCTTTGTCTGGTTTTGGTATCAGGGTGATGGTGGCCTCATAGAATGAGTTTGGGAGTGTTCCTTCCTCTGCAATTTTTTGGAAGAGTTTGAGAAGGATGGGTGTTAGCTCTTCTCTAAATGTTTGATAGAATTCACCTGTGAAGCCATCTGGTCCTGGACTTTTGTTTGTTGGAAGATTTTTAATCACAGTTTCAATTTCATTACTTGTGATTGGTCTGTTCATATTTTCTGTTTCTTCCTGATTCAGTCTGGGAAGGTTATACCTTTCTAAGAATTTGTCCATTTCTTCCAGGTTGTCCATTTTATTGGCATAAAGTTGCTTGTAGTAGTCTCTTAGGATGCTTTGTATTTCTGTGGTGTCTGTTGTAACTTCTCCTTTTTCATTTCTGATTTTATTGATTTGAGTCCTCTCCCTCTTTTTCTTGATGAGTCTGGCTAATGGCTTATCAATTTTGTTTATCTTCTCAAAGAACCAACTTTTAGTTTTATTGATCTTTGCTATTGTTTTCTTTGTTTCTATTTCATTTATTTCTGCTCTGATCTTTATGATTTCTTTCCTTCTGCTAACTTTGGGTTTTGTTTGTTCTTCTTTCTCTAGTTTCTTTAGGTGTAAGGTTAGATTGTTTACTTGAGATTTTTCTTGTTTCTTTAGGTAGGCTTGTATAGCTATAAACTTCCCTCTTAGAACCGCTTTTGCTGCATCCATAGGTTTTGGGTCGTCGTGTTTTCATTGTCATTTGTCTCTAGGTATTTTTTGATTTCCTCTTTGATTTCTTCAGTGATCTCTTGGTTATTTAGTAACGTATTGTTTAGCCTCCATGTGTTTGTCCTTTTTACGTTTTTTTCCCTGTAATTCATTTCTAATCTCATAGCGTTGTGGTCAGAAAAGATGCTTGATATGATTTCAATTTTCTTAAATTTACTGAGGCTTGATTTGTGACCCAAGATGTGATCTATCCTGGAGAATGTTCCGTGCGCACTTGAGAAGAACGTGCAATCTGCTGTTTTGGGATGGAATGTCCTATCAATATCAATTAAATCTATCTGGTCTATTGTGTCATTTAAAGCTTCTGT
Source organism: Balaenoptera musculus (assembly GCF_009873245.2). Classification (NCBI taxonomy): domain Eukaryota; kingdom Metazoa; phylum Chordata; class Mammalia; order Artiodactyla; family Balaenopteridae; genus Balaenoptera; species Balaenoptera musculus. The sequence goes on along the minus strand of NC_045794.1, from coordinate 6,884,685 downwards.
TTCCTTATTTATTTTCATTTTGGATGATCTGTCCATTGGTGTAAGTGAGGTGTTAAAGTCCCCCACTATTATTGTGTTACTGTCGATTTCCTCTTTTATAGCTGTTAGCAGTTGCCTTATGTATTGAGGTGCTCCTATGTTGGGTGCATATATATTTATAATTGTTATATCTTCTTCTTGGATTGATCCCTGGATCATTATGTAGTGTCCTTCCTTGTCTCTTGTAACATTCTTTATTTTAAAGTCTATTTTATCTGATATGAGTATAGCTACTCCAGCTTTCTTTTGATTTCCATTTGCATGGAATATCTTTTTCCATCCCCTCACTTTCAGTCTGTATGTGTCCCTAGGTCTAAAGTGGGTCTCTTGTAGACAGCATATATATGGGTCTTGTTTTTGTATCCATTCAGCCAGTCTATGTCTTTTGGTTGGGGCATTTAATCCATTCACGTTTAAGGTAATTACCGATATGTATGTATGTTCCTATGACCATTTTCTTAATTGTTTTGGGTTTGTCTTTGTAGGTCCTTTTCTTCTCTTGTGTTTCCCACTTAGAGAAGCTCCTTTAGCATTTGTTGTAGAGCTGGTTTGGTGGTGCTGAATTCTCTTAGCTTTTGCTTGTCTGCAAAGCTTTTGATTTCTCCATCAAATCTAAATGAGATCCTTGCCGGGTAGAGTAATCTTGGTTGTAGGTTCTTCCCTTTCATCACTTTAAGTATATCATGCCACTCCCTTCTGGCTTGCAGAGTTTCTGCTGAGAAATCAGCTGTTAACCTTATGGGAGTTCCCTTGTATGTTATTTGTCGTTTTTCCCTTGCTGCTTTCAATAATTTTTCTTTGTCTTTAATTTTTGCCACTTTGATTACTATGTGTCTCGGCGTGTTTCTCCTTGGGTTTATTCTGTATGGGACTCTCTGCGCTTCCTGGACTTGGGTGGCTATTTCCTTTCCCATGTTAGGGAAGTTTTCGACTATAATCTCTTCAAATATTTTCTCTGGTCCTTTCTCTCTCTCTTCTCCTTCTGGGACCCCTATAATGCGAATGTTGTTGCGTTTAATGTTGTCCCAGAGGTCTCTTAGGCTGTCTTCATTTCTTTTCATTCTTTTTTCTTTAGTCTGTTCCGTAGCCGTGAATGCCACCATTCTGTCTTCCAGGTCACTTATCCGTTCTTCTGCCTCAGTTATTCTGCTATTGATTCCTTCTAGTGTAGTTTTCATTTCAGTTATTGTATTGGTGATCTCTGTTTGTTTGTTCTTTAATTCTTCTAGGTCTTTGTTAATCATTTCTTGCATCTTCTCAATCTTTGCCTCCATTCTTATTCCGAGGTCCTGGATCATCTTCACTATCATTATTCTGAATTCTTTTTCTGGAAGGTTGCCTATCTCCACTTCATTTAGTTGTTTTTCTGGGGTTTTTTCTTGTTCCTTCATCTGGTGCATAGCCCTCTGCCTTTTCATCTTCTCTATCTTTCTGTAACTGTGGTTTTTGGTCCACAGGCTGCAGGATCGTAGTTTTTCTTGCTTCTGTTGTCTGCCCTCTGGTGGTTGAGGCTATCTAAGAGGCTTGATGGGAGGCTCTGGTGGTGGGTAGAGCTGACTGTTGCTGTGGCGGTCAGAGCTCAGTAAAACCTTAATCCACTTGACTGTTGATGGGTGGGGCTGGGTTCCCTCCCTGTTGCTGTGGCAGTCAGAGCTCAGTAAAACCTTAATCCACTTGACTGTTGATGGGTGGGGCTGGGTTCCCTCCCTGTTGGTTGTTTTGCCTGAGGCAACCCAACACTGGAGCCTACCGGTGCTCTTTGGTGGGGTCAATGGCAGACTCTGGGAGGGCTCACGCCAAGGAGAACTTCCCAGAGCCTCTGCTGCCAGTGTCCTTATCCCCACGGTGAAACAGAGCCACCACTCGCCTCTGCAGGAGACCCCCCAACACCAGCAGGTAGGTCCGGTTCAGTCTCCCCCAGGGTCACTGCTCCTTCCCCTGGGTCCCGATGCACACATTACTTTGTGTGTGCCCTCCAAGAGTGGGGTCTCTGTTTCCCCCAGTCCTGTCAAAGTCCTGCAATCAATTCCCTCTAGGCTTCAAAGTCTGATTCTCTAGGAATTCCTCCTCCCGTTGCCGGACCCCCAGGTTGGGAAGCCTGACGTGGGGCTCAGAACCTTCACTCCAGTGGGTGGAATTCTGTGGTATAAGTGTTCGCCAGTCTGTGAGTCACCCACCCAGCAGTTATGGGATTTGATTTTACTCTGATTGCGCCCCTCCTACCGTCTCACTGTGGCTTCTCCTCTGTCCTTGGACGCGGGGTATCCTCCTTGGTGAAGTCCAGGGTCTTCCTGTCAATGATTGTCCAGCAGCCAGTGGTGATTCTGGTGCTCTCGCAAGAGGGAGTGAGAGCACGTCCTTCTACTCTGCCATCTTGGTTAATCTCTTCCTTGTTTCTTGAGGTAGGATTGTACTGCTGTAAACTTCCCTCAAGAACTGCTTTTGCTGCATCCCATAGGTTTTGGGCTGTCATGTTCATCGTCATTTGTTTCTAGGTACTTTTTGATTTTCTCTTTAATTTCTTCAGTGATCTCTTGGTTATTTAGTAGCATATTATTTAGCCTCTATGTGTTTGCATGTTTTACAGTTTTTTTCTTGTAATTGATATCTAGTCTCATAGTGTTGTGGTAGGAAAAGATACTTGATAGGGTTTCAATTTTCTTAAATTTACCAAGGCTTGATTTGTGACCCAAGATATGATCTATCCTGGAGAATGTTCCATGAGCACCTGAGAAGTGTATTCTGTTGTTTTTGGATGGATTGTCCTATAAATATCTATTAAGTCCATTTTGTTTAATGTTTCATTTAAAGCTTGTGTTTCCTTATTTATTTTCATTTTGGGTGATTTGTCCATTGGTGAAAGTGGGGTGTTAAAGTCCCCTACTATGGTTGTGTTACTGTCATTTTCCCCTTTATGGCTGTTAGCATTTGCCTTATGTATTGAAGTGCTCCAATGTTGGGTGCGTAGATATTTACAATTGTTATATCTTCTTCTTGGATTGATCCCTTGATCATCATGTAGTGTCCTTCTTTGTCTCTTGTAATAGTCTTTATTTTAAAGTCTATTTTGCCTGATATGAGAATTGCTACTCCAGCTTTCTTTTGATTTCCATTTGCATGGAATATCTTTTCCCATCCCCTCACTTTCAGTCTGTATGTGTCCCTAGGTCTGAAGTGTGTCTCTTGTAGACAGCACATACATGGGTCTTTTTGTATCCATTCAGCCAGTCTATGTCTTTTGGCTGGAGCATTTAATCCATTTACATTTAAGGTAATTATCGATATGTATGTTCCTATTACCATTTTCTTAATTGTTTTGGGTTTGTTATTGTAGGTCTTTTCCTTCTCTTGTGTTTCCCGCCTAGAGAAGTTCCTTTAGCTGGTTTGGTGGTGCTGAATTCCCTTAGCTTTTGCTTGTCTATAAAGGTTTTAATTTCTCTGTCGAATCTGAATGAGGTCCTTGCTGGGTAGAATAATCTTGGTTGTAGGTTTTTCCCTTTCATGACTTTAAATATGTCCTGCTACTCCCTTCTGGCTTGCAGAGTTTCTGCTGAAAGATAAGCTGTTAACCTTCTGAAGATTCCCTTGTATGTTTTTTGTTGCTTTTCCCTTGCTGCTTTTAATATTTTTTCTTAGTATTTAATTTTTGATAGTTTGAGGATTATGTGTCTTGGCATGTTTCTCCTTGGATTTATCCTGTATGGGACTCTCTGCACTTTCTGGACTTGATTGACTATCTCCTTTCCCATATTTGGGAAATTTTCAACTATAATGTCTTCAAATATTTTCTCAGTACCTTTTTTTTTTCTCTTCTTCTTCTGGGACCCCTATAATTCAAATGTTGGTGTGTTTAATGTTCTCCCAGAGGTCTCTGAGACTATCCCTCAATTCTTTTCATTCTTTTTTCTTTATTCTGCTCTGCAGTAGTTATTTCCACTCTTTTATTTTCCAGGTCACTTATCAGTCCTTCTGCCTCAGCTATTCTGCTACTAATTCTTTCTAGAGAATTTTTAATTTCATTTATTGTGTTGTTCATCATTGTTTGTTTGCTCTTTAGTTCTTCTAGGTCCTTGTTAATCATTTCTTGTATTTTCTCCATTGTATTTCCAAAATTTTGGATCATTTTTACTATCCTTACTCTGAATTCTTTTTCAGGTAGACTGCCTAGTACCTCTTCTTTTGTTTGGCCTGGTGGGTTTTGTTTTTATTATTATTCAAAGAGAAAGTCACAAAAATTATAATCATCCTCATCAGTTCACTCAGTCCCATGTAATTAATTTTTTTTTTTTCATCTTGATCTTTTGGTGGTCTGGTGGGTTTTTACCTTGCTCCTTCATCTGCTGCATACTTCTCTGTCTTCTCATTTTGTTTAACTTACTGTGTTTGGGGTCTCCTTTTTGCTGGCTGCAGGTTCGTAGTTCCCGTTGTTTTTGGTGTCTACCCCCGGTGGGTAAGGTTGCTTCAGTGGCTTGTGTAGGCTTCCTGGTGGAGTGTACTGGTGTCTGTGTTCTGGTGGATGAGGCTCAAACTTGTCTTTCTGGTGGGCAGGACCTCGTCCAGTGGTGTGTTTTGGGGTGTCTGTGACCGTATTTTGATTTTAGGCAGCCTCTCTGCTAATGGGTGGGATTGTGTTCCTGTCTTGTTTGTTAGTTGTTTGGCATGGGGTGTCCAGCACTGGAGCTTGCTGATCATTGGGTGGAGTTGGGTCTTAGCATTGAGATGGAGATCTCTGGGAGAGTGCTCGCCGATTGATATTATGTGGGGCTGGAAGGTCTCTGGTGGAGCTATGTCCTGAACTCGGCTATCCCACCTCAGAGGCTCAGGCCTGACACCCAGCCAGAGCACAAAGACCCTGTCAGCTACATGGCATAGACAACTGTGGTAAAAGTCTGACTGGTGTCTTGGATTTTTCTTTGCTGGGTGATTTATCCGAGCCAGGTTCCCTTTGTCAGAAACACAGCAAGCTAAAACGCTGAGACATCCGAGGTTTGCAGCGAAGACAGGGCTTATTCACAAGGCAGCCGAAGAGAAGACAGGAGAATAAATCTCAAATCTGGCTCCTGGAAGACAAGGGGCTGGGGTATTTATGGGATGAAGAATAACACAGCAGAGCTGTCTGAGGCATAGGAATTGTGGGGTGCATGGGGATCTTGGGGAAAGGTGATTTGGGGAAAAGGTGTGGTAGGTGTGGTAATCACCCGTTCTGCGCAGGTGTAACTAAGCTACAGGCCTCTAGTTTCAAAAAACCACAGTGCATCTTAAATTATCAAAATGCTTCACAAATTCCAGTACTGCAATATCTTTTTTGAAATCTCTAACTACCTTTCATGTATGAGACAGCATGAAGATGTAGTCAAAACAGTTGTTCCATTTTTGGATTCAGTAAATATGCTCAATTAATCTATAAGCCTTTTTTTCTTTTTTGGCTGCACTGCACCACTTGCAGGATCTTAGTTCGCCTGCAGGGATTGAACCCAGGCCCCAGCAGTGAAAGAGCAGAGTCCTAACCACTGGACAGCCAGGAAATTCCCTAATCTGTAAGTCTTAATGCAAGCACATCACTCATAAAGTGAAAAATTTAGGTCGCACAATTTGGAGACATACATCCCAAGAACATAGAGTGATTCCTCCCTCCCAAGTAGTCTGACAGCATTAAAGATGACATATGTTAGTGGTGATCCTATCAAACACATGAACTCATCCAAATTTTGAATCTCCAGAAAGGATGGGCGTTGAGGAGCTCAAATTCACCCTTTCCAGGACAGAGACCAAAGATTACAGGAGATCAGCTAACCCCACTCACCTGTCTGAGAGGCCGTCACCCCATTCTCCTTCTCTGGGGGCACTTCCCCCTCACTCCTCAGAGAGGCAGGAGGAGCCCCAGGCACTGGTACCTCTTCAACATCATCATAACCCTCACCAGCGTCATCAGTCCTCTGCTCTGGGGGTTCTAAGGGCAGAAAAGGGGGTCAGATAAAACCACAGTAAAAGGGTTGGCCTGGGAAATACCTAAGATCCCTTCTGACCCAAAGTTTCTGAGCTGCAAAATAGAGGCACCAGTCACTCCTTGTTTCAACAGATTTTTCCTAAGGCCATATTTCATTTTGATGTGCCCATAAACCAAAACAATGACGTTCAAAATCTCAATATTTCTTGTTTAAAACTACATATCTCAAAGCAACTTTACACCAATGAGCGTTACTAAAATAGTCCAACAAATTATGCTTTCCAGATATTAATTTTTAAAACAATGTGTGCCTGTTGTGACTGAATGAGTGTGATTCTGGACACAGAGAGCCCAGCCCCAATCTGAGACATGGCAGAACAGCCAGGGAAGGGGGAGGATGGGCCCCATCTGGACCCAAGGGATCCCTCTAATCCCAGTCAAAGGAAGACTGTTCCCTTTGCACCTCGTCTCTATAAGGGAAATTCTCCCTCCCCCCAACACCCAGCCGAGGCAGGTCCACCTCTACTACCTGGAGTGGACTTATAGTCACTATTGCCCTCACCATCCACAGAGTCATATGGCAGTTTGGTCAAAGAGTCATCTGACAGGAACCCTAATGTGGAGAAAAACATCACACAACAAACAGAACGACCCTCCCCACACCCATGGGACCTGTGTGAGGCTGAGAAGAAATGCAGGGACAGGCTTGGCTTCTGCAGTTTAGAGGGAGGCTGGGACCTCACAGGGGCTCTGTAGCGGCCAGCCTGCCGCCTTTGGAGGGGCTGCCTCTGTGAGCCTGGGGCAGATGTGGGGTCTGTGGTTGCTGAGAAGATGGCTCACAGCCAGTGGGGGGCTGACAGCCAGAGGTCCCAGGAGGACAAGGCAGAGGTACCCACCTGGCCTGCCCAGAAGATCCTCCTTCGGTGTCACAAGGTAATCAAGCTCCTCATACATGGCCTCAGCAAGAGCATCTTCAAAACCGGATACGGCTGAGAAAACCACCAGCAGGTCAGAGATTGCCACCCTAGACACCATGAACCCCCAAGTTAACCCTTCATTTCCCCTATGCTCACAGGTGGAAAAACCCTCAGGGCTGCCGGGACCTGCGCAGAGTCTCCCACGCCATGTACCATGTCTGTACCTTCTGCCTTTGTCCGACCCTGAATCCACAGCTCAGCCCCAACTCTTTCTGGTCTCACAGAAGAGGCCATGACTTATGAGTGTTCACACCTCAGTCCTAAGAACCTCTGTGTATTCAGCCCTTAGAGTTTAACGTGAAGCAGATGGAGTTCTGCAGACTAAAGGGGGAAAGAACAAAGACCTGGCCCAAGTTTCCCCTCCTCACACCTGGCCCCATTTCCTGCCTCCACACGCTTTCCATGGTACCCAGTACCCCCTGCAGCCCACCTCTGCGCCCTGCTCTCCATCTGAGCAGCTGAGTCACCAGGATGACGAGGACCAGGAAGAGAAGGGCCCCCAAGATGAGGCAGAGGATCCCAGGCAGGGAGAAGATGCCAGGGATAGGATATGAGCCTGGTCTGGTCCCTAAGGGTAACAAGGCAAGAGGGTTTGGAGAAGGTCATGGGCACAGAGAAACTCCCTATGCCAACCTTTCCAGGGAGCACTGGACAGTAAAGTCCCAGCCTGAGACACAACTGGATTGACAATGATTGGGCTCCCCTAGGTCTTGCCCTGGGGTAATTCAATACCACTCCAGCCAGTGTGGCCCAAGGGAGAGCTGGGGATTATTAGGGAGCGTCCCTGCTGAGGACCCAGCCTCTGAGTACCCAGCTTACAATTGCATCCCTTCCCCTTGGGCTTCATGAGACCAGAGCATCACACAAGTCCTGGGACTGGCACCTAGCTGATGAGGAGCAACACGCAAGGGCAGGTAGGAAAACGCTAGATTCTGCAACACAAGAACCAGCCTCCCTTGGGCCTCGGGCATGAGAAACTTCTGGCACCCTGAACGAAGGCACGGGATGTTTCCCAAGGAAAATGCTCTGGTTCCTCCCCACCAGCCAGTGGCTTCTCAGGATCTTTCCTCTCCTGAGTTGGCTAATTCTGCCAGAGAGTCCACAGAACAGGTCCCAAGACTCTGAATATTCTCCCCTACCCAGGGATTGTAGCACAGTACCTGCTGTAGTGGGGGGTAATGTTGTTCTTCCACCTAAAGAGAAAAACAGGAGTTTGGAGCACAGGAATTGGCCAGAATGCATGGGAGCCCATTTCTCTCTCCTGAGCCCTGAAATCACCCCTCAGTCACCACAGCATCAGTGCTGAATCTTCCCAGCTCCCCCTTCCTAGATCATAGCTACAGTACCTGGATGCTTTCTGAATACAAAAATTCCCCAGCCCAGCCCACTGCTCCAGCACTGCCCCAGCTCAACCAGCGTGGAACCCAAGCCCCTCCACTGACCCGAGCACCTCACTCCAGCATCCTCCTCGTGCTTGCAGTCGTTCTGCCCCCAGGGCTCCGCAGCACAGTCCCACAAGGAGGACTCCCGGCCCCCGCACCGCACCTCGTCCAGCCAGATGCTCCCATTTCCGGGGCCAAATGCTGCGTCCCTCACGGCTTCCAGGGCATGGCCACAGCCCAGCTGCTGACACACCACCTCGGCCTCTGCCAGGCTCCAGGAGTCATCACACACTGTGCCCCAGGAGCCGCTGTGCCAGACCTCCACCCGCCCTGAGCACACGGTGTCTCCTCCCCTGAGCTGGAGCTTCTCTTTGTCTGAAAAGACAGCAGCCCCTCCTGTTACTGCCCCTGGTGGGAAGGAAGGAGCCCCTGGGAGCCACAGGGGAGGAGGGAGGGGCTGACGTACCTGTGCAGGGGGCAGCAGTTGGACAGCTCTTAGGTCTCCTTCCTGCAGAAACAAACAATGGGAAGTGCTGAATCAGGGACAGCTGGGGGTGGTCTTGTCCCCACGCAAAATTATCTAAGGTCCTTGGCTCAGTCCAAATGACAAGTGAAAACACATGCTTCATAATCTAATGGGATGAGGCATTCACTGGATCTTATCACCAGCTGAAATAACTTTACGTTTTTGCCTGTTTATCACTCTCCACATCCCACAACAAATACATACACAGACATCTACAAATACACACAAACACACTCCTGAATGAAAGCTCCACTAGCAGAAAGACCCTGCATATATTACTCATCTTTTGGCTATTAAGACAGTACCTTGCACATTGTATGCATTCATTCAACAAGGATGTATGGAGAACTTTCTCTGAATACTATGATAAGGGCTTGATATTTAATGAGTGAATGAATAGATGAATAAAACCCAGTGAAATACAATTTTTTTGAATTCTTGCTAATTAGTAAAACAATAAAGCATATACAAATTAATATTAATGATTTACGGTAATAGAGAAGAGATATTTAAAAAGTAATAAGTCCAGAATCACAGAAGTAATTTGTATTCAATATTACATTTATACTTTTTAAAAGGAAATTATATAACAGATTCTAAACTTTTCTTATCCATTTTTCAGTATGACATATGGACAAGCAAAGAGATTACTATAAGAAGAGGACATTTTTTTAAAGGAATAGAACAAGTAGAATTTAGAGAAAGATAGATAAGTAGAAAAACAGCTGGGTAGTAAGTGTCCAGGAGGCACAAATAAATATACTGAGAAAAACTATATTAAGAGGACGCAGAGATAAAAAACACAGAACCAAAAAAAAAAAGCACATAAAAGTATTGAAGACAAAGAAAATAGACATACACGCCAAGACACATCTTAATCAAACTATCAAAAATTAAATACAAAGAAAAAATATTAAAAGCAGCAAAGGAAAAGCAACACATAACATACAAGGGAATTCCCAGAAGGTTAACAGCTGATCTTTCAGCAGAAACTCTGCAAGCCAGAAGGGAGTGGCAGGACATATTTAAAGTGATAAAAGGGAAAAACATACAACCAAGATTACCCTACCCAGCAAGGATCTCATTCAGATTCGACAGAGAAATTAAAAGCTTCACAGACAAGCAAAAGCTAAGAGAATTCAGCACCACCAAACCAGCTTTACAACAAATGCTAAAGAAACTTCTCTAGGCAGCAAGTACAAGAGAAGGAAAAGGCCTACAATAACAAACCCACAACAATTAAGAAAATGGTAATAGGAACATAAATATTGATAACTACCTTAAATGTAAATGGATTAAATGCTCCAACCAAAGGACATAGTCGGGCTGAATGGATACAAAGAAAAGACCCATATATATGCTGTGTACAAGACACCCACTTCAGACATAGGGACACATACAGACTGAAAGTAAGGGGATGGAAAAAGATAGTCCATTCAAATGGAAATCAGAAGAAAGTTGGAGTAGCAATTCTTGTATCAGACAAAATAGACTTTAAAATAAAGACTATTACAAGAGACAAAGAAGGACATTACATAACGATCAAGGGATCAAACCAAGAAGAAGATCTAACAATTTTAAATATATATGCACCCAACATAGGAGCACAATACATAAGGCAAATGCTAACAGCTATAAAAGGGGAAATTGACAGTAACACAATCATAGTAGGGGGCTTTAACACCCCACTTTCACCAATGGACAGATCACCCAAAATGAAAATAAATAAGGAAACACAAGCTTTAAGTGATACATTAAACAAGATGGACTTAATTGATATTTATAGGACATTCCATCCAAAAACAACAGAATACACTTTCTTCTCAAGTGCTCATGGAACATTCTCCAGGATAGATCATATCTTGGGTCACAAATCAAGCTTTGGTAAATTTAAGAAAATTGAAGTCGTATCAAGTATCTTTTCCGACCACAATGCTATAAGACTAGATATCAATTACAGGAAAAAATTTGTAAAAAATACAATCACATGGAGGCTAAAAAATACATTACTAAATAAACAAGAGATCACTGTAGAAATCAAAGAGGAAAGCAAGCAAAAAATACCTGGAAACAAATGACAATGAACACACGATGACCCAAAACCTATGGGATGCAGCAAAAGCAGTTCTAAGAGGGAAGTTTATAGCAATACAATCCTACCTCACGAAACAAGAAACATCTCAAATAAACAACCTAACCTTACCCCTAAAGCAATTAGAGAAAGAAGAACAAAAAAACCCAAAGTTACCAGAAGGAAAGAAATCATAAAGATCAGATCAGAAATAAATGTAAAAGAAACGACACAATACAATGATCAATAAAACTAAAAGCTGGTTCTTTAAGAAGATAAACAAAATTGATAAACCATTAGCCAGGCTCATCAAGAAAAAAAGGGAGAAGACTCAAATCAATAGAATTAGAAATGAAAAAGGAGAAGTAACAACTGACACTGCAGAAATACAAAGGATCATGAGAGATTACTACAAGCAACTCTATGCCAATAAAATGGACAACCTGGAAGAAGTGGGCAAATTCTTAGAAAAGCACAACCTTCCGAGACTGAACCACGAAGAAATAGAAAATATAAACAGACCAATCACAAGCACTGAAATTGAGAATGTGATTAAATATCTTCCAAAGAAAAATAGCCCAGGACCAGAAGGCTTCACAGGTGAATTCTATCAAATACTTACAGAAGAGCTAACACCTATCCTTCTCAAACTCTTCCAAAATATAGCAGATGGAGAAACACTCCCAAACTCATTCTATGAGGCCACCATCACCCTGATACCAAAACCAGACAAAGATGTCACAAAGAAAGAAAACTACAGGCCAATATCACTGATGAACATAGATGCAAAAATCCTCAACAAAACACTAGCAAACAGAATCCAACAGTAAATTAAAAGGATCATACACCATGATCAAATGGGGTTTATCCCAGGAATGCAAGGATTCTTCAATATATACAAATCAATCAATGTGATACACCATATTAACAAATTGAAGGATAAAAACCATATGATCATCTCAATAGATACAGAAAAAGCTTTCGACAAAATTCATCACCCATTTATGATAAAAACCCTCCAGAAAGTAGGCACAGAGGGACTTACCACAACATATTAAAGGCCATATATGACAAACCCACAGCCAACATCATTCTCAATGGTGAAAAACTGAAACCATTTCCTCTAAGATCAGGAACAAGACAAGGTTGTCCACTCTCACCACTATTATCAACATAGTTTTGGAAGTTTTAGCCACAGCAATCAGAGAAAAAAAGAAATAAAAGGAATCCAAATTGGAAAAGAAGAAGTAAAACTGTCACTGCAGATGACATGATACTATACATAGAGAATCCTAAAGATGCTGCCAGAAAACTACTAGAGCTAATCAATGAATTTGGTAAAGTAGCAGGATACAAAATAATGCACAGAAATCTTGCATTCTTATACACTAATGATGAAAAGTCTGAAAGAGAAATTAAGGAAACACTCCCATGACCATTGCAACAAAAAGAATAAAATACCTAGGAATAAACCTACCTAGGGAGATGAAAGAAGTGTATGCAGAAAACAATAAGACACTGATGAAAGAAATTAAATATGATACAAACAGATGGAGAGACATACTATGTTCTTGGATTGGAAGAATCAATATTGTGAAAATGACTATACTACCCAAAGCAATCTACAGATTCAATATAATCCCTATCAAACTACCAATGGCATTTTTCACAGACCTAGAACAAAAAATTTCACAATTTTTATGGAAACACAAAAGACCCTGAATAGCCAAAGCAATCTTGAGAAAGAAAAACAGATCTGGAGGAATCAGGTTCCCTGACTTCAGACTGTACTACAAAGCTACAATAATCAAGACAATATGGTACTGGCACAAAAAACAGAAATATAAATCAATAGAACAGGATAGAAAGCCCAGAGGTAAACCCACACACATATGGTCAGCTTATCTTTGATAAAGGAGGCAAGAATATACAATGGAGAAAAGACAGCGTCTTCAATAAGTGGTGCTGGGAAAACTGGACAGCTACATGTAAAAGAATGAAATTTTAAAACTCCCTAGCACCATACACCAAAAAAACCTCAAAATGTATTAAAGACCTAAATATAAGGCCAGACACTATGAAACTCTTAGAGGAAAACATAGGCAGAACACTCTATGACATAAATCACAGCAAGTTCCTTTTTGACCCACCTCCTAGAGAAATGGAAATAAAAGCAAAAATAAACAAATGGGACCTAATGAAACTTAAAAGCTTTTGCACAGCAAAGGAAACCACAAACAAGACCAAAAGACAACCCTCAGAATGGGAGAAAATATTTGCAAGTAAAGCAACTGACAAAGGATTAATCTCCAAAATTTACAAGCAGCTCATGCAGCTCAATATCAAAAAAACAGACAACCCAGTCCAAAAATGGGCAGAAGACCTAAACAGACATTTCTCCAAAGAAGATATACAGATTGCCAACAAACACATGAAAGAATGCTCCACATCATTAATCATTAGAGAAATGCAGATCAAAACTACAATGACATATCATCTCACACTGGTCAGAATGGCCATCATCAAAAAATCTAGAAACAATAAATGCTGGAGAGGGTGTGGAGAAAAGGGAACACTCTTGCACTGTTGGTGGGAATGTAAATTGATACAGCCACTATGGAGAACAGTATGGAGGTTCCTTAGAAAACTAAAAATAGAATTACCATATGACCCAACAATCCCATTACTGGGCATATACCCTGAGAAAACCATAATTCAAAAAGAGTCATGTACCACAGTGTTCATTGCAGCTCTATTTACAATAGCCAGGACATGGAAGCAACCTAAGTGTCCATTGACAGATGAATGGATAAAGAAGATGTGGCACATATATACAATGGAATATTACTCAGCCAAAAAAAAGAAGTGAAATTGAGTTATTTATAGTGAGGTAGATGGATCTAGAGACTGTCATACAGAGTAAAATAAGTCAGAAAGAGAAAAACAAATACCGTATGCTAACACATATATATGGAATCTAAAAAAAAGAAGAAAAAAAAAGAAATGGTTCTGAAGAACCTAGGTACAGGACAGAAATAAAGACACAGACGTAGAGAATGGACTTGAGGACACGGGGAGGGGGAAGGGTATGCTGGGACGAAGTGAGAGAGTGGCATGGACATATACACACTACCAAATGTAAAATAGATAGCTAATAGGAAGCAGCCGCATAGCACAGGGAGATCAGCTCGGTGCTCTGTGACCACCTAGAGGGGTGAGATAGGGAGGGTGGGAGGGAGACACAAGAGGGAGGGGATATGGGGATATATGTATATGTATAGCTGATTTGCTTTATTATAAAGCAGAAACTAACACACCATTGTAAAGCAATTATACTCCAATAAAGATGTTTAAAAAAAGAAAACATAAATTCAAAACAATGCAAGAAAACAGACATATACACAGTATTTGTCATAAAATATCAGAATTGGTATATCCTTTCTGTATTATACTATCAAACCTCCTACCCTAAGTAGTAAGACATCACTAAAAATGATGTAAGGAACTCTTTTGTATGGTTGCTTATGTTCAGGATTGGAGAACTCACTACTTCTCAATCCATTGTGTTTGATCATAGAAAGTTATCATCAAAATAAGGTCTTATTGTTTAATATCCCTTCAACCTTCCACAGGAACCAGAAAAAGATGTGGAGAGAGGCAAGGAAGGGAGTGAGCTTCTGCCTTTGCAATATCTATTGTCACACTCCCCCTCGGCTGTGGACTTCAGGCAACTCCTAGCACATCATCCGGGGTATACCAGAATGGTGTGTGCATGCGCGCGTGTGTGTGTGTGTGTGTATGAAATAGTGGGGGGGAAACAAAGGGGAATGAAAAAAAAAAAAGGGTGAATGAAGGGAAGATCCTGTGAAACTGCAAAAGAAGGAAGTAAGGAAAGGATGGAGGGAAGGAAGGAAGTTGAAAGGAACCAGGAGTAAAGCGACTGTCATCCTTATTTCAGACTTCAAATGTTTTAGGATGAGACTTGTGAGCTCTTACAGTTTATTGGTCTTGGAATTTCTCTATGATTTGGCTTTAGTTTAATAGTCAAGTTATTGAAAAATCCCGGCATTTTCTATCTAGATATGAAGACAATTGGAAATAATTAGTCCTAGAAAGTAATTTGACAATATCTATTAAAATTTGTGTGTGATTATCTATGTACATACAAATGTATATGTGTGTGAGATATATATATATATATATATATATACACCCTTTTATCTAATAATATCAACATTGGGAGTAATCCTAAGTAATAAACTCAGCAATATATAGAGATACATGTACAAAATGCTTACCACAAAATTGTTTGTCGAGGGGAAAAAAATTTAAAACAATTGACCTACCAGTAAACAGGCAAATGGTAATATGAACTGGAGTACCAACCTCTCATTAATGAAATATTATGCCATTGTTTTACAAAAGAGTTAGAGCTACCTGAAGGAATATCCATGATATATTATTAAGTGATAAAAAGCAAATTTAATGATAATGTGTATGATAGAATCCCAATCTTGTAAAAATAAATAACAATACACCATCAACATAAACTCTTTTATGGGTATATGTGTTTGGATATAAATATGATAATGGAGGAATGTGAAAAATAGCATATATCAGTCCATTAATCTTGTTTACATCAGGAGGATATGAGTGGACAAGAGGCCATGGGATGTGATTCATTTATCTTTTTACATTTTATATGTCTTCTCTGTTTACAGTAAGTAAGTAATGTCTTTGTAATGTAGATGAAAGAGAAAGGAACTGGTCTTTCTCTAGGCATAAAACAAACCAGTGGAAAGGACACAATTTCCCTAGTGCCAAGCATGCTACAAGTCCAGCAGTAGCAAATGTGGCTGATTCAGGGAAGAGACACAGAGACAGGCAAAAGGAGACATAAGGGAAGGAGGGCTGGCCATCCTTTGTGCCTCCAGTGTTCTTTGACCTGGTAGTATTGTTCTTTCCCTGGGGTGTCATCACAGGGGTGAGATTCCCCTACACTGCTTGTACTGAGGGTGAACCCAAACCTGCCTCCCTGAAATCTCCATCCATCATCAGTGTCCTGCCCCCAGGAGCAGCTCTGGTGAATCTCCTCCCTCTTCCACGGGAAAGTCCTTCAAAGTCTGAGGTCAACAATTAGGCTGCATCTACTCTGGCATTTCTGCTAATTAGCCTGATTATAGACTCCCTGTGACATGGTTTCCAGTTGTTTTTGCACTTGGAACACATGCACCTAATCTCCGTGGTATTTTTTACATAAACTGCTGTCAGCCCAGATTTCTTTACTTTTTCCTTTGAAACAATATTGGAACATGTGGATTAAATCATCTTGATCCAAAATTCATTTTGTAGACTCAGTTTAAACTCATCACTTAGATCTGAAAGTACAAAATCTCACTAACAACGACCTACAAGGTTGGCACAGACACACAGAAACAGACAGTAAGTCACCTGCACACGAGATATAGGCTTCCTCCTTTGCAAAGCATGAACTGTATTTCCAAGGGTCAGAAGGACATTGCCAGAGAGAGGTATCAGTTTTCCGACAGTAGATTTCATCTACCCACCGGGGTCTAGAACCTTCCCTAAGAGGAACAGAAGAGTTGAGAGTTCCACTGTCCCCACAGCCAAGCTGACTGCAGATGATGGACAAGGTGATGTCTCTCATGGGGCTGCGGCAGACACTGCCCCAGGTCCCGTTGTAGAAAACTTCCAGCCACCCAGCACACTCCTGGTCCTCGCTCACCATCCTGAGGGCCAGGAACTCTAAAATTGAAAGGGAGGAAACAGGACACAGTAAGCACCCCACTCAGTGCTCTGGGTTTTCCTCTCTTCCCAGAAGTAGTGAACAGTCATCCCTGACCCAGCTGAGGAAATACCCACCAGGTGACAAGACTGAAATCTTTCTCCTTTTTTGTCTATTTGTGTCTGTCTTTCTATTTCTACCACAA
The DNA here is from genome assembly GCF_009873245.2 of Balaenoptera musculus. Taxonomy (NCBI): domain Eukaryota; kingdom Metazoa; phylum Chordata; class Mammalia; order Artiodactyla; family Balaenopteridae; genus Balaenoptera; species Balaenoptera musculus. Next base: position 6,867,792 of record NC_045794.1, on the reverse strand, counting down.
TGATGTAGTGGATATGAACAGAGAGGAAGACCAACCTGGGCACCTGCAGCAGGGGGGAGCTGAATCCTGCTTCCTGAAAAAACCTCTAAGACAGTATGTGAAAGGGACATGGAAGTGACAGACAGAATAATGGACCCCAGAGACGTCCACATCCTAATCTCTGAAACCTGTGAATACCTTATATTTCAAAAGGGACTTTATAGAAATTATTAAGACTAGGACCTTGGGATGGTGAGATTAACCTGCAATATTATGAATTAACAAAGTAAATCCAATCTAATCACATCCTAAGACCCACTATCCGTAAAACTGGAATACTCTTCCTGACTGGTTAGAAGGAGATGAGACATGGAAGAATGGTCAGAAGAGGGAATGTTGTCTGAAGAATAAGGGAGCTCCAAGCCAAGGAACGCAGGCCACCTTTAGAAATTAGAAAAGGCTGGGGAAAAGGAATCCTCCCCAGAGCCTCCAGGAAGAATGCAGCCCTGTGGACACCTGGATGTTAGCCCTCTGAGACCCTTGTCAGACTTCTAACATACAGAATTGTAAAATAATAAATTCGTGTTTTTGTAACTACTCAATATGTGGTTTCATTACAATAGCAACAGGATCTCGAGATTTTACTACCAAAGGTAACGGAAGAGTGAGCCCTGCTTTCAAGTGGAAACTGTAAGAAACAGCTCTGCCAGGAGCTATTGCTGAGAAGAAAGGACCAGAACCTCAGCAGCTGCAGGAGGAAGTGAAAGAACCTCTTCTTCACATCTGCTGGAAGGACAGGCTCCGTGGGAGGAAATTCCTGCTCTGGCCCTTTCAGGAACTCTTCCTCAGTGCTCAGACCCCCGTCCTCCAGGGTCCCCACCCCTCCTCCAGCCTGGGGACAATGTGCAGCGCAGACCTGAGCAGATGACCCCCGCATCCTCCTTGTGTCTGCAGTCGTGCCGCCCCCAGCCCTGGGAAGGGCACCTCCACACGTGGGACTCCTTTCCTGTGCAGTTCAGGTCGTCCAGCCAGATGGGCCCTGATCCCGCCCCGAAGCGAGCCGACACCGTGGCGTTGAGGGCTTCTCCACAGCCCAGCTGCCTGCACACCACGTGGGCATCGTTCAGGTCCCAGCCGTCATCACAGACGGTGCCCCAGGAGCCCTGGTGAAAGATCTCCACTCTCCCGGCGCAGCGACCGCCCCCGGCCACCAGGCGGAGCTGTCTGCTGTCTGAGGAGAGAGGAATGGGACAATGGGGCATTGACACAGGGACTGAGAAGGGTCTTCTGGTCTAGTGGGACCCCTCACCTGAGCAGTTGGCAGCAGCGCTCTCCTCTGGGGCTTCAGAGCCTGCTGGTTCAGGCACGGAGTCGTTGCACTGGGGCAGCACCTGGGTCTGGTTTCCTGCAGAAACAGTAATGATCAGAAGGTTGGTAGGGTTGGTGGTTTTTCAACATATCCACAGAATCTTTGACGTTACCTCCACTGAGAAGTGAGGTCTATGCCTCCTTCCTTTGAATATCTGCTGACCTTTGTGAGTTCCAAGAAAGCAAGAGAAGGAAGTAAAGGTAGCACTGCTTGACTTTCAGCACTAGGTCTGAAAAGTCTTGCGGCCTCCTGTGAAATCATAGGCAAGTCTACCCTCTTGAGACTCTCGTCCTGCAGAGACTGTCATGTGCAGGTCTCTGGTCACTCAGTTCAACCCAGCTGAACTTCCACCTTGCCAGGCTTGTTCATGAACCATCCTGGATCCCCAACTCAGTTGGATCCTCAGATGACTTCAGCCCAAGCTGATATCTGACTGCAACCTGATGAGACCCCAAGACAGAACTGCCAATCTGAGCACTTCCCAAATTCCAGCAAATCACGGGCAAAAATAAAAAGGAGTTTTAAGGGAAATTTTGTTCTGCAGCAATAGTAACCAAACACTTATACTCACCATATTACTAAGTATTTACTGAAGACAAATGAAGTGTTTGTCTTCAAAAGGACTTGTATATGCATATAACATAGCATCTGTATCCATAATGGCTCAAATTTGGGATGCCACCTAAAACATGTGACATTGCTTTTGGAACAAAGTAAGAGGCAGAAGCTAAAAGGGGTGGAGGAGCTTATTAGCAGAAGCCTAACGGGCTTGGGCAATGCAGTCAATGAGGACTTAAAGCAAGTGAGGAAAATGTGATTGGGAGCTGGAGAAAAAACACGCAGTCATCTGTGTTATGCAAACTAAAAAGGTTGCTCTAAGTGACTAGATTTTGAAATAATTTGTTATGCAGCAGCAGTAACCAGAAACCACCTTCTATCAGCCTCAGTAACTGATAGAGCAAACCAGCAAAACCAGTCAGTAAATATTTTGAATATTTGAATGGTATCGCTTAACAAACATGCATCTCAAAACCACAGAACACACCTTATTCCGAGGGCTGATGGGTCTTTTACCAAGGCTGATCATGTTATACAAAAATGTGATCCAAAATTTTTCAAAGGGTTAAAATCATTAAAAATATGGTGTTTTACTGAAGTAGAATTAAGCTAAAAACAAAAGACAAATAGTAAACCATCTGTAGTGAGGTATAATTTTCATGCAATAAAATACACTTATTTTGAATATGTTTTCATAAGTTTTGACAATTGTCTGTGCCAGTGTATCCACTACCACAATTAAAATTCAGAATATATAAATTACCCCAAAAGTTCCTATATGCTTTTTGCAACCAATAAAAGCCCCACTAACCCAGACCCAGGATCTGTCTTCTATAACAATAGATTAGTTGTGTTTTTCTAGAATTTAATAAAATCATATAAAATATAATCCTTTTTTACATGGCTTCTTTCACTCAGCATGCTTTGAGATTTATCTGTGTAGTTGGATTTATGAGTAGTTTATTCTTTCTATTGTTAAAGGTTTACAGTTTATGAATATGCCATAATTTGTTTTCCATTCTTTTGCTAAAGAAAATTGGAGTGGTTTATAACTTTTTGCTCTTTTAAATAAAGATGCTATGACTTTGCTTGCCTAAAGTTTTTGTGGACAAATCTTTTCATTCCTCTTGTGTAACAGAAATTTTGGGTGACATGGTAAGTGTATGCCTACCTTTAAAAACTTGATTTTTCCGGAAGAGTTGTCTTCTTTCACATTATTATCAGCAGTGTATGAGGGTTCTAGTGAATCAATATCCTTCCCCAAACTTGGAATTGTCAGTCTCTTTAACTCTAGCCATTCTAGCTTGTGAATTTATATCTCCTATACTTTAATTTGAATTTCCTTAATAACTAATGATATTGAGTATCTTTTCATTTACTTATTGGCCATTTGTATATCATGTTTGGGGAACTGTCTTTCTTAATCTTTTGCCCATGTTTAAACTGGGTATTTCTTTTCTTATTTTTCTGTTATAAATTCTTCTCTTATTCTGGATACAAGTCCTTTGTTAGATAAACGTATTGCGATTAGTTTCTCCCTATCAGTTGAGTACCTTTTCATTTGCTTAATGTTTTCTTTCAAAAAGCAAATGTTTTAATTTTGATGAAAATCACTTCTCATTTTTTTAATGGTTAATGCCTTATGTGCCTTAGGAAATGTTTGCCTACTCCAGGGTCATGATAATTTTTCTTAGTTTTCTTCTTCAAGTTTTATAATTAAATTTTACATGAGACTGATCATTTATTTGAGATATTTTGATGGATTGAGGGGTTTTCTGCAGGGTGAGGTTGGGGGGAATGGGGCTTATGGTGTGAAGTAAGGATTGTGGTTCACTTTTTTCCCATGCAGATATTCAGTTAACCAATCATTTTTTGAAGAGATTATATTTTCCCCTTTGAAATATCTTTATGCCTTTGCAGAAAATCAACTTATTATACATGGGTTTGGATCTATTACTGAACTTTATTACGTTCCATTGATCTATTAATCTATCCTTATTCAATGTCCACGTTGCTTTGGATACTTTGTAGGGAACTTGAAGTTAGGTTACTTACATCTTTGTCCTTCTTTTTCAAAATTGTTTTGTCCATTCCATTTCCTTTCCATTTAAATATATAATTTATAATTGGCTTAGAAAGTTGTATAAAAATATTGCTGAGATTTTGATTAGGATTATATTGATTGTGTTGATCAAGTGAAGAGAATTGACAACTCTATTGAGTTTTCTAATCCATTAACATGGTGTATATATATATTTTTTTTTTTTTTTTTTTTTTAGATGTTCTGTGACTTTCAATGTAAAGGCCTTTAAATATTTTGTTTAGTTTCTTCCTACATAGTTAACAGTCTTGATACTATAATAAATGGAATTTTTCCAATTTTTCCCTAGTTTTTGCTAGTAAAGAAATATCACTTATATTTGGTTTACGCCTCATTGATCATTAGAAAGACAATCTGCATACATGGACAAACCATATGTAAGTCATCAATCTGCAACCCTAAACAATGTGAACAAGCTGGTCCTGGATGTTACCAGTAGAGTTTCAAATTTTAAACAGCACATTATAATCATTTAGTTATTCCACTTTATTCAGTATTTTTTCTGCTACTTTTATGATTCTTTCTTTGTCTTTGCTTTTTACAGTTTAATTATAGTGTTTCTGGGAGAAGGTCTTTTTGCATCCAGATAATAAGGTGATCTATTAGCTTCATCAATGTGAATTTTCAAGCCTCTCCCCAAGTTTGAAAAGTTCACAGCTATTATTCATTTAAATATACTTTCTCTCAGCATCTCCCTCTCTTCTCATAGAACCCTAATTACTCTAATATTTGTGTGTTAGTTGGAGACCCATAGATCACATAGGATATCTTTGTTCCTTTTTACTTATTCCTTTGGTTCTCCACTGACTGATTATTTCAAAGATTGGATCCAGTAGTCACTGAATCTATCTTGAATTTGATCTACTCTGTTAGAGATGCTCTCTATTGTATTTTTTTTCATTTCATTTATTAAATTCTTCAGCAGCAGAACTTCTGTTTGGTTCTTTTTATAACTTCTCTTTGTTAAATTTCTCATTTTGTTCATCTATTGTTTTCCTGATTTCATCGAATTGTCTTTCTGTGTTTTCTTGTATCTCATTCAGTTTCCTCAGAAGAGCTATGTTGGATCCTTTATAAGCTAGATCACAAAACTCCATGTCATCAACATGTGTCTTTGTCAGTTTTGGAAGGTTATTTTGACACTTTGGTGATGACTACTTTCCTTGATTCTTCAAGTTCCTCGCAATTTTGCATTGCTGCTTTTGCTTTAGATGTAGCAGACACCCCATCAAATCTTTACTAATTACATTCAGGTGGTATATACTCTTCTCTGACCTTGTATAGACTCACTTGCTCCACATTTCTTGCTCCTTCTTGCAGCAGAAATCTTAAGCTTTTATGTCTCCTCTGGTTCTTACAACTCACCAGGCTGCTGGAAACCACTGTTCTGTTTTGCAGCATGTTGTGCTACAGCTCAAGTCTGTGGTTACCTCCTTGCCCACAGACCCTGGTCTGTTTTTTTGAGATCACTCCATTTACTGGAGTTTGCTTTCACCTCCACACTTGGGAACACACAAAAGCAGCTGTCAGGAGAGTGGCAGTAAGTGTGAGTTTAGTACTCAGGGAATTGGAGGTGCCCACAGGCCCAGGGAGGGAGATCTTTGGGTGACATTCTCCCAGAGGATTATGAATGGGCTTCCTGCTGAAGCCCTGAGCACAGTCAGCAGGAATTGCATCCCTTTTATGCCCTTTGACTTTCTTAATGATCTTTCATATCTCCTCTCTCCCCGCAGTCATGGAGGTCTGGCCCCAGAACTCTGGGTGCTGCTGGAGAGAAACTGGCTTCTCCAGCAGTACTGAGTGGACACTAGCTCACTGCTCTCCTTTTCCCCCATGGGAGACGCACCACTGGCTAGTTCAGTTTTATGCTGTGTCACCTTGGGGTGAGGGGCAGCACTAACAAAATTCTTTAATCCTCTCCAATCATTCAAACTTTTTTTTTTTTTTTTTGGCTCCAACAGAGTACTGAAATCTCCTCTCAGGAATCCTGGACTTCTAACAATTTTCGTAAGTGTCTGACCAAATCAGCACTTGCCAACTTTCTCCAGGTTTTCCTTGACCATGGCTCAGGGGGCTGGGACAGGTTCACTAGCTCCTGTTGGGTTCGCAGTCTGTACCAATGTCTATCTGCCTATTACTGGATGCCCAGGTGGGTGATCATCTTCCTGGTCCCTTGGTATAGGATATAGGATCCCACAACTTTCACAGAGGCACTTTTGATCATTAGTTGTTAAAAAGAGAGACAAAAAGGAGGGACATCTTACACCACCATGATGCTGGTGTCACTCCCCCTTTGCCAAGACTTTTAAACATTTAGCTAAAGTGGAGAAATTCTTTGAAAAGCACCAGTTGAAGTGACACAAGAACAAATAGAAAATCTGAAAAATCCTGATTTATTAAAAATATTGAATTTGTAATTAAACTTTTCTACTATAACAAAACCAAATAAAAAGCAAACAACTTCAGGTTCTGATGTATTTCAAATAAACAGTTAATAATATTGTGTGAAATTAAAATTTCCTGCATTTGAATGAATGTCTTTGCACTTAAGAAATACATGCTGAGATACCTAGTAAAGGAATCTGATGGGTATAGTAATTCTCACATGGTTCAGTGGGGAAAAACGCTGACTGAGGTATATACTTACTGCTTATACATTGTTCTCTATGATTATACTCAAATACCTATGTTTATTATAAAAAATATTATTCCCCTTAATGCTTCTTGCCCTGCTCTGCAAAATGAACAATGACAAAAACCATATTTCACCACGCAATATCTAACTTTTGAGGTCAATTTTCCCTCAGTCTCTGCTCTTGGGGACGTTTCACTCAAGGAGCATCCTGAGTACCAGTTAGCCCTTCCCTCTCTCTTACCTGAGCAGATCACAGAGGCCGTGTTTCCATGGGTACAGTCAGGAACACCCAGGGCAGTCACAGGGCAATTCCACAAGAAAGGCTCAGCCCCCAAGCAGTGAAATCGGGCTTCCCAGATTTGATCACCTCCTTCTGCTCCTTTTGGGATGGAGATGGCAACTCCACAGCCGAGCTGACGACAGACAACATTGGCATTGGCCCTAGTCCAGTGGGAAGCACAGAGCGCTCTCCATCTTCCAGAAATATTCATTTCCACTTGCCCCTCACACTGAGAGGTGCCATTTTTCATGAGCCGGACTTCTGTGTATGCTGGTTGGAAAAGACAGAATTTTAGCAAAATCTCATGTTTTTCTGACCTGAACGGAGTATGCAGGGAGGTTCATGTCCTGATCTGCATCTCACCTGAGCAGACAACTTGAACAGCTCCACTGTGGTGACAAGTGCCCCCTGGACAGGGCACTCTGGGGCAGGACCAGAGCTCAGGCTCCTCCCCCTCACACCTGAACTCTTCAGCCCAGACCCGACCATTTAATGCTCTGAAGGGCACGTGTCCCAGGACAGACACAGCCTTGCCACATCCCATCTCTGCACAGATGACCTGGGCCGTGGGGAATGTAAAGTTCCCATCAGACACTGGGGTCCAGTCTTCTCCAGAAAGCACTTCTACTCGCCCTGAGCAGGGTCCATCCCCTCCAACCAGACGCACAAGTCCTAAAAGAAACAAACAAAGCCAGTGAGTGTTCATGATCTTGGCTTGACAATTGGAAACAATATGTAATAGGCAACGGTGTGAAAGCTTTTCTTTTCCAGGAGTGGGACATGGAGAGAGAATTTGACAGTGTCAGGGTTGCATTTTCATGAGCAAGTTTCTGAAGAGAAACCCAGAAGTATTTGCAGGGTCAGTTAGGAATGACTGAATCCCAGCAACAAATACTTTGAGATTGGTTAGAAATGTGAATTCTTTATCTAGGGGCCAGGAAACTACAGGGCCCAAGACAGATCATCAGGAATGGCTGAATACCAGGAACATATATTTTAGCATTTGTTGGAGAAGTAAATTTCTCTTTTAGGAGCCTGGGACTTCCAGAGCCCAAGGAAATAATGCATAATATGTGGGCACTCAAACTTGAGTATAGAGATATGAAGAACAGAACAAACCAGAGTGAAATGGCTATGAGAGAGCAGAGACCTATCATCCAGACAAAGTTATAAAGCTTTCCTGAGACTTGTGGGGTTCATAGTCTGATCAGTTTTATCCCCCACGAGCCAATCCTCAAGTGACTTGGGGTAGAGGAAATCATAAAGTCTGGATCCATGAGGGCATGCCAACTGTAGATGGATGATGGCTCAAGAGAAGAAATATAGACATTATAACTAATCCACTTTTATGGTACCAAATTTTATTTTTCTGACAATTTTTGATGGCAAAAAATTCCAAGAAATTCTTAGGTGACCTAAATGAGGAAAAAGATGAGTCTGTTACGTTAAGTAAGCTCAGAGAGTCACAGGAGGAAGAAGGGATGGTCCTAGACATTTCTCTTGAAAACTTAGGATTTGTCAATGAACCTGGTAGAGAGTGAGTTCTGAGTGGAAGTGTACAGACAGAGTTTGCCAAACAGTTCCTACAAGAGGTGTTTCTTCTGAGACATGAGTCACAGAAAATGCTCAGGGGTGATATTAATTGATTTTAATTCTACCATTGTGCTAATTCTATATTCATAACCGATGTCAATGAGATGACAGAAAAGGAGGTTCTCCAACCCTCATTCTCCCACAGAAACAGTGTGCCCTCAGCAACATGCCTGCCATGTTGTTGTTCAGACACAACTGTGAACCCCGAAGCTGCTTCACGATGTGGCTCCAACCCTGCACCACCATGGTCCTAGAGGAAGTCCTGTCTGCCCAGAGATCCAGAAGGAGCCACACCATTTGGCATCCCTGGCAACAGGATTGCCAACTATGGACATGAGAGTGAGTGCAGAGTCTAATGCAGCCCTGTGACATAGGTTCAGCTCCACTCTACCACAGTAGGGAGGCAATCCTGCCCACCTAGGCACCCAGAGGAAGTCACACCATCCATGTCCCTGCCAACAGGTCCACTGACCAGACACAAAAACCACCCAGCAGCAGCCACATAACCTGACTCCAGCTTTGCTAGACCAGAGGCTGTCCTACCAGTTCAGGGACCTGGCAGAAATGATCTTTATTTGTCAAAAACAGTCTGTAAAGTCTGGAAGCAGTGTCTGCTCTTTCAAACGCACATTCACCAATGCAAGCTTACACATATCACGAAGAATCTGGAAAATATGATACCACTTAAGGAAACCAATAAATCTCCAGTAACCTACCCTGAAGAAATGAAGATTTATGAATTGCTTGGCAAAAAATTCAAGAAAATTGTTTTGAACTCAGTGACTACAAGAGAATACAAACAGACAACTGAACACAAACAGACAACTAAACACCATCAGGAACATAGTACATGAACAAAATGAGAAGTTTATTTAAAAAATAGAAAACACAAAAAGAGACCAGACAAAATTCTGGAACTCAAGAATACAACAAATGAACTGAATAATTCAATAGTGCACTTCAAGCAAACTGTATCATGCAAAACAAAGAATCAGCAAACTTGAAGACAGATTATTTCAAATTATCTGATTACAGGAACAAAAAGAAAAAAAGAGTAAATTATACATACCTGATATATGGGAAACCATACAGCAAAATTATACATGCATTATGAAAGTCCCAGTAGGAAAAGACAAAGAGAAAAGGGCAGAAAGCTTATTTAAAGAAATAATGACTGAGAACTTCCCAAGTCTAGGGAGACGAAAGGACATCTTGATTCATGAAGCCCAAAAGTTCATAAATAGGTAGAATCCATAGAGGTCTATGCCAAGACACACTATAATTAAAATATCAAAATTCAAAAACAAAGATAATTTTGAAACCATCAAGAGAAAAGTGACTTGTCACATACAAGGGAGCCCTTATAAGACTAATAGCAGATTTCTCAGCAGAAACCTTGCAGGCCAGAAGAGAGCAGGATAACATATCCAAAGTATTTAGAGAACAAAACCTGCCAATTATCAACACTTTACCTGGCAAACTGTCCTTTAAGAATGAAGGAGAGATTTTTAAATATTAAAAACAAACAAACAAACAAACAAAAACTGAAGGGTTTCACCACAACTAGACCTGCCTTTCATTGGTAAAGATAAATATGAAGAGAAATACAGAATATTGAAATACTGTAATCATGGCACATAACTTGCTTTTAACCCTAGTTTACAAATCAAAAGTCAAACATAGTAAGAATAACTATAACCACAGCAATTTGCTGATGGAAATACAATATGTAAAGAAATAAAATCTGACAGCAATTACATAAAGTGTGGGGGAATAGTAAAATGTAGAGTTTCTGTGTTCTATTAAAGTTGTTACCTTAATTGTACTTAACTTCAGTTATAGACTGCTATAACTATCAAATGTTTGATGCAAGTTCCCAGGTAACCACAATTAAAGTATAGTACAGACACAAGGTAAGGAGAAAAGAGTCACTTCACAAAGACAGCAACAGAAGAGAAGAACAAGAGAACTACAAAATGACAGAAAACAATTAACATAATGGGCAACAGGAAGTCCTGACCTTTCAATAATGATTTTAATGTAAATGTACTAAACTTTCCAATCAAAAAACATTGAGTGCCTGAATGGATTAAAAAACAAGACCCAACTATATACTTTAGATTTCATGACACACATAGGCTGAAAGTGAAGAGGTGCAGAGAGAGATTCCATGCAAATAGTAAACAAAAGAGAGGAAAGTCAAGCAAAAGAGACTTTAAGCCAAAAACTGTCACAAGAGACATAATGATAAAATAGTTCAACCGGAAGATATAACACATATAATTACATATACATATATATACATATATACATATACACCTAACATTAAAGCACCTAAATATACAAAGCAAACATTGACAGAGCTTAAGGGAGAAATAGAAGCAATACAATAGTAGAAGACTTCAGCCTCTCATGGTGGCCTCAAGAGTCAATTATGTCAAAACTGAGTCTGATACTGCTAAATCATGATGGAATTACAAGCGTAGGTTAGCTGATGATGCAAGAGTTCAGCAAAAATCAATGAAAGCATTAGCCATGTGGCTGAAAGGGTCTTGGTGCTCTGGCGTGGTGTCAGGCCTGAGCCTCTGAGGTGGGACCATAAGGTTAACAGCTGATCTTTCAGCAGAAACTCTGCAAGCCAGAAGGGAGTGGCAGGACATATTTAAAGTGATAAAAGGGAAAAATCTACAACGAAGATCACTCTACACAGCAAAGATCTCATTCAGATTTGACAAAGAAATAAAAACCTTTACAGACACAAAAAAGTTAAGAGAATTCAGCACCAACAAACAAGCATTTCAACAAATGCTAAAGGAACTTCTCTAGGCAGAAAACAAAAGAGAAGGAACAGACCTAAAATAACAAACCCAAAACAATTAAGAAAATGGTAATAAGAACATACATATCAATAATTGCCTTAAATGCAAATGGATTAAATGCCCCAACCAAAAGACATAGACTGGCTGAATGGACACAAAAACAAGACCCGTCTATATGTTGTCTACAAGAGACCCACTTCAGACCTAGGGACACATACAGACTGAAAGTGAGGGGATGGAAAAAGATATTCCATGCAAATGGAGATCAAAAGAAAGCTGGAGGGGCTTCCCTGGTGGCGCAGTGGTTGAGAATCTGCCTGCTAATGCAGGGGACACGGGTTCGAGCCCTGGTCTGGGAGGATCCCACATGCCACGGAGCAACTGGGCCCGTGAGCCACAATTACTGAGCCTGCGCGTCTGGAGCCTGTGCTCCGCAACAAGAGAGGCCACGATGGTGAGAGGCCCGCGCACTGTGATGAAGAGTGGTCCCCGCTTGCCACAGCTAGAGAAAGCCCTCGCACAGAAATGAAGACCCAATACAGTCATAAATAAATAAATAAATAAATTTAAAAAAAAAAAACAAAAAACTGGAGTAACAATATGCATATCAGGCAAAATAGACTTTAAAATAAAGACTATTACAAGAGACAAAGAAGGACACTACATAGTGATCAAGGGATCAATCCAAGAAGAAGATATAACAATTGTAAATATTTATGCATCCAACACAGGAGCACCACAATACATAAGGCAAATACTAACAGCCATAAAAGGGGAAATCAACACTAACACAATCATGGTAGGGAACTTTAACACCCCACATCCACCAATGGACAGATCATCCAAAATGAAAATAACTAAGGAAACACAAGCTTTAAATGACACTTAGACAAGATAGACTTAATTGATAATAATAGTACATTCCATACAAAAAAAACAAAATACACTTTCTTCTCAAGTGCTAATGGAAAATTCTCCAAGATAGATCATATCTTGGGTCACAAATCAAGCCTTGGTAAATTTAAGAAAATTGAAAACGTATCAAGTATCTTTTCTGACCACAACACTATGAGACTAGATATCAATTACAGGAAAAAAAAATGTAAAAACTAAAAACACATGGAGGCTAAACAATACACTACTAAATAACCAAGAGATCACTGAAGAAATCAAAGAGGAAATCAAAAAATACCAAGAAAAAAATGACAATGAAAACATGATGACCCAAAACCTGTGGAATGCAGCAAAATCAGTTCTAAGAGGAAAGCTTATAGCAATACAATCCTACCTCAAGAAACAACAAAATCTCAAATAAACAACCTAACCTTACACCTAAAGCAATTAGAGAAAGAAAAACAAGAAAAAAATCCCAAAGTTAGCAGAAGGAAAGAAATCATAAGGATCAGATCAGAAATAAATGAAAAAGAAATGAAGGAAACGATAGCAAAGATCAATAAAACTAAAAGCTTGTTCTTGAGAAGATAAACAAAATTTATAAACCATTAACCAGACTCACCAAGAAAAAAAGGGAGAAGACTCAAATCAACAGAATTGCAGATGAAAAAGGAGAAGTAACAACTGACACTGCAGAAATACAAAGGATCACGAGAGATTACTACAAGAAACTATATGCCAATAAAATGGACAACCTGGAAGAAATGAACAAACTCTTTGAAAAGCACAACCTTCTGAGACTGAACCAGGAAGAAATAGAAAATATAAACAGACCAATCACAAGCACTGAAATTAAGATTGTGATTAAAAATCTTCCAACAAACAAAAGCCCAGGACCAGATGGCTTCACAGGCGAATTCTATCAAATATTTAGAGAAGAGCTAACACCTACCCTTCTCAAACTCTTCCAAAATACAGCAGATGGAGGAACACTGTCTAACTCATTCTATGAGGCCACCATTACCCTGATACCAAAACCAGAAAAAGTTGTCACAAAGAAAGAAAACTACAGGCCAATATCACTGATGAACATAGATGCAAAAATCCTCAACAAAATACCAGCAAACAGAATCCAACAGCACATTAAAAGGATCACACACCATGATCAAGTGGGGTTTATTCCAGGAATACAAGGATTCTTCAATATATGCAAATCAATCAATGATACACCATATTAACACATTGAAGCATGAAAACCATATGATCATCTCAATAGATGCAGAGAAAGCTTTCAACAAAATTCAACACCCACTTATGATAAAAACTCTCCAGAAAGCAGGCAAAGAGGGAACCTACCTCAACATAATAAAGGCCACATATGACAAACCCACAGCCAACATCATCCTCAATGGTGAAAAACTGAAACCATTTCCACTAAGATTAGCAACAAGACAACGTTGCCCACTCTCACCACTGTTATTCAACATAGTTTTGGAAGTCCTAGCCACAACAATCAGAGAAGAAAAAGAAATAAAAAGAATCCAAATCAGAAAAGAAGAATTAGAACGGTCACTGTTTGCAGATGACATGATACTATACATGGAGAATCCTAAAGATGCTACCACAAAACTACAAGAGCTAATCAATGAATTTGGTAAAGTAGCAGGATACAAAATTAATGCAAAGAAATCTCTTGCATTCCTATACACTAATGATGAAAATCTGAAAGAGAAATTCAGGAAACACTCCCATTTACCACTGCAACATAAAGAATAAAATACCTAGGAATAAACCTACCTAAGGAGACAAAAGACCTGTATGCAGAAAACTATAAGACACTGATGATGATTGGTTCAAGACGGTGGAGTAGAAGGACGGGCTCTCACTTCCTGTTGTGAGAGCACCAGAATCACAGCTAACTGCTGAACAACCAGCGACAGGAAGACAATGGAACTCACCAAAAAAGATACCCCACATCCAAAGACAAAAGAGAAGCCACAATGAGACGGCAGGAGGGGCGCAATCACAATAAAATCAAATCCCAAAATTGCTGAGTGGGTGACTCACAAACTGGAGAACACTTATACCGCAGTAGTCCACCCATTGAAGTGAAGGTTCTGAGCCCCAGGTCAGGCTTCCCAACCTGGGAGTCCGGCAATGGGAGGAGGAATTCCTAGAGAATCAGACTTTGAAGGCTAGCGGGATTTTATTGCAGGACTTCGACAGGACTGGGGGAAACAGAGACTCCATTCTCGGAGGGCACACACAAAGTAGTGTGCGCATTGGGACCAGAAGAAGGAGCAGTGACCCCATAGGAGACTGAACCAGACCTACCTGCTAGTATTGGAGGGTCTCCTGCAGAGGCAGGGGGTGGCTGTGTCTCACCGTGGGGACAAGGACACTGGCAGCAGAAGTTCTGGGAAGTGTTCCTTGGTATGAGCCCTGCCAGAATCTACCATTAGCCCCACCAAAGAGCCCAGGTAGGCTCCAGTGTTGGGTCGCCTCAGGCCAAACAACCAACAGGAAGAGAACCCAGCCCCACTCATCAACAGAGAAGCAGATTAGGGGCTTCCCTGGTGGCGCAGTGGTTGAGAATCTGCCTGCCAATGCAGGGGACATGGGTTCGAGCCCTGGCCTGGGAAGATCCCACATGCCGCGGGGCGACTAGGCCCACGAGCCACAACTACTGAGCCTGCGCGTCTGGAGCTTGTGCTCCGCAACGGGAGAAGCCGCGATAGTGAGAGGCCCGCGCACCGCGATGAAGAGTGGCCCCCGCTCGCCGCAACCAGAGGAAGCCCTCGCACAGAAACGAAGACCCAACACAGCCATAAATAAATAAATAAATAAATAAATAAAATTAAAAAAACAAAAAAACAAAAATCCCATCAGAACACAGTAGTTTTCTAAAAAAAAAAAAAAAAAAACAGAGAAGCAGATTAAAGTTTTACTGTGCTCTGCCCACCAAAGCAACAGCCAGCTCTACCCACCACCAGTCCCTCCCATCAGAAAACTAGCACGAGCCTCTTAGATAGCCTCATCCACCAGAGAGCAGAAGCAAGAAGAACTACAATCCTGCAGCCTGTGGAACACAAACCACATTCACAGAAAGATAGACAAGATGAAAAGGCAGAGGGCTATGTACCAGATGAAGGAACAAGATAAAATGCCAGAAAAACAACTAAATGAAGTGGAGATAGGCAACCTTCCAGAAAAAGAATTCAGAATAAAAATAGAGAAGATAATCCAGGACCTCGGGAAAAGAATGGAGGCAAAACTCGAGAAGATGCAAGAAATGTTTAACAAAGACCTAGAAGAATTAAAGAACAAACAAACAGAGATGAACAATACAATAACTGAAATGAATAAAACACTAGAAGGAATCAATAGCAGAATAACCGAGGCAGAAGAACGGATAAGTGACCTGGAAGACAGAATGGTGGAATTCAGTGCTGCAGAACAGAATAAAGAAAAAAGAATGAAAAGAAATGAAGACAGCCTAA
Source organism: Balaenoptera musculus (assembly GCF_009873245.2). Classification (NCBI taxonomy): domain Eukaryota; kingdom Metazoa; phylum Chordata; class Mammalia; order Artiodactyla; family Balaenopteridae; genus Balaenoptera; species Balaenoptera musculus. Next base: position 6,852,064 of record NC_045794.1, on the reverse strand, counting down.
GGGACCTCTGGGACAACATTAAACGCAAGAATATTCGCATTATAGGGGTTCCAGAAGGAGAAGACAGAGAGAAAGTATCCGAGAAAATATTTAAAGAGATTATACTCGAAAACTTCCCTAACATGGGAAAGGAAATAGCCACCCAAGTCCAGGAAGTGCAGAGAGTCCCATACAGGATAAACCAAAGGAGAAACACGCCAAGACACATAGTAATCAAATTAGCAAAAATTAAAGACAAAGAAAAATTATTGAAAGCAGCAAGGGAAAAACAACAAATAACATACAAGGGAGCTCCCATAAGGTTAACAGCTGATTTCTCAGCAGAAACTCTACAAGCCAGAAGGGAGTGGCATGACATATTTAAAGTGAGGAAAGGGAAGAACCTACAACCAAGATTACTCTACCCAGCAAGGATCTCATTCAGATTCGATGGAGAAATCAAAAGCTTTAGAGACAAGCAAAAGCTAAGAGAATTCAGCACCACCAAACCAGCTCTACAACAAATGCTAAAGGAACTTCTCTAACTGGGAAACACAAGAGAAGAAAAGGACCTACAAAAACAAACACAAAACAATTAAGAAAGTCGTAATAGGAACATACATATCAATAACTACCTTAAACGTGAATGGATTAAAGGCTCCAACAAAAGACACAGGCTCGCTGAATGGATACAAAAACAAGACCCGTCTATATGCTGCCTACAAGAGAACCAATTCAGACCTAGGGAAACATACAGACTGAAAGTGAGGGGATGGAAAAAGATATTCCATGCAAATGGAAATCAAAAGAAACCTGGAGAAGCAATACTCATATCACATAAAATACACTTTAAAATAAGGAATGTTACAAGAGACAAGGAAGGACACTACATAATGATCAAGGAATCAATCCAAGAAGAAGATATAACAAATATAAATATATATGCACCCAACATAGGAGCACCTCAATACATAAGGCAACTGCTAACAGCTATAAAAGAGGAAATCGACAGGAACACAATAACACTGGGGGACTTAAACCCCTCACTTACACCAATGGACCGGTCATCCAAACAGAAAGCTAATAAGGAAATGCAGCTTTAAATGACACAATAGACCAGATAGATTTAATTGATATTTATAGGACATTCCAACCAAAAACAGCAGATTACACTTTCTTTTCAAGTGCGCACAGAACATTCTCCAGTATAGATCACATCGTGGGTCACAGATCAAGCCTCAATAAATTTAAGAAAATTGAAATCATATCAAGCATCTTTTCTGACAACAATGCTATGAGATTAGAAATCAATTACAGGGAAAAAATGTAAAAAACACAAACACATGGAGGTTAAACAATACGTTACTAAAAAACCAAGATATCACTGAAGAAATCAAAGAGGAAATCAAAAAACACCTAGAGACAAATGACAATGAAAACACGACGATCCAAAACCTATGGGATACAGCTAAAGCAGTTTGAAGACGGAAGTTTATAGCAATACAATACTACCTCAAGGAACAACAAACATCTCAAACAAACAAACTAAACTTACACCTAAAGGAACTAGAGAAAGAAGAAGAAACAAAACCCAAAGTTAGTAGAAGGAAAGAAATCATAAAGATCAGAGCAGAAATAAATGAAATAGAAACAAAGAAAACACTAGCAAAGATGAATAAAACTAAAAGCTGGTTCTTTGAGAAGGTAAACAAAATTGATAAACCATTAGCCAGACTCATCAAAAAGCAGTGGGAGAGGACTCAAATCAATAAAATTAGAAATGAAAAAGGAGAAGTTACAACAGACACCACAGAAATGCAAAGCATCCTAAGAGACTACTACAAACAACTCTATGCCAATAAAATGGACAACCAGGAAGAAATAGAAAATATGAACAGACCAATCACAAGTAATGAAATTGAAATTGTGATTAAAAATCTTCCAACAAACAAAAGTCCAGGACCAGATGGCTTTACAGGTGAATTCTATCAAACATTTAGAGAAGACCTAACACCCATCCTTCTCAAACTCGTCCAAAAAAAAATGCAGAGGAAGGAACACTCCCAAACTCATTCTATGAGGCCACCATCACACTATTACCAAAATCAAAGTTACTACAAAAAAAGAAAATTACAGACCAATATCACTGATGAATATGGATGCAAAAATCCTCAACAAAATACTAGCAAACAGAATCCAACAACACATTAAAAGGATCATACACTATGATCAAGTGGGATTTATCCCAGGGATGCAAGGATTCTTCAATATATGCAAATCATTCAATGTGATACACCATATTAACAAATTGAATAAGAAAAACCATATGATCATCTCAATAGATGCAGAAAAAGCTTTTGACAAAATTCAACACCCATTTATGATAAAAAACTCTCCAGAAAGTAGGCATAGAGGGAACCTACCTCAACATAATAAAGGCCATATATGACAAACCCACAGCAAACATCATTCTCAATGGTGAGAAACTGAAAGCATTTCCTCTAAGATCAGGCACAAGACAAGGATGTCCACTCTCACCACTATTATTCAACATAGTTTGGAAGTCCTAGCCACGGCAATCAGAGAAGAAAAAGAAATAAAAGGAATACAAATTGGAAAAGAAGAAGTAAAACTGTCACTGTTTGCAGATGACATGATACTATACATAGAGAAACCTAAAGATGTTACCAGAAAACTACTAGAACTAAGCAATGAATTTGGTAAAGTTGCAGGATACAAAATTACTGCACAGAAGTCTCTTGCATTCCTATACACTAATAATGAAAAATCTGAAAGAGAAACTAAGGAAACACTCCCTTTTGCCATTGCAACAAAAAGAATAAAATACCTAGGAATAAACCTACCTAGGGAGACGAAAGAACTGTATGCAGAAAACTATAAGACAATGATGAAAGAAATTAAATATGATACAAACAGATGGAGAGATATACCATGTTCTTGGATTGGAAGAATCAATATTGTGGAAATGACTATACTACCCAAAGCAATCTACAGATTCAATGTAACCCCTATCAAATTACCCAAAATTACCAAATTATCAAAAGGAGGCAAGGATATGCAATGGAGAAAAGAAAGCCTCTTCAATAAGTGGTGCTGGGAAAACTGGACAGCTACATGTAAAAGAATGAAATTAGAACACTCCCTAACACCATACACAAAAATAAACTCAAAATGGATTAAAGACCTAAATGTAAGGCCAGACACTACCAAACTCTTAGAGAAAAACATAGGCAGAACACTCTATGACATAAATCGCAGCAAGATCCTTTTTGAACCACCTCCTAGAGAAATGGAAATAAAAATAAACAAATGGGACCTAATGAAACTTAAAAGCTTTTGCACAGCAAAGGAAATCATAAACAAGACGAAAAGACAACCCTCAGAATGGGAGAAAATATTTGCAAACAAAGCAACTGGCAAAGGATTAATCTCCAAAATTTACAAGCAGCTCATGCAGCTCAATATCAAGGAAACAAACAACCCAATCCAAAAATGGGCAGAAGACCGAAATAGACATTTCTCCAAAGAAGATATACAGATTGCGGACAAACACATGAAAGGATGCTCAACATCACTAATTATTAGAGAAATGCAAATCAAAACTACACTGAGGTAACACCTCACACTTGTTAGAATGGGCATCATCAGAAAATCTACAAACAACAAATGCTAGAGAGGGTGTGGAGAAAAGGGAACCCTCTTGCACTGTTGGTAGGAATGTAAATTGATACAGCCACTATGGAGAACAGTATGGAGGTTCCTTAAAAAACTAAAAATAGAATTACCATATGACCCAGCAATCCCACTACTGGGCATATACCCTGAGAAAACCATAATTCAAAAAGAGTCATATACCGCAATGTTCATTGTAGCACTATTTACAATAGCCAGGACATGGAAGCAGCCTAAGTGTCCATCCACAGATGAATGGATAAAGAAGATGTGGCACATATATACAATGGAATATTAGCCATAAAAAGAAATGAAATTGAGTTATTTGTAGTGAGGTGGATGGACCTAGAGTCTATCATACAGAGTGAAGTAAGTCAGAAAGAGAAAAACAAATACCATATGCTAACACATATATATGGAATCTAAAAAAAAAAAAAAAAAATGGTTCTGAAGAACCTAGGGGCAGGACAGGAATAAAGACGTAGACGTAGACAATGGACTTGAGGACAAGGGGAAGGGGAAGGGTAAGCTGGAACGAAGTGAGAGAGTAGCATGGACATATATACACTACCAAATGTAAAATAGATAGCTAGTGGGAAGCAGCCGCATAGCACAGGGAGATCAGCTCGGTGCTCTGTGACCACCTAGAGGGGTGGGATAGGGAGGGTGGGAGGGAGATGCAAGAGGGAGGAAATATGGGGATATATGTATCTGTATAGCCGATTCACTTTGTTATACAGCAGAAACTAACACAACATTGTAAAGCAACTATACTCCAACAAAGATGTTTTTAAAAAAAAGAATCCGCCTGCCAATGCAGGGGACACGTGTTCAAGCCCTGGTCTGGGAAGATCCCACATGCCGTGGAGCAACAAAGCCCATGTGCCACAACTACTGAGCCTGCGCTCTAGAGACCATGCGTCTAGAGCCCGCACTCCGCAACAAGCCACCACAATGAGAAGCCTGCGCACCACAATGAGGAGTAGCCCCTGCTCAACACAACTAGAGAAAGTCCGTGCGCAGCAACGAAGACCCAGTGCAGCCAAAAATAAATAAATAATAAATAAATAAATTTATTAAAAAAAGAAATACAATGAGGTATCACCTCACACCGGTCAGCATGACCATCATCAAAAAAATCTCCAAACAAGAAATGCTGGAGAGGGTGTGGAGAAAAGGGAACCCTCTTACACTGTTGGGAATGTAAATTGATACAGCCACTATGGAGAACAGTATGGAGGTTCCTTAAAAAACTAAAAATAGAATTACCATATGACCCAGCAATCACACTCCTGGGCATATACCTGGAGAAAACCATAATTCGAAAAGATACACGCACCCCAATGTTCATTGCAGCACTATTTACAACAGCCAGGACATGGAAGTAACCTAAGTGTCCATCGACAGATGAACAGAAAACAAAGATGTTGCACATATATACAATGGAATATTGCTCAACCTTAAGAAGGAACGAAATTGTGCCAGTTGCAGAGACATGGACGGACATAGAAACTGTCATACGGAGTGAAATAAGTCAGAAAGAGAAAAACAAATATCGTATTTTAATGCCTATACGTGGAATCTAGAAAAATGGTTCAGATGAACTTATTCGCAAAGCAGAAATAGAGACACAGATGTAGAGAACAAACGCATGGACACCAAGGGGAGAAGCGGGGGTGGGGGTGGGATGAATTGGGAGATCGGGATTGGCATATATGCACTACTATGTATAAAACAGATAACTAATGAGAACCTACTGTATAGCACAGTGAACTCTACTCAATGCTCTGTGGTGACCTAAATGGGAAGGAAATCCAAAAAGGAGGGGATATATGTATAAATATAGCTGATTCACTTTGCTGTACAGCAGAAACTAACACAACATTGTAAAGCAACTATCCTCCAATTTAAAAAAATAAAAGAATCAGGATAAGTTAACTGCTGCATCTGCTCAGTCATGACCACCACGCTAGCATGTTCACTGGAAGAGTTCATCTCTACCAAAACTGTTCTTGGACCCAAGAAGATGGGAGAGAAGAAATCCTCTTATTGATGATTCTGTTACATGAACATGGGTCCTTGCTGGAGAAGATCCAAGTCTGGGCAACCAGAAACTTATATAACGTAATATACAAAATGACAAATATAAAATTATGTACAAAAGTGAGCATTTCTTTAGAATAAGAAGAGAAATCATAACAAATTGCACATTTTTTAAAAGGTGATAAATATCACAAATATCGTAGAATCCAAAGCATCCGAGGGCCAGAGCAGCGAGCAGCTCTGGAGTTTGTTCCACCAGGGTAAGTAACTCTGACTTTAATCCTGGAGTTCTTTTTTCTTCTTTGTTTCCTGCCAACATTTTTTGGAAAGGTTGTCTGTCTTCCCCTCTTCCATTTCCTCACCAACGAATCCCTCCCTAATCACAGGCACTTCATTCCAGTCTGCACCACTCCACTGAAACTATCTTCTCAAATGTCCCCAGTGGCTCCTCGTCACCAAATCAGACAGCTTTTGCTCAGCTTTTGTGCTCCTGGTCTCTTTCTGCTGGTAGACACTCATAACTGAAACCAAGTCCCCCTAAAACCGAGTTCCCTTACTGAGTTCATGATTAATTTTTCTATCAAACACTTTATTCCCTTTCTTATCCCCTCTGACCTCAACCCTGTGCTAACTGAACACTGATCAACCAGAGTCAGACAGCTAAGACTGCTGTTGTCCCTAACATAATGCACTAAAGTTGCTCTTGCAGATTTCATCATTAACCTACAAACTCAAGTTGCTTCTCTGGGATAAGGTTGAGCTCACAGACCCCTAAGCCATGGGCTGCCTGGCCAGAGAATCATAAACTGGAGGCCTCCTGACTTCCAAAACCACAATTAAGAAATGTCACAAGAGGACGATTAATCCCAGTTTCTTTGTTCTTTCCCTTTAAAACATCCCTAACTCAAAGACCAAGATGGAATGGATCTGAGACTTGTCTCCCACTCCCTTGCTTGGCACCATGCAAATAAACCCTTACTTTGCTGAAAAAAAAAAAAAAGTTCAGCTTTTTGCATGTCAATTGTACCTCAATAAAGTAGCTTAAAAATGAAAATAATTATTTTCTTAGGCGCCTCCATTAGTATCATCAAAGATCTGCTGAGGGTGAGATTGGAAAAATCACTTTTCCTGTCATCTTCCCCAAAAGAGCTGATTGGCTATGGGTTGCCAGAACCCTACAGCAGGTGTTCTCAGGGCTCCCCCTGTCCCAGCATCAGATGGTTGACCATTTTCTCAGACTCAAACACCTACGTTAGGAACTCACTGTGATATCTGAATCTGCCTCCAATCCAGCTGTTCTGATGGGATTAATGTCCTGGGCATTTCATCCACCATTGTGATAACAACTGGAAACATCTCTGGCAGATCCTGTGACCACCCACTCACACTCTAGTTTCACTGCTGTCTTTACTGTATCCACCTTGACACAGGTCGAATACACTTAGGCAGTATTGAGCACTTCTTATGAGTCACTTCAGGTTCTCTTAGCCTCATTGGCCTTTGTACTTGTTTTGCTCCAGTTACTGTGTTGTAAATGTTAAAACGTCATGTTTCCCTGCTGCGTGAATATCCCCACAAACAGGATGTGAGCACCTCATCAGGTGTCCACGTGCACCTGTGATGACTAACCCCAGCCACAAATTCCCCTTCTTGCCCTCCCCTGACTGTGACCTAGTGACATTCAAATGCATCAATGAAATCCCCTCATGCTTTTTCCTTGTGTCACTCCACTCTTACCCTTAATATTGTCACTTGTCCACGATTCTTCACTCCCTCTTATGGCTCCCCATGTTTCGTTGAGCTTGCTCCCTTGGTGCCTCTCAGATGTGGCCCCCTTATGGTATGTGGTGGCCCTGTCTCTCTAGGATCTCTGAGTATAATAAACTATGTTTGCCTGTCCCTCTCTTATGTCCTCTCTTGTGGCCGAACCTGACTGAACAGCCCATGAAAGAATAAAAAGTATCTGCCATGATGAAGCGAATTCATAAAAGTACAACCCAGCGGTTGTACCTGTTGTAATATTTGACCTCACTTCCCTGCCTCTTATGAAACACCACAGAGATCTGAAGGGTCTGATTGTCCACAGGTCTGGAGACTTTAATGTCCAGGGCCAAGCAAGCCCTTACACCCCCTTGAGCACCTAATGCTCTAGGAATCACTGCGTGGCTGGAGTCTTCCCCCAAGGATGCTCTAAAATCTGGTATTCCCATAGTTATTCTGGGAATGAGACTGAAGCTTTTCCTGCTGGGGATCCCCTCCCAGACCAGACAGGCCTTACCTGAGCAGACTACTCCAATACTCTGGTCATGAGAGATGATATGATTATAGTTTTTAAAATCATGATGAGCACAGTCTTTGATGCTGAAACTTGATCCTGTCTCTGCATTGTCGCAGTAAATATAGAAAAGCCAAGTGGAGCCAATAAGTCTTGGTCCAAAATAAACCCCTCTGGGAGCATTGACAGCAGCTCCACATCCCAGCTCTCTGCACACCTCATCTGCACCGTCCAGGAACCAGAAATCAGTATACACCGTGCCCCATATTCCTTGATGCTTCACTTCCACTCTCCCCTCACAGCGGTGGCCTCCATCCTTCAGCCTCAGCTCCAGAGCTGCAAGAGAGACAGAGACACAAGACACAGGACACAGGAGGGATTTTAGGAGACCATGCGGTGGTGTGCTGGTAAGTATTAAAAACTGAGCTCTCTGAGGGGAAAAATTCCCTGTGTATAGCATTTGTTCATTTCTGAGGTGTAAATATTCCCATTGTGGCCAACTCTCAGCTACCAATGTGGCATCACTGAACGTGGAGCTGGGGAGGGATGCACCCAGGTATTTCTCACAAGCCTGTAGAACCCACCTCCAGGGACACCACCAAGGACAGGCCTTCAGAGAACTCTGGATGCTGTCCAAAGCTACTAAGGGGTAGATGTGCCCAAAGCTACTAAGGGGCTCAGCTTCCCCATCTCAGTTACAGCTCATGGCCCAGGATGCCAGGGAGGAATCTTCCCTCTCCTTCTCTGTCCCATGGGGAGCACTCTCGGCTAGCTTAGGAACAGAGGACCATGGTAAGCAGATACTAAAAAGTCCCGATTATCCTGCCACCTGGTATTCGTGTCCTTGTATAATCCCCACACTTGAATGTATCTAGTAACGTGCACATAACAACTGGAATTTGGCAAAAGTGATGAGATGTCACTTAAGAGATTAGGGTTCAAGACGACCCTGCTTTCTCCCTTGTGACCTGTCTTGCTCTCTCTCTTGCTCTGATGGAGCCAGCTACCAGGTTGTGAGCTGTTTATGGAGAGACCCTCATGACAAGGAATTGAGGAAGGCCTCTAGCCAACAACCAGCAAAGAACTGGGGCTCTCAGTTAAACAGTCCACCACGGCCTGAATGCTGCCCACATCCAGGTGCGTAAGTTTGAAAGATACCCACCCCTGGGTGAAACTTCAGACGACTGCACATTGTGAGACATCATGAGTCAGGTAAACCATGCCAATTCCTAGCCCACAGAAATTATGAGATGCTAAATGTTTGTTTGTTGTTTTAAGCTGCCATGTTTGGCAGTAAGTTGTAGCAGAGCAACATATAAGTAATGTAGGGCTTCCCTCCAGCGTCAGAAAACAGCAGGATGATCCAATGCTAGCAAGGCAGATTTCATTCTGAGACCTCTTCTCCTGGCTTGCAAGCCACTGCTGTCTCACCGGTGCTCACATGGCCTTTCCTTAGTGCATGTGCATAGGGAGAGAAAGAGAGAGAGATCTCCCTCTCTTCCTCTTCTTATAATGCTACCTACTGGATTAGGGCTCCACACTTGTGACCTTATTTAACCTTAATTACCTCCTAAAGACCCTATCTCCAAATGCAGTCACACTGGGGGTGAGGGCTTTAATATATGAATTTTGGAGGGACACAGTTCAGTCCATAGACCTGGGTTCATTATAGGAAGGAAATAAAGATAAATGGGAAGGAGGCAAAGGAGGTAGTAGAAGAAGGGAGACATCCTGTGAAGTTTATTTGGGTTTTTTTCAGAAGTCTGACATCGACCTTTTAGGATTGAAATGGGATCCTAAACGCACACAGGAAGCTACTTTCATTAATACTAAAATTATCTATTTTGAGACAGGTCCTGTACTTAGTGCTGTAAATGCAGAAAGCAGTAAGACAATATTCCTGCCTTCATGTACCTTTTACCTAGTTGATGACACAAAACAAATAAGTACATGATTTCATTACTGTGAAAAGTTCCAAGAGATTATCTCAGTGATGGTAGGCTTGGTTATTGAGGCTATCTCGTCTGCTGAAAATAAAGTGGAATAAATTTACTAAAAATTGTCTTAAAAGCATTAAAGACCTGATAAGATAGGAACAAAAAATAAGGCCAAATCTGAAGGGAAAATGGAAATTCACTAAGATACAAGAGCATGGAAAGTGCTTTTGCCTTAAGGGCATTAGCCTGTTTGGGGTTGGGGAGGAGTTTCTGCCCTTTGATGGTGAAGAGCCATAAATCAAATCCCAAACCCACACCCAGATGAGACATCCAAAAGAAGACATTCTCCACAATAAGCCAGGACACCACTTGAAATAGACATGCTCTTGCATAAAACTAGATTCAGAGTTTAAATGTACAGACTGTCCAGATAGTATCAATTTTTTGCACTTGTATTAAGGAGATCCACTACTGATAATAGCAGGAAATTATGAAAAAATAAAAATAAAACCCTTTCTAGAGCAAAGTACCTTGTTCAAATTACCTCTATTAATAATTTTTATAAATACAATGACCAGTATATTTTCAAAAAAAAAAAGCAAGCACACAAAGAAACAAAGTTCCATTAACAAGAACCAAGAGAAACTACTGAAGCAGACACAGAAACTTCTCATATTAGATATATCAGATATCAGGCTATATAACTACCATATGTACTGTATTTGAAGAAATAAAAATACACTCTTAAAGAAACTGCAAGGAATTTTTTAAATGCATAGAAAAAATTTTAAAACCTAAAGCTAACTTCTATGAATGAAAAATACATTTGTTGAAATTTAAATTTTTACATAATATCAAATTCAGGTAAAGAGCGAATTAGTGAGGTGAATAATAATTAGAATAAATTACCTGGAATACTGCACAGAGAAACAAAATGATGAAAATTACAGAAGAGAAAATCAGAGATAGAAAATGGAATTATGAGGTTTTAATTAAGTTAAAATGAAACAAGGGAAAGAAGAGAGGGAGACAGACACAGAGAGATACAGAAAGAGAGAGTACTGAGCAGAGACAATATTTGAAAAATACTGCGTGAGAATTTTCCAGAACTGATGAAAGACACCAATCCTTAGAGTGAATAAGCCCAACAAAACTCAGGCAAGACATATAAAAAGGAATCCATTTGTAGAAACATCATAGATGGAAACATTACTAGTGTTCAGTGACATTTAAAATTCTCTTTTTCTGAGCACATGGAAATATTAATACTTCTTTGCCTGTTTGAAGTGAAGCATAACCATGTGATCTGGCTCATCCAATGAAGTGTGAGAACAAATGATGTCACTTCCACATAGAAGCATTTAAGAGACAATATATTTTTTTAAAAAAGAGAGGCAATATATTTTTCTGCCACAGCAAATACTGCAGCCTTGTGTTGAAGTGGTAGCATAATAAGATGGTAGGGCATTCAACAACCTGAGTAGGTGAATAATTATGATAGCAGAAATCCTGCCAAAGTGAATAGAACATGTCATGTAAGAAAAACTTTTGGTTATTTGTTACTACAACATAATTTAGCTTATTATTACTAAAATGGTAAGAAACAGCAGAAACTGACAAAAAGAAAAATACCAAGATATAGACTAGGTATATAAAAATGAGAAACATCTATACCAACATCTAAGTCCCCAAGAACAAAGAGAGATGCCAGTATAGAGTAGACTGAAGCCCTTAGATGTGCCAAAAGAAAAAAAAAATTGCCAATCTAAAATTCTATACTCAAAACCATTCTCTCAAAGAATAATGTCCTCAAACATGATATCACCAAAATGCTGATGTAGGAGACAGCAGCCTCCATCCCCCTAACAAAGACCAAAAATTAGACAGCTATCAGGAACAAAAACAGCTCTGGAAAGATCTGGAGTCCTCTAAGAAGTTTGATCACACCAAGACACTGTCATTTGGTGGCATCATTCCATCCTCCAAGCCAGCATTGTTCAATGCCAGGGGTGCCAAGAGAGCTCCTCTCACCAGAAAAGTGACAGCAGGCTGAGTAACCAGTGTCCCTAGCCTTTGGGGGGCACGATATGAAAGTCCTGCTTCACCGGTATGGTCCCTAGCCACTGGAACTAGAGGCACTGCTGAGGACAACAACAGCCATTCCAGTGACTCCAGACCCCCTGCAATCCTTGCCAAAGACCACACAGTTGTCAATGCTGTGGACGTCAGCAGCCTGAGCCAAACAGACATCATGCCCTCCCAGACCCAGTGCCACCATATGCCTCTGCACTTGGCACCCTGCAGTACAATCCAGTGTGCCCCTACCCAGAGGCGAAAGGCTTTCCCTACTGAAATCAGTACATAGCGTCTGGAAGAGGTGTCTGCTCCTTTAAACGTGCAGACATCTACAAGAGACTAAGATATCAAAAAGAATCAGGGGGGCTTCCCTGGTGGCGCAGTGGTTGAGAATCTGCCTGCCAATGCAGGGGACACGGGTTCAAGCCCTGCTCTGGGAAGATCCCACATGCCACGGAGCAACTAAGCCCGTGAGCCACAACTACTGAGCCTGCGTGTCTGGAGCCTGTGCTCCGCAACGGGAGAGGCCGCGACAGTGAGAGGCCTGCGCACCGCGATGAAGAGTGGCTCCCGCTCGCCGCAACTGGAGAAAGCCCTCGCACAGAAACGAAGACCCAACACAGCCAAAAATAAATAAATAAATAAATAAATTTATTTAAAAAAAAAAAAAAGTTTAAAAAGAATCAGGGAAACAAAATTCAACCAAAGGAATACAGCAATCTCCTGTAACTGGCCCCAAAGAAATGGAGGTCCAGGAATTGCCTGACAAAGAATTCAAAATAACTCTTCCGAAGATTCTCAGGGACTTCCCTGGTGGTCCAGTGGTTAAGAATCTGCCTTCCAGTGCAGGGGATGCGCGTTCGATCCCTGGTCAGGGAACTAAGATCCCACATGCCGCAGGGCAACTAAGCCTGCGGGCCGCAACTACTGAGCCTGCACACTCTGGAGTCCGCCTGCCACAACTAGAGAGAAGCCCGCGCACTACAACTAGAGAAGCCCGAGTGCCGCAAGGAGGATCCCACGTGTCGTAACTAAGACTTGACACAGCCAAACAAATGAATGAATAAATAAATAAATAAATATTAAAAGAAAAACAGTGCTGTTTTGAACATGTGTGCACATTTCTGTTGTTTTTCTTTTTTGGGGGTGGGGGAAGAAATTTCTTTATTTAAAACTGCTTTTTTGGGGCTTCCCTGGTGGCGCAGTGGTTGAGAATCTGCCTGCCAATGCAGTGGACACGAGTTCGAGCCCTGGTCCGGGAAGATCCCACATGCCGCGGAGCAACTAGGCCCGTGAGCCACAATTACTGAGCCTGCGCGTCTGGAGCCTGTGCTCCGCAACAAGAGAGGCTGCGATAATGAGAGGCCCGCGCACCGCGATGAAGAGTGGCCCCCGCTTGCCGCAACCACAGAAAGCCCTCGCACAGAAACGAAGACCCAACACAGCCATAAATAAACTAATTAATTAAAAAATAAATAAATAAAACTGCTTTTTTTTTCTGTGAAACTACAAGTGTACAAGTGAGGAGAGAACTGCCCCCGGCCCATGCTTCCCACCCCCACCCATCACACTCCCAACCTGCCCCCGAGTCCTGCCTGGATCTTTGATGGGAGAAGTTCCCCACTATTATAGTCTTGTAAAATCCTGAGGATATTTGAGGGGTTCAGATAGTAGGGTTCAGGGCCGAGGGTGGGACAGCGGTGATTTTACCTTCCCTCATACCTGGCTCTTTGCAGCCTCCCTCCTCTCTCTCCCCACCCTCTTGATTTTGGACTGAGAAAAAAAAAGATACGTCATTTCTGGGGAAATTGAGGGAGATACATACACAGACACCCCAACCCATGTTTAACATATTTGGCAATAACCCCCTCCCCATTCTTCCCCCTCCAATCTGCAAATGGTAGTTTAAAAAAAAAGATTGTAGAAGTGTCACTCACAGGGGAAGGTGACATTTGCTCAAAATTACTGAGTGTAGCCTTGCCCCACAGTGGTGGGAACAGGGGGAATAGCCCGGCTGAGCAAGCCCTGACTGCTTCCACACCAAATGCAGCGGGAAGCTGCCTGCACAAGCAAAGAACACCTCAGTGACTGTAGCAAAGGAGAGCTCCCAAGTGATTTTAGCGGGGGCAGGCGTGGGGCCCTGCTAAATGTACTTCCTGATGGACAGGACTGGATCCAAGCAGGCCTCTACACCAGTTCTATTTGTTCCCCTTTCTCTTATCATGACCCCTTTGGCTATCACCCCTAATATAGGAAAAGCAAGAAATTTTTTTAAAAAATCAACATATTTATAAAAACATCTACTTCCCCAAACTAAATTAAAAATTAAGAACCACCACGAACAACAAAAAACCCCGAAAAAAAAAAAATACAGATGGATCCCAGGGTTAATTTTTCTTTCCTTAAAAAAAAAAAAGTTTCAACCCCAAAGCCCAGTCAACAATTCCCTAAAGTAGCAGAAACTCCCTCTGAGGTAGATATCTGAGTCAGACACTCTCGTCCACGGAACAATTCTATTGGTTTAAGATGAGCTGGGATGAGGTAATAAAGCCATGTGGAGGGGCAGGGGCTGGGGAGGCACAGGGGGCGTGGCCCATGTCCTCTGTCCAGAAGAGTCATGTCCCCATTTTTGGCATCTCTGGTTGGGCAGGGCTGGCATCTCCACAGATCCCAGAGCATATGGCGGGGGGGGGGGGGGGGGGGGAGGGGGGGGAGCCCAGAGAGAGAGAGAGAGAGAGAGAAAGAGAGAGAAAGAAACAGAATAGCTGTATGTGTGTGTATGAGAGAAAGAGAAGGAGAGGAGAGGAAAGATCTGAAAAATAGGATTCTGGGTGTGTGTGTTTCTGTGTGAGAGAGAAAGGGGGAGAAAAAAAGGAAAAAAGGGGAGACAGACTTCACTCTCCCCTTAAGGGACCCCATCTTCCCTGCCATGTAGTCATCATGCCCCCCACACCCAGCAATGAGAGAGTCTGGCCGGGGAGGGGATGACCGCATTTGCCCTTCTCTATCCTGTGCTTCCCCTGTGTCTGGGTTTTGTCCTCTGGATGCCTGCGTCCTCTTCAAGAGTTGCCTTGTGAGCCCCCCACCCCTGTGGCCCTGAGAGGCGAGATCAGTTGGAAGTGTCAGAATGAACGCTCCCTGGTCCCTCTGTCGGGGACGTCATCGAGGACGGGGTCACAGCCTCCTGCCAGCCACCGTTTGCCCTCATTTCCCGAGGGCTATACATCTGGCCTCTCCCGAGGTTATCCCCGTAGCCCCCGGCCACAACAAGTGTCGGAGTGATTCCACCTGGGAGGCAGGGTAGGAATCTCCGTTGAGCCTGCCATCCCCAGAAACATGTCACCGGATCCTGAGAGATTGAAAGAGCCCCCAGAGCCTGCGGAGGAAGCGGGTGTCAGGGAGCTGGTGGGGCTGTGGCCTCCCTGGGTGACTGACACAGCAGTCTTGATGGCATAGACGTTTGCCTCCTCTTGGAACTTTCCAATATTTTTCTTACAGTGAATCCGCTTGTTGCCAAACCAGTTGGAGACCTGTGGGGTGTGGGGCAGAAAGGAGGGTCAGGTGGGAACCTGCCCCTCTGTAAACACCTTAGTCAACAGGATGGGAGAGCGCCGTGCCCCCAAAACTCCTGCCCATGCCTCCCCAGTACCTGAGAGACAGTGATTCCGCACTTCTTGGCGGCTCCTCTTTAGCCTCCTCACTAGGATGTGGGTTACTCAGGTGGGAGTAGAAATACTCATTCAGGACCTCAGTGACCTGTTTGCTGAAATTACGGCTTTTTCGTCTGGCATCCAGGAAGCAGGAACGCAGGATCATGATGGCGTCGCAGGCGCTCTGCTTGAGTTGCATCTGGATGGCGCTGAACTTCCAGTGGGTGACGCTCACCATGCGCTCCATCTCCTTGGGTGCCACGGGCCGCGTGCGGCTCTGCTCCCTCAGCAGGTTCATGACGTGGCTTGTGAATTCGTGACATGCCTGCTGATACTTCTCCAGTTCCGAGTGGCAAATGTGGCAAATCTGGGCAAGTTTGCTGCGATCACCGGAGTGTTCGATGGAGGTGTCAGGGGACACACCGTCCCTGGCGGCTGCAGCAGTGGCAGCTGCTGCCGCTGAGCCACCCCCTTTCTCAGGCCCTGCCTCACCCTCTGCCAGAAGCATGTTGTCCAAGCACATCAGCTGTGGGTCCACAGGCTCCTCCTCTTGGGAGCTTCGAGTGCTGAGGCCAGTTTTCTCCTTGATTTCACACAAGACGCTAAAGAGGGCAGGCTTCATTCACTGGTGGTTTAGGGCATGTTTCTTGGCCTGGGCCTCGTCCAGGCTCTGGTCGGTGATGGTCATTATCTGCTACAGAATGTCCCTGATGTCTTGCTTCCCTCAGCCTCCCGGGACCCCACCCCCACCCCCACTGGGGTCTCTGCCACTGGGAGGTTCAGCAGGGCCCCCAGGCTCCCCACCCACTAACCCAAGGCCCCCCTAGCCCCCACCTGGAGGGGGAGGCCCCAGCAGCCGCTTGTCCATAGGTGGGGGGGAGCCCTGAGGCCCCTCCCTGTTCGGCCCCTCCCCCCAACTTGGTTACTACTCCCCCAAACTCGCTGGGGCTGCTGCTCTCCCTGCCCCAACCCCTGCCCAGTCTCCTCCCCCTCCCAGCTCTCCCTGGTGTTCACCCCGGCCCTGAAGGGAGACCTGGGGTACCATCTGGGCCCCCCACAGGAGACCCCAGCCCCCCGGCAGTGGAGAGAGAGAGTGTGAACATTGCAAAATAATTTTAAAATATAATAAAGATTCTCAGAGAGCTACAAGAGAACATATATAGATATTTAATGATACCAAGAAAACAATACAAATAAAATGAGAACAATAAAGATATAGAAAATATTTTTTAAAAAAGAAGAAGAAGAAGAACTAACCAGAAATTTTGGAGCTGAATAATATGAGTGAACTGAAGAATTCAATACAGAGGTTCAACAACAGACTTGACCAAGCAAAAGAAAGAATCAATGAGTTAGAAGAAAGATCAATTGAAATTATCCAATCAGAGGAGCAAAAAGAGAAAAGAGAATGAAAAGGAACATAGAAAACCAGTGGGAATGATGGACACCATCAAGAGAAACAATGTATGCAATGGAGTCACAGAAGGAGATGTGAGGGAGAAAAGAAATAATGGCTGAGAATTTCCCAAACCTGGGGAAAGATTTGGACATTCAAGTTCATGAGGCTAATAAGTCATCCCAAAATTTCAATCCGAAACAGTCTTCTCCAAGGCACACATAATAAACTGTCTAAAATCAAAGACAGAGAATTTTAAAAGTCCAAAGAGAAGAAAAAAATTCTGTCACATAAGAGAACTCACATAAGGAGATCAGCAGATTTGTCAAAAGAAATCTTGCAGACCAGGAGAGAAGGATTGATTACATATTCAAAGTGAAGAAAGAAAGGAAGGAAGGAAGGAAGGGAGAAAAGTAAAGAAAAAAATAAAGGAAACTGCCAACCAAGAATACCTTACTCGGGCTTCCCTGGTGGTGCAGTGGTTGAGAATCTGCCTGCCAATGCAGGGGACACAGGTTCGAGCCCTGGTCTGGGAAGATCCCACATGCTGCGGAGCAACTGGGCCCGTGAGCCACAATTACTGAGCCTGCGCATCTGGAGCCTGTGCTCCGCAACAAGAGAGGCCGCAATAGTGAGAGGCCCACGCACCGCGATGAAGAGTGGCCCCCGCTTGCCACAACTGGAGAAAGCCCTCACACAGAAACGAAGACCCAACACAGCCATAAATAAATAAAAATTTTTTTTAAAAAATAAAAAAAAAAAAAAGAATACCTTACTCTACAAAGTTGTCATTCAGAAATGATCGAGAGATAAAGAATTTCCCTAACAAACAAAATTTGATGGAGATCATTACCATTAGACCTGCTTTACAAAAACTTCTGATAAGAGGTCTCCAAGCCAAAATGAAAGGAAACTAATTGCTAACATAAAACATATGAAAATATAACACACACACTAGGTATAGGTAAAGTTAAGCATATAGCCAGATTCAGAATCCCCTAATACTATAATACAGTGGTGTGTTAACTACTTTAATCTAGTAAAAGGACGAAAGTATTAAAAATAGCTATAAGTACAATTGTCAATGAATACACAATACAAAAACAGGTAAATTGTGACATCAAACACAAAATGTATGTGGGGAGGAGGATAAGGGTAGAGTTTTGTATGCAATCAAAGTTAATTAGTATTAGCATAAAATACACTGAGATATATATATATGATGTTTTATGTAAAACTCTGGGTAACCACAGAGCAAAAGCCTACAATAGATCCATAATAAATAAAAAGAAGGGAATCAGAGCATACCACAATGGAAAATATGCAATATGTAAAGACAGCAAGAGAGAAGAAAGGAGTAAGAGAAGTACAAAACAGCCAGAAAACAATTAATAAGATGGCATTAATGAGTCCTACCTATCAATAATTACTCTAAAGGTAAATGGATTGAATTCTGTAATCAAAAAACATAGACTAACTGCATTGATAAATAAAACAAGACCCAAGTATAGCTGCCTACAAGAGACTCACTTCAGCTTTAAGGACACACATAGGCTCAAAGTGAAGGATGGAAAAAGATATTCCATGGCAATTGGAAACCAAAAGAGAGCAGAGGCCGCTATAATTATATTAGACAAAGTAGACTTTAAGTCAAAAGCTGTAGCAAGAGAGAAAAAAGGTCATTAAATATTGATTAAGGGGTCAATTTATCAAGAGGATATAATACTCATAAATATATAAGTACCCAACATCAGAGCCCCTAAATATATTAAGATCAATGGATTCATTATCCAGACAGGGAACCAGTAAGGAAACAGCAGATTTGAACAACATTGTAAACCAAATTGATTGCACAGACATATACAGAATTTTTCAACTAACAGCAACAGAGTAGCAAATTTTCTCAAATACACACAGAACATTTTCTAAAATAAACCATATATTAAACTACAAAACATATCAACAAATTCAAGAATATAGAAATAATGTAAAATATGTTTTGGACCACAATGACAGGAAAGTAGAAAACAACAGGAAGAAAACTGGAAAATTCACAAATATGTGGAATCTAAACAACATGCTACTGAACAACCAATCAATCAACAGAGAAGTCAAAAGAGATTTTAAAATATCTTCAGAGAAACTAAAGTGGAAACACACATACTAACAGTATGGAATGCAGCAAAAGCAGTTGTAAGAGGGAAATTTATAGTGATAAATGCATACATTAAGAAAAAAGAAACATCTCAAAGAAGCAACCTAACGTTACACTTCAAAGAACTAGAAGTGAAGAACAAACTAAACCTAAAGCTAGCAGAGAGAGGAAAAAACAAAGATTAGAGCAGAAATAAATGAAATAGAGAGTAGGAAAACAATAGAAAACATTAACAAAACTAAGAGTTGGTTCTTTGAAAAGATGAACAAAAAGGATAAACAAACCTTCAGCTAGACTAACCAAGAAAGAAAGAGGTAACACTCAAATAAATAAAATTAGATAGGAGAGAGGAGATATTAAAACTGATCCCACAAAATACAAAGGATCATAAGAGACCAGTATGAACCATTATATGCCAAAGAAATTGGATGACCTAGGAGAAGTGGATAAATTCATAGAAGCATACAAAGAAGAAATGGATAAATTCACAGAAGCATAAAACCAACCAAGATTGAATCATGAAAAAATAGTAAATTGGAAGAAATCAATAATGCATAAGGAGATTGAATCAGTAATTAAAAACATCCCCCCAAAAAAGGCCAAGAACAGATGTTTACCTTTTTTTTTTTTTTTTGGCCATGCTGCGAAGCATGCAGGATCTTAGTTCCCTGACCAGGGATTGAACCCGTGCCCACTGCAGTGGAAGGGTGGAGTCCTAACCACTGTACCACCAGGGAATTTCCAACAGATGTTTTCATTGATGAATTCTACCAAATATTTAAAGAAGAAATAATGCCAATCCTTTTTATATTTTTTTAATTTTTTTTTCCTGCTTGGATCTGCTTATCCTTTTTAAACTCTTCCAAAAAACTGAAGAAGGCACACTTTGAAAATAATTTTACATGGCCAGAATTAACCTGATACCAAAGCTATGTAAGAACACTACAAGAAAAAAAGTTACAAGCCAATGTCCCTTTGAATATCAATTTAAAATTCTCAATAAATTTAACCAACTGAATTCAACACTATAATCAAGTGAGTTTAATCCCTAGGATGCAAGGATGGTTCAACATATGCAGTCAATATTGTGATACACCACATAAATAGAATGAAAGATAAAAATCATATGATCATCTCAATAGATGCAGAAAAAGTGTCTGACAAAATTCAACATCCTTACATTTAAAAAACTCGTAAAAAATTGGGTATAGAAGGAACATTCCTCAACATAATATAGACCATATATGAGAAGCCCATAGTTAACATCACACTCAATGGTGAAAGGTTGAAAGCTTTTCCTCTAAGATCAGGAGTGAGACAAGTGTGTCCACCCTTACCATTCTTATTCCACATAGTACTGGCAGTCCCATCCAGAGCAAGTAAGAAGAAAGAGAGAAAGAGGATAGAGAAAGAGGAAAAAGAAAAAGAAAGAAAGAGGAAAGAAAGAAAGAAAGAAAGAGGAGGAGAAGAAGAGAACGAAAGAAAAGAAAGAAAGAAAGAGGGAAGGGGAAGGAAGGAAGGAAGGAAGAAGGAAAGAGGAGGAAGGAAAGAAAGAAAGAAAGGAAAGGAAAGAAAAGAAAGAAAAAGGAAGGAAAGGAAGGAAGAAGAAAAGAAAAGAAAGGGAAAAGAGAAGAAAGAAAGAAAGGAAGGAAAGAAAAGAAAGGAAAGAAGAAAGAAAGGAGAAAAGGAAGGAAGGAAGAAAGAATGGAAGGATGGAAGGAGGAGGAAGGAAGGGAAGGAGGAAAAAAGAAAGAGAGAGAGAGGAGAAAAGCATCCAAATTAGAGAGGAAGAATTAAAATTGTTTCTGCAGATGACATGATGCTATATGTAGAAAACCCTAACACTCCACCAAGATAAAAACCATTAGAATTAATAAAAGAATTCAGTGAAGTTGCAGGAGACAAAATCAACATACAGAAATCATTTGCATTTCTATACATTAACAATGAAACATCTGGGAAAAAAATCAAGAACATAATCTCATTAAAATTGTATCAAGGACTTCCCTGGTGGTACAGTGGTTAAGAATCTGCCTGCCAACACAGGGGACATGGGTTCGAGCCCTGGTCCGGGAAGATTCCACATGCTGCGGAGCAACTAAGCCCATGCGCCACAACTACTGAGCCTACTCTCTAGAGCCCACGAGCCACAACTACTGAGCCTGCATGCCACAACTACTGAAGCCCACGTACCTAGGGGGCCCATGCTCCGCAACAAGAGAAGCCACCGCAATGAGAAGCCCATGTACCGCAACAAAGAGCTAGCCCCCACTCACTGCAACTAGAGAAAAGCTCACACACAGCAACGAAGACCCAATACAGCCAAAAATAAATAAATAAATTTATTTTTAAAAATTGTATCAAAAATAATAAAATACTTAAGAATAAATTTAAGAGGTGAAAGAGGTGAAAGATCTTATAAAAAGTATAAGACTGATGAAAGAAATTGAAAAAGACACAAATAAATGGAAATCTATACAATGTTCATGAATTAGAAGAATTAATACTGTTAAAATTCCATACTACCCAAAGCCATCTATAGAGTCAAGGCAATTCCTATCAAGACCAATGGCATTTTTGACAGTAATGAAAAAAGAATACTAAAAGAATACTAAAATTTGTGTCAAACCACAAAAGACCTCAGATAGCCAAAGCAATCTTTGGAAAAAACAAACAGACAAACAAAACCTGGATTTGTGATTTCTAGATATACTACATAGCTGTAGTAACCAAGCAGTAGAGAAATGATATGAAAATAGACACATAGATCAATAAAACAGAATGAGAGCTCAGAAATAAACCCAAGCATATACAGTCAACTAATGTTTGACTAGGAAGCCAAGAATATTCAATGGGGAAAGATAGTCTTTCCAATAAATGGCGCTGGGAAAACTGGATATTTACATACAGAAGAATGAAACTAGACCCCTGTCTTACACCACTCACAAAAATTAACTCAAAATACACTAAAGACTTAAATTCCTTTAGGCTCTGAAACCATAAAACTTCTAGGAAAAAATATAGGAAAAAAGCTCCTTGACATAGGTATTGTCAATGAGTTTTTGGATATGACACCTAAAGCACAAGCAACAAAATCAAAATAAACAGTGAGACTACAGCAAACTAAAAAGCTCCTGTAGAGCAAAAGAAACAATTCACAAAATAAAAAGACAACCTACAGAATGGAAAAAATACTTGCAAATCATATACCTGACAAGTGGCTAATATCCAAAATATGTGAGAAACTCATGAATCAATGGCAAAAAAAAAAAACCCACAAAAAACCCAAAAATAATATGATTGTAAAATGGGTAAAGGATGTAAATACACATTTTTCCGAAGAGGATATACAAATGACCAGTAAGTATATGAAAAGGTGTTCAACATCACTAACCATCAAGAAAATGCAAATCAAAACCATGAGCTATCACCTCACACCTCTTACAATGGCTATTTCAAAAAAAGACAAGAGATAAAAGTTGTTGGCAAAGATGTGGACAAAAGGGAAACCTTGTACACTGTTGGTGAGAATTTAAATAGGTACAGCCTCTATGGAAAACAATATGGAGGTTCCTCAAAAAATTAAAAATAGAACTACTATGTAATCCAGAAATTCCACTTCAAGTATTTATCTTAAAAAATGAAATCATGGGGCTTCCCCGGTGGCGCAGTGGTTGAGAGTCTGCCTGCTAATGCAGGGGACATGGGTTCGAGCCCTGGTCTGGGAAGATCCCACATGCCGCAGAGCAGCTGGGCCCGTGAGCCACAATTACTGAGCCTGCGCGTCTGGAGCCTGTGCTCCGCAACAAGAGAGGCCGCGATAGTGAGAGGCCCGCGCACCGCGATGAAGAGTGGCCCCTGCTTGCCACAACTAGAGAAAGCCCTCGCACAGAAACGAAGACCCAACACAGCCATAAATAAATAAATAAATAAATAAATTAAAAAAAAAAAATGAACTCATGATCTTGAAGAGATATCTGCACTCCTATCATTTTGCAGCATTATTCACAATAGCCAAGAAGTGGAAACAACCTAAGTGTTCATTGACAATTATAAGGATAAAGAAAATGTGATAAATATTTGATGTATAGACTTATAGATATATCTATAGATAAAGATGTAGGTTTAAGTCTATATACAGGCATAGATATTATAGATGTAGATATAGATACACACAATGGAATAATTATTCAGCCATAAAAATGTAGGAAATTCTGTCTCTAGGGACAACATGGATGGACCTTGAGGACATTATGCTCAATGAAATAAGTAAGACAGAGAAAAACAAATACTGTTTGATCTCATTACATGTGGAATCTAAAATACCAAACTCATAGAAACAGAGAGTAAATTGGTGACTGCCTGGGCAGGGGTGGGGGTGGGAGGAATGCATGAAGGTGGTCAAAGGGTACAAACTTCTACTTATAACATGAATAAGCTCTGGGAATGGAATGTACATGTGACTATAGTTGATAATACTGGATTGTGTACTTGATCATTACTAATAAAGTCGATCTTAAAAGTCCTCATAACACACATACGAAAAGTAACTATGTGATGTGATATATGTGTTAACTGACTTAATGATGGTAATCATTTCATAATACATATTTCTTTTTTTAATATTTTAATTTTGTTGGAGTATAGTTGATTTACAATGTGTTAGCTTCAGGTGTACAGCAAAGTGATTCAGTTATACATATACATATACTCATTCTTTTTTAGATTATTTTCTCATATAGGTTATCACAGAATATTGAGTAGAGTTCCCTGTGCTATACAGTAGGTCTGTGTTGATTATCCATCTTATATATAGCAGTGTGTGTGTGTTAATCCCAAGCTCCTGATTTATCCCTCCCTCCCAACATTTTCCCTTTGGTAACCATAAGTTTGTTTTTGATATCTGTAAGTCTGTTTCTGTTTTGTAAATAAGTTCATTTTTATCTTTTTTTTAAGAATTAGATTCCACATATGAGTGATATCACATGATATTTGTCTATATCTGTCTGATTTACTGCACTTAGTATGATAATCTCTAGGTCCATCCATGTTGTTGCAGATGGCATTATTTCATTCTTTTTTATGGCTGAGTAATATTCCATTGTATATATGTACCATATCTTCTTTATCCTTTCCTCTGTCAGTGGACATTAAGGTTGTTTCCATGTCTTGGCTATTGTAAATAGTGCTGAAATGAACATTGGGGTACATGTATACTTTCAGATTATGGTTTTCTCCAGATATATGCCCAGGAGTGGGATTGCTGGATCATTTGGTAGTTCTAATTTTAGTTTTTAAAGTAACCTCCATACTGTTCTCCATAGTGGTTGCACTAATTTACATTCCCACCAACAGTATAGGAGGGTTCTATTTTCTCCGCACCCTCTCCAGCATTTATTGTTTGTAGACTTTTTGATGATGGCTATTCTTACTGATGTGTGGTGATACCTCATTGTAGTTTTGATTTGCGTTTCTCTGATAATTAGTGATGTTGATAATTAGATTTTTTCATGTGCTTTTTGGCCATCTGTACGACTGCCTCAGAGAATATATATATGCATTTCAAAGCATCACATTGTACACCTTACACTTATACCATATCTTATGGCAATTATACCCAATAAAGCTAGAAAAAAATAGAAAAACTATGTATATAGACTAAAACTTTTGCAAATGCAAGGAAAAACTGACAGAGGAATAATAGTAATGGGAGCTTGGAATATATTTCTCAGCCTTTAATACTTGAAATAAACAGTTTAAATAAATTAGATTACATAAAAGTGACATATACTAGATATGTATGCATACAAGAGTTTATATATTAGGCTTTACTGTCAATACTATAAATTCTAAACTTTAAATAACTTCATTTCTAGAACACATGGTCTCAGCTTAAAATTTATTTCCTTAGGGACACGTTTTCTGCTTCTCCCAGCTAGATTAAGTAACCCTACTGGTGTCCCGGTTGATGGCACTTACCAGAGTTTATTATAAATTCTTGTTCTGGTGCCCAGCTTCACTAGACTATAAGCTTTATGGGCCAGGGAACTTCATTCACCACCATTAGTGCCTCAGCATCTGGTGAACTGCAAAGCGTATGGATTTAATACCCCACAAGACCCTCTTTAAATCAATAAATATTGTGGAATGAAAGTCTAAATAAATTCCAAAAAGAAGGTATGGAAATGATGTAATTTAGCATGTTTTTTTATGTGGCATTCAAATCAGTGAGAAAAGAAAAAGACATACTGCAAGAATGATATATGAAAAAATAAAATTAGAATTTCATATTGGATATAAAATAACTTACACAGTTATTTAGTATTGACATATATTTAAATATATTCATAAAATTATTAAAGATTAAATAATTTATTTAAACTTGAAGTGGAGAAGAACATTCTTAATAAGGCTCTGAAAGCAAAAGTAAAAAAAAGGGAAATTTTAATAGACAATTAATATTATTAGAAACTTGCATGAAACTAAAAACAAAGGAAAGATAAAATTAAAATAATAAACTGAAGGACATCTCTTCAGCTTATAGATGGAATAATTCAATAAGGACAAGGACTTGCACCCAAACTGCTTGGGTTCAATTCTTGCCTCTACTTCTTATACCTGTCTCACCTTGGGCAAGTGACTTAACTTTGCTTTGCCTCACTGATCTGTTTTGGGAGGTAAAAAATATATTCTTCCTTATAGGATTGCTGTGCACTCAAATGAGTTCATATAAGTGAATGCAGTATAGGTATCTGGTGGTGTAGTTGTAGTAGATAGTAGTAGTAGTAGTACAAAGAGCTTCAATATAAATCATGACAAAAATGACAAACATCACAAGTTTAAAAGGACAAATGTCATGAGCAAGTAATTCACAAATGAAGGATTAAATTGGCTAATATACGCCAGTTTTTGCCTACAAAACAGGCTAAGATTTTAAAACTTCATAAGAAGACAAAGTTGGTGAGGGTATGTGGAAACTAACATTCTCGTACAACATTTGTGGAACTAAAATGCATTGCAAACATTTCTGGCAGGCATTAATCTCTATGTATCAAAAGCCTTAAAGGTACTCATAGCCTATAAAGCAGCAACTCCACATAAAATGTGATTAAGAGAAACAATCATGGATGGTCCTTACATTTAAATACAGGGAAGTTCAGAGCAACTTTTTTCAAAATAGCAAAAACGTTGAAAACAACTAAATGCCCAATACAGATGGTTAGGTGAGTATATTGCATTTCATTCATATAGTGAAATAACTGAAGACAATTAAAAATTTCAATACTATCCCTGTGATAGCCTGTGTTTCTTAATTCTACAATAAAACATTTTAGTGTGTTAAAGCATAGTTAATGATATAGAAAAATGTCCAAAATATATTATTGATTGTAAAAACAGGTTACAAAATCATATATACCAAATTATCTAATCTTGAGGGTCTACATTTTTGTGTATAATGGCATAAATTGCATCTGAGGGATAATTTGATGCCAATGCCCATCATGAATTTCAAGGTGGAGACTCCTGTAATGTGTGCCCAGCTCAGAAATCATCAGATGCTCACAAAGGCCAAGACCACTGTTTTACAAGGAGCAAGTGTCCAACGTCGTATGAAGTAGAAGAACAAAATTTTAGTAGGATAACTCTGAACGGTGTTGTTTCATGGAAAATGAAAATAGTGCTTGCTTTGGTGAAAAGTTCTTGCTTCTTATAAAACTACTGAGGAAATTTCCTCCAGTTTTCCTAGTAAGAGGAGGGGGCCTTGTATCAGAACATCCATTATCTCTCCCCCTCATAGGACCAAAACCCACGTCTGCACTTCAGAGCCGCCAGGAGGAGAATCTTCACTAGCATCTGCCCAGCACTGGGGGAGCAGAGACTAGGAGGGAGGGGGCTTCCCACGGAGAGCTGTGGGACCAGAAGCTGAGGTCTAGGGGGCGACAGTGAGCACTGAGAGGAGACAGGGCTGTACTGAGTCTCAGCCAGACCAACACCCAAATCTGAAAGAGCCGCCTCCTCCAGGCTGAGGACTAGATTTTCTGCATCCCATCCCTGATGCCTGTCATCCTCTCACTCAGTGGAAACCAGCCCCCAGGGAGGGACAGAAGATGGCATGAGAGAGAGAAAATGCACCCTACAGAATTCACAGCAGATCCTAGGGAGGGGAAAGGACCATCCCAGGACCCCAGCACAGCAGGAGACAATTCACAGGGACTGGGGCAGGGACTCGGAAACATTATATAACTGGTGCTGTGCATCAACTAATCTCTATAAACAAGAGGTACCCGCTCCTGGCTGCAGGTTCCTCTTCTCCACGAGGGACACCTGGTGGGAACAGGGGAGGCCAGGAGGCAAAGCCTCTCACAGAGCCCGGTGCTGGGCAAGCACTGCAACGAGCAGAGGGGAGGCCCTGGGGTTGGAGGAGAGGAGCCAGAGAGAAGCAGGCAGGTGCACGAGTATCTATGATCTGGTCACATGCAGCTGACAGAACACCCAGCCGTGTGGGCACCCTGTGTGTTTCACAGACCAACTGACTCAGTCCCTCCTCAGCAGCCCTGTTTCTCTCACACAGACAGGCTTCACGCTCTCCACACACACACACACACACACACACACACACACAAGCACACACACACAAGCACAGAGCCTAAAGGGGCATAAACGCATACAACATGGGAATCCCAGGGGCAGTGTCTACACAGCAGGCAAATGGAGTGTATGGGGAACAGCCCAGAGTTCCAGCTGAGGTCAATCGCTGGATCTTCCACACACTGGGAGCCCCTGGGACTCATAGAGGCTCCCTGAAAACAAGGGAGACAGTGGAGAGGACCGAAGCTGACCCACCTCAGTCCAGATCAAGCATCATTTCTCTGTAAAACCTGTTGCTACGGTCAGTCGACCCTCCCCAGGAGAGGAACCAATAGTCACAGTCAGCGTGGTTCCTTTTTGGTCAGAAACACAGGGTCTACACCGAGGCTTCGGCTCCAGAACTCCAGAGACCTTTCCCTTTCCCAAGGCGTCCACTCCCTTGCTGTTAACCCCAGGAAAGAGGGGCAGCTCTTACCTTGCCCACTCAACAGAGTGCTGAGAAGGAGGAAACTGAGCCCCTGAAGGGAGAGGCGTCCGTTCAGAGCCATCCTGACGCCCAAGTCATCAAGGTCACAATCCCAGCTGCAAAATCACCCTGTGATGAGGCACCAGGGCACCGACACAGGTCTCTATAGACCCATCCCATGACATCCGCCCTACTGAGAGCCAATAGCAACACCTTTTACCATTTCAGACGCTATCGGAGCCTTCATCTGCCACTTTCTGAAGCTCAAACACCAATTAGCTTCTGAATTTTCAACATCTCCTTATATAAGCAACACGGTCCTTTGACCTCCAGCTTCCATGGGCCCCTGAGAACCAGGCCCCCACGACCGGGGCTGGCGTAGAAAAGTTGCATCAAAAAGCATGAATGGCTTTCTCTCCCCCAATCATCCTGGCTGATCTCTGCAGACTGAGGTCTCGCAGGGTCAGGGTGCTGGGATCGGTTGGCCCGTGGAGAATATCGTTGGTGGAATCAAGCATTGTTCTTCCCTGTGACAGAGCTCAGGGCCAAAGCAGAGCACCAAAAGAAGGCTTGAAATTCAAGAATAATTATCAGGCCAGCAGAAAATGAGGACCAGGAGCACAGGAATTCACAGGTGAACGTGGAAGGTAGGAGGTGGGAACCATCAGGCTGGGGGGGATGAGATTGTTGGTCTTCCCCCCTTCTCAGAATGATCTGGAGACCGGGTCCTGGAGCACCGAGGGGCTCACAGTGACACGGGGCTTTGACAGACCCTAACGTTTCCCCATCAGGGATCTCTCTTAGCCCCTAAGACCACTCTGTCCAGCAGACACAGGTCACCTGGGGCTAAATTCCCCTTCTCCAGGATGAGAGGGGGATGTAGTCTGCAGGATATTTACAGACCCGATCTCCTCCACTCTAGGCAGCTGCCCAGGGCCAGCAGTCCTGCCCTGAGAGCCGGCTGGGGCTCAGGGCTCAGAGCCACCTGGCTGGTGCACTTTACCATTTTTCTTCCTGCAAAACACAGGCTCAGTGCAGTGATTAGAGTGTGTCCAGGCAGAACCCCCCTTAGACTCAGTCCAGAGAGGCCCCGCCCTGGATGCTGCACTTTACAGGACACTGCCCCAGCTGCCCCCCAGCCAGCCCCCCAAGAGGGAGAGGAGTCCGTGAGCAGAGTGGACACGCGCAGCCAGATGGGGTCTATGCCATCCCCCTTCTAGACCAATCTGGGTTCTCAGAACCAGGAATTCCCTGCCCAGGTGGTGCCCCGCCTGCTGCAAAACCAACATGGGTCTCTTCCCAACACGTGCTCCCAAGAGCGGAAAACGAGTGGTCAACCCTGGTCCTGAAGGTGACCAGGGGCCTGCTGTTTGCTGTGGAGATGGGGGTGCAGTTTAGACCAGGGCTTCTCAAAGCGTGGTCCACCTGCAGGCAGCACCAGCAAGACCTGGGAGCTTGTTAGAAAGTTCTCAGGCCACACCCCAGGCCTAGCAAATAGACTCTGTGTGTCACAAGCTTTCCAGGGTATTCTTCTGCACATCAAGATTTGAAGGTGGGCTTCCCTGCTGGCGCAGTGGTTGAGGGTCTGCCTGCTAATGCAGGGGACACGGGTTCGAGCCCTGGTCTGGGAAGATCCCACATGCCGCGGAGCAACTGGGCCCGTGATCCACAACTACTGAGACTGCGCGTCTGGAGCCTGTGCTCCGCAACAAGAGAGGCCGTGATAGTGAGAGGCCCGCGCACCGCGATGAAGAGTGGCCCCCACTTGCCGCAACTAGAGAAAGCCCTCGCACAGAAGCAAAGACCCAACACAGCCATAAATAAATAAATAAATAAATAAATTTTAAAGATTTGAAGGTACTGGTTTATAGGGAACAAAGACACCCAGACTGGGGTGCAGCACGTGTACACAGGCCAGGCCTCTGGCTGTGTGGGAGGTGAGGAAATGGGAAGAGGAGGAGGGCAGGCCTCAGGCTGGCTCTCCCCGCGAGGCCACATTCTAACCTCGCCTTCCAGCCTCAGATTTCTCTGAGGGGACAGTTTGAAGATGCTTTGGTCGCATTTAGGTAATATCCAGCCCACCTGACAGCTGCAGTTCCCAGAGTATATTAATAAACATGTTCCTATGATGTAAGTTTAAATTGTTTTATGAAAAGTGGCAGTCGGTAGACATCTCATATCCTTTTGAAAATAAGAACATATTAACAGTTAGCTACCTTAATGGTAATAACTTATCAATCATTATCAGAGAGAAATTTTTTACCATATTGCTATATAGTACCTGGAAATCTATCTATTCTCCTCTGAATCACTCAACCTTCTTGAAAAAGGAAAAGGAAAAAATAAACCTCTCTCTCTCATTCCACTCCAGGTCTAGGTCACTGTCTCTTCCAGGAGTGGCTGGGATGGGGAGGTTTCCAGGCAATGGAGACTTTGGTGTTGATGACTCCTCCCAATCTTTAGCCCTGCTCTTTCCCAGGTCTTACTGCCGGCCCTTGGCTCAAGTAGACATGGAATATTTACAAAGTCCTGATGGGTTCTAGACTTCTGAGTTCCAAATATTGAAATGATTAATCTTTACAATGAAAGTCCAAGGTCAAATTGTAATCCACTCACTGTATCTGTGAACTTGTCCAACGCATGAAGGTTTCAGCTTCTACGTAGATGCTGCTTGGCTAATAGTATCAGGTTCCACTTTGCAAGTGTGCAGTTTATAGGATCACCACGAGGTGGCAGGGCTGGGAATGACAAATTCCTGGAAGCTAAAGTCAAGTAAAATTTAAGTGCTTGGTTTTTTTTTAAAGATCACAATTAATGTTATTTTCATATTTAAACATCTTAGAATGGTCTATTGTTGAAGACACCAGAGTGTCATTGTTTGAACTATAAAGAAATTAATTAAAATAGCAATATAAATAGACACTAAAAAATAGATTAGATAGATGGGATAATGGATTGATGATGATGGTGATGGTGATAGATAGATAGATAGATACAGAGACACAATAGCTATATATAAGGGGCTTTTTAGACATGCTAAATGCCTTTTCCTTTATTGCATTTCATTTTATGTGAAATATCCCTTTCAGCTAGTCACCAAATGAGGCTTCAGGAGAGAAAGAGATTGCCGTTACAGGAAATAAAGAGAAAGAGGAAGTCATCAGTCAACTATAGCCCTCCAAAATAGGATTTTCGGGTCCCAAGAAGAAAATAAATAGTTTTGAAAGACTAAGCTTTTCTAAACTTCAAATTTTTCCCCTTTATATATTGAAAGTTTGGTTTGGTAGGACTTAGAACACAATTGTATTATAAATCATAACTAAAGAAGATGCAAAATATAATTCAAGGAAACTGCCCAAGACAGAAAGGGGAAATAGAAGGTCTTCTGCTAGAGGGTGGATGCAGGCAAGGGGACAAAGAAGAGGCATGAGAAACAGAAAAGAGATGGGGGTACATGCTGCCTGAAACCATCAGTGACCCCACCTCCTTTGTTCTGCATTTTAGAGGAAAGGTGGCAGCAGGAATGGAAGACCAGATGGGTTGAGGGGAAAGATCAAAGCAGAAGGGACTTATGCCCAGTTTAGTCATTGCTGCCTTGTTCTGGTTTCCACTGATCACAGAAGCTCCCCAGAAAGTAGCCCTGGGATGAGTAGAGAGACTGAGAGGGGCCGTAGGGGAGGCAAGATTGAGCCCTCACCTCAAAATTCAAGGTCACTAACATGCTACCCCCACTCTTCACACCCCCTCAGGCTCAGGGTTCCCCTGATGCACCCCTGCGGTTCACACAAGCCCACCCTGTGGCCCCCCTCACTCTAACTCTCTACATTTCAGCACACAGACATGGGAAGGAAGCTTTCTGCAACACACATGCCCCTGAGTCCCCACCAGAGCTCAGAGACATGTTCACGCCCTCCCCGTCCCACACCTGATGGTCTCAGTGGGACCAACCCTGAGGGCAGCTGCAGGTCAGTCCACAGCCCCGTCACGTTATCCACCAGAGGACCCCGTCATCAAGGTGAGCAGACACAGCTTCTCTGCTCCTGCCATGCCCATTCTTTCTCCTTGAGACTCAGGTACATGAAAAGGGAGAAAAAGCAACTGAACACATACATTTCTCTCACTAAATATACTTATTATTAATAATTAATAGATAATTAAGTATATATTACCCTTATACTATAATTAAGTATATATTATAGTATAAGGGTAATATATACTTACTATTACTTATATATAATCTAACACCCATTCATTTTACAAGAATAACTTACTTGTCATCTGTTCCTCTCACTCCAAAGCCCCATGGATGTACACGAGCTCCATCTCCTTCTATATCTGTACTCTTAACACATTAATGATAATCACTGATTATAAACATCAGGACTGGAATTTAAACTCAGGTACTAGAGTAGGACCAGGGTCTGGTCAGTCACTTAGAGTTGACGCTATACTCCCTCTGCGGCCCTGATTTAATATTCTTTACCCGTTGTGGATTCCACACCATCACCAGAAGCCATTCAGCCAGACACCTAGAACACAGGAGGTGCTTCCTGGACTCCAGTCATCCCTTCCCACAGGATGACATAGGGATGCATTTACAGAACCAGGTACACATGGTCTCACTTACCTCGGGATTGAGATCTCACAGATAAGACACTGTTAGGGGTTCCAGACCCTGTTCTAGGGAGGGATGGGCTGGGAAGAGGGGCTAACTCAGAGCTGACATGCTGTCCCCAAGCAGCACCCTATACCCCAGAGCTTGGGGTGCAGTATCAACATGGACCACCTCATCCTCTGATGAAGGTAAGTCTTCTTTGTCACATGAGGAAATATCAGTGTACAATCTCAACAAAGATTTGAAAAGGAAGAAAGTTTTAGAGAGGACACCAACCCAGCTGGGTCCCACAGTGAACTTGAGAGAGTGCAGCGCAGTGGTCAAGAGAACAGACTCGGGAGCCAGACGGCCCTGTCTTGACTCACAGCTCAGCCACATACCACGTGTGTGACCTTGAACAGGGTTCTTAAACTCTCTGGGTCTTGGTTACCTCGTCTATAAAAGGAGGGTTATGATCGGGCCTAGATGACAGAGTTTTGGTGAGGATTAAGTGAGTTGGCATTAGTAAGTGATAAGTGCTGGCTACTGGCAATACTTAGTGGTAGTAGAGAAGTAGTATTAGGGCATCTTTCTCCATCCCATCCCAGGAATCACAGGACTCTAGAATGTGAAATTAAACTCTGTTACATCAAGCCTTGACTGGAGCCTGTCAAATTCTACTGGGAAAGCACAGTTGTGTGATGATAATTTGTATCAGTCAGAATTGTGAGCCTTCTACAACTGACCCCTCTCTCTTTGGGGGCGCTCATGAAGCTCTGCCTTACCATCTATAACCCTTTCATGAATTAAGTTGTTTACTTCCTAATTCTACTTTATAAGTGAGAATGTTCTTGGTAGAAGTTCTGTGTTTAATTCGCCTCCAGATTCCCAATGCCTGGCTAATTAAAAATACCAAACTATGTCTATTGAATACATGAATGAATGAATGGCACTCTGCTAGGTGTTTTACACAAATCATTCCAATCAAAAAGAACTGTTTTGAAAACATAATTCAATTTGTTGTGAGGACTTAAGAGCACAACGCAAGTTGTATCATTTGTTGTAATGATATTTCAGTACTATTAAATGGTACAAGCTACGCATGGTTCATTACAGCACAATTCTGCAATGAATGCAGTAAATTCCAGTGTCCAGAAACAAATGCAGCCCCATTCCCAGAGCAGTGCTGAGACAGCCAGTTTTAAAAATTTATAGATGCTGCAAGTTTCTTTGTGTACCCAAAGATACAGAAGACAAACCACAATATACTGACAGGAGAATATCATGAAGCCTCGTGTTCTAGTCCTAATCAGATACGGCCAAGTGGACAGGATGTTTATATATTTATCATTTGGCACATTTTCAATTACAGCCACACATGACTGTAACAGGAACAAAATTTTGCTCTAAAAATTTAGTTCAACAGCTTCTATATTGAATTAGAAGTGCAGAAGGAAAGAGCAGAAAGAATTCTGTTCTTTTACTTAGGATAACTGTTTGATTGGCCTTATGTATTGTAAAACAATACAGTATGCTGCAACAATATTGTAATGTGGCATTATTATTCCCAATTTACACATGAGAAAATGGAGGTTTAAGAGGTTAAGTAATCCCTTTGCTAGGGCAGTTAATAATTAAACATCTGTGCTTGAGGTACATTTCCTTAGGACCAATCAGAAACAGAGTGACTAAAATACAAAATACTCTTTTTGAATTAAAAAAGATCTGTATAACATTAAAAGGAAATTGTTAATTGAGTTGTTTCACCAAAGTATTGGAGACCAACCTCACCATCTGTATTCCTTGCATGGATGGTACAGGGTTAGGAAAGGCTCCTTTACCAAAGACCACTTCATCACAAAGGCATAAAAGAAAGAGCAAGGTCATGACCTGCCTGAGGTCCAGCCCATTGACTCTGTTCAGTTCTTTGCAGTCCATGACCAGAAACATCTAGCAAAGAGCTTGGCACTGAATTGACCGCATTCATTTCTCCAGAGGTCCAGCACCAGATGCCCAGAGACCAGACCAGCTCAAAGCTACTAAATCAAAGACAAGCAAATAAAAGTGGAGAGCATGCAGACCAAGGACCCTTCACCACTGCCACTGGATTGTAAGAAACCACCTCGTCCCAGACACCATCTTTGGGAGGAGAAACAGAGAAGATGCCTCCTAAAAAGAGGAAAACCAATCTCAACAGGGAGTTTGAACCTAGAATTGACAAGATAAGTATTACTGAGCTAAGTCGAAGGACACATTTTAAATGGGAGAGTCTGTGTTAACTTTATGGAAACTTTTAATCCACACAAACACCCCTTGCTAGTGAGCAAGATGAAATCAGATACAGAAAAACAGAAAATACTGCGCTTATGCATACCTTGAATTCTAGAGGACACATTTTCAAGCCCACTACAGATAGATCATTCATAAATCTTCCCATGTTTATAAATGCACAGAGCTGTCACCTCTATGACTCTCTTTTTGATCCTTCCAGCTCAAAATTACTGCTGTGTCTATTTAGTCTATAAAAACTTGCTTACTGTCTCCAAAGTGGGAGCTTCTTGAGAGCAAGTATTGTGTCTTATTCTTCAATACCTCTTTAGGACGAAGTAAAGGCACATAGTAAGAGCTTAAGCAATATTGGATAATTAAAAAATGAATGCATGAACAAAGGCTGAAAATAACCCTGCAGTTAGTGACTACAGGGGTGGGGAGAGGGAGGTGGGGACGGGGGACACACAAATCTGACTAATCACACTCCGCACAGACTAAAGTGAATGTAAGGAGTCAGAGACACAGCAGCCAAAGGAATCAAATAGAAAATGCCTTCAAATTCCACTCTGGGGAGGGTCAGATCACATTCAATTTCTGCACAAAGCTGTAACTCAGAAGCTTCTCCAAGGCAAGAAAAAACGGACAACACTGCTATCAACAATTTTATTGAAGGATGTGGCATAGACAGCAATACTCATCAAATATTTGTTTTTCTAGTCCCCAGTGACTAGTTCTGGCCAATGAAATGTGGGTGGGTGTCACCTCTGTCACTTCCAAGTGGGGGCAGTGAAAATCCCAAGTGTGATTCTCTAGTCTCTCTCTTTCCTGTCCCAGAAACTGCATGTTCCAAATAGTGCATGTACAAGCTGGTGGAGCCCCAGTCAGCCTGGGTCCTGAGTTACTATGTGGAGCAGAACCCTCCACTGACCACAGTACACTTGTAGGTTAATGACAAATGCTCGTGTGTGTGTGTGTGTGTGTGTGTGTGTGAGACCACTGAGATTTGGGGATTCACCTGTTCCAGCAGCAGAACAAAGTCTATTCTGACTGACACAAAGGAGAAAGAAGACTTGAAAAGAAGACAGAATCTGTCACATGAAGAAAGTGCTTCTCAGTATTTTCCTGGATCTCATCTTCCTTCTGTGTCTTCATCCCAAGCTGCTCCCTCAGATCTCACCTTGCTTCCTCTGTTGCGCTTGGCTGGTTCCCAGTCACCATTTCTGATTTACCAACAACTAGATCCAGAGCCCTGTTTAAGAGCACCTGCACCTGGTGCATCTCCTTTTCCCTTTATGTCCGTCTGTGCTGACAGTCAAGCTCCCATTTACCCGCTTTTGTCTCTTAGCATCTTGACCTTCATCCTTAAACAGCTCTCCTTTCCTCTGGGTTAGTCAGTCCATCATGTTTGATTTTATTTTTATCCTTCCACCAACCCTGTACTTATGAAAAGGCAGCATGTGCTTTCTAAACCTCTTCAGATTCTTGCTGATTTCCTGAACAAATCTGATTCCTGGATTTAGTGCTCCATGCACTTAATTAACTTCTTGGCCATTGGATAAGAAATAATTTCACTGAATTGCTTCTTTTCTTCAATACAAGACAATGACACATTCAAAACCTATGCTCTTGTGAGCACAGCGCTAGGCTCTCAGGCCTTGGAAGGGGCTGGTGCAATGAGAGGCCATGAAGATGACGCTTCATTCGTTTCATGATTCATCCACCTCTGCCCAGAGTTCATGTAATTAACAACTCCAGAGCTATTGAGTTCTTGTAGGTGGTGATTCTTAAACCATTTAAACTCAACGTTAGTGACACTCAGAGTTCAAAGCCTGACGCGCCCACATTGGTGTGTGTTGCACATGGAACTTTGTAGCAGCTGAGTCCTGCCTGCAGACCAGCCTAAAGAGCACTGATAATACAGATAAATTGTTCTTGCCTCTAACAGTTAAAAAATCTGTGAACAGATTCTCTTTCCCTTATCAGTGAATCCTTCCCCATCTGGGTACGCTAACTAAGGCCGCTGTAGGCTGCAGGCATCTGCTGAGGCCCTGCTAGGGCCCAAGATTGGCATAATGCCTATACTCACATAACTCCTTTAATACCCCATTTTACCTCCCAGGTACTGCTACCAGAGTGCCTGAAATTGTAAACTCATTTCTCTATATGCCACACGATCTCCTAAACTACGTTTTGAGGATACTGTCTCTATTTCCACTGTCTATAACTTAACAGATGCCCAACTAATGTTTATTGAATGACTGAGTGGTACTGAACTAGACATTTAAGAGAAATTCTCTTAAGTAAGAAGAAATATTTTTGAGAACATTATTTAGGTAATTGATATTTTCGTTTCAAAGGCATAAGAGTTCAGCAATTAATAAGGCAATGTTGATTCTCAAAAACCAGCAGCTTATCACCAACAAATGTGTCACAGCAAACACGACAAGTCTCTGTCTCAAAAGATACAGAAGACAAACCACAACATACTAACAGGTGGAGGCCACGAGGCTTCTTATTAAGTCTTAATCAGACCTGACAGAGGAGACAGGATATTTATATACGATTTATCATTTGGCAGCTTTTCAATTACAACCACACAGGAATATAACATGAAGAAAATTTGCGATTAAAAAAGTACAGCTGCACCGTCGCTATGACATAAGGAGATGAGGAGCAGAAAGAGTTCTTTTGCTTAAAAAAAAAAAAAAAAAGCTTAATCTGTCTTTCACTTTATGAAAGGAGAGTCCTCTCAAGCTGATCTTGAAGGATGCCGTAGAACCCGGGCAACTCAACGGTTCTGCACAACAGTTAGAAGAAAAGCAGGAGGGTCAGGATGCAGAGGCAGGGTATGTTTGTCCTAACAGATTGCTAGGAGGATTTTCCCAGGAGACTCAGTGACCCAAGAAGTCTGGTCCTCCCTGATTTGTAACTTATAGCTGCTGTCCCAAAGTAGAAAGAAATTAGTCATTAAAAATGACATTAAATTGTCATCCACAAACATGTTACTACATTAGCTCAGGTAGTGTAGCAGGATGTAGCCTTAACTGTGAGAAGGGAAGAAAACAAATCAAAAGAAAGGGGCTTCCCTGGTGGCACAGTGGTTGAGGGTCTGCCTGCCAATGCAGGGGACACGGGTTCGAGCCCTGGTCTGGGAGGATCCCACATGCCGCGGAGCAACTAGGGCCGCAAACCACAACTACTGAGCCTGTGCGTCTGGAGCCTGTGCTCCACAACAAGAGAGGCCGCGATAGTGAGAGGCCCGCACACTGCGATGAAGAGTGGCCCCCGCTCGCCACAACTAGAGAAAGCCCTCGCACAGAAACGAAGACCCAACACAGCCAAAAATAAATAAATAAATAAATTTATAAAAAAAAAAACAAATCAAAAGAAAGTATGAAAGAGGACCAGGAAACAGGGGCTTTTAGGCATCCATCCAAGTAAGACTGCAGAGACAAAGGCAATCTTATAGAAAAGTTAATAATCGATTTGCTCCATCCTCTGGATTTCACAGATGCTTATGATCAAATATAGGAAGTTTGGGTTCTTTTTGACAATGAATTTGCATGGCTTTCCAAATTTTAGAATGCAGAGCGGCTTTTAAGTCTTTTCTATGTAGACTTTTCCAAGATTGGTAAACTGTGATATATATATAGTAACAAGAAACCAGCTTAGCTTAGCCAAAGCATTCAGTAAAAATTACCAAGAATATACCACCATGCCGTCCAACTGTTAGCAGAACGGTACTTGAGAGGGTTGGGGAGGGCAGTCAGGAAGATGCAGCACAAAAAATTATGGTGTTAAATATAACTTCTCAGAGTGAAGGAATGCATGGAGGAAGAAAGGATTTAGATATTGAAACCCGGGCTTCCCTGGTGGCGCAGTGGTTGAGAATCTGCCTGCCAATGCAGGGGACAGAGGTTCGAGCCCTGGTCTGGGAAGATCCCACATGCCGTGGAGCAACTAGGTCCGTGAGCCACAACTACTGAGCCTGCGCGTCTGGAGCCTGTGCCCCGCAACAAGAGAGGCCGCGACAGTGAAAGGCCCGCGCACTGCGATGAAGAGTGGCCCCCGCTTGCCACAACTAGAGAGAGCCCTCGAATAGAAACGAAGACCCAGCACAGCCCAAAAAATTAATAAATAAATAAATAAATAAATAAATAAATAAGTCAGGAGCTCTTAAATAAATAAATAAATAAAAAGATATCGAAACCCAGAGGAGAGTCGTTTGTAGAATCCAACTAGAAATCTAGAACCATTCTTTATTATATGAATTTACCAGAATGATTCCTTCAAGAATTTTTCCCATAAGAAAGAGTGGAGGAGAAAGCCCATGGAAATCCTCACATCACACAACATACATTTTTTTTTAAAGAAAGTGGTATTCCTCAAGTAGAAGGAAGGCAGATCCATGAATGGTATGGTTAATATCATGGACAGACTATAACTAAAACTGAACCTGCTCCTTCCCACCACGGGATGATCGGCTGCAGCCTGGGTAAACAGCACAACCAATGAAACACCTGTACCAAATGGCACCAATACCAAAAGCTCGAGATTTTTTAGAGGAGGGTAGAAAAAGTGTCAAGTGAGAAGTAAGAAGAATATAAACTGTGTGTTACAGAAATGGAGTGTTTCCGTCCCTGGAACACAAGTTAATTGTGAAGAATAGAGAGCTCTGCCCTAAGAGTACTTCACTGGATGAAAGTGAGGAAGTTTGGGGGAGGCTAGGGTGAGGAATCTAAGCTGTAGCTTTCTGAAACCTTCATGGCTTTGGACCAAATCCACTTCCTGATGCCCCAAGGATTTCTGAATTTTTTTCTGGTGAGATTTCCAGGAAGCAGTCCACCCTGCCTGGTCCCCATGCTAAGAAGATTTACAATTTTAATATCTTTAAGGAGAAGGCCAACATCTCACCTTACAGTTTTTCAATGACTTTGTCTCGCCCACGAAGAGAGGATCTCTGACCCTAGATGTCCCTTCAGCCACTGTCTCTATTCCCTGATTCTTTTAATTGAAATACAATTGGCATATAACATTATATTAGTTTCAGGTGTACAACATAATAATTCGGTATAGAGTAGTCTCCCCTTATTCTCAGGAGATACATTCTAAGACCCCCAGAGAATACGTGACACCATGGATAGTACCAAATCCTAAATAAACTGTTTTTTCCTATACATACGTACCTATGATAAAGTTTAATTTACAAATTAGGCAGAGTAAGAGAATATCTGAATTGCAAGCATCATTACTCTTGTGCTTTGGAGCCATTATTAAGTAACATAAGCATTACTTAAACACATGCACGGTAATGCCAGGACAGTCCATTTGATACCTGAGATGGCTACTAAGTGACTAATGGGTGGGTACCACATACAGCTGGATACACTGCACACAGGGTTGATTCACATCCCGGGGTTGGATGAAGCAGGAAGGTGCAAGATTTCATCACCCTACTCAGGATGGCACACAATTTGGGAATCCCCTGGCGGTCCAGCGGTTGAAGCTCCATGCTTCCACTGCAGGGGGCGCAGGTTCCATCCTTGGTAGGGGAACTAAGATCCCGCAAGCCGTGTAGCATGGCCAAAAAAAAAAAAGAATGGCACACAATTTAAAACTTATGAATTATTTATATATGGAATTTTCCATTTAGTATTTTCAGACCAAAGTTGACCATGGGTAACTGAAACTCGAGAAAGCGAGACTGAAGATAACAGGGGACTACTGAATGTATATGTTGCAAAAGGATCACCATGAGTCTAATTAACATCCATCACACTATAGTTACAACTTTTTTTCTTGTTTGTTTATTTAATTCGTTGGCCCAACTGCGAGGCATGTGGGATCTTAGTTCCCCTACCAGGGATTGAACCATCGTCCCCTGCATTGGAAGCGCGGAGTCCTAAACACTGGATCGCCAGGGAAGTCCCCAGTTTTTTTTCTTGTGATGA
Organism: Balaenoptera musculus; assembly: GCF_009873245.2. NCBI lineage: Eukaryota > Metazoa > Chordata > Mammalia > Artiodactyla > Balaenopteridae > Balaenoptera > Balaenoptera musculus. The sequence continues at coordinate 6,810,989 of NC_045794.1, read as the reverse complement.
GAACTTTTAAGATCTACTCTCTTAGCAACTTTCCAAATACACAATACACAATACAGTATCATTAACTATAGTCACCATCCAAATCCATGGGGTCCTCAGCCCTCCTGAGCAGCCTGACTTAGCCCTGCGAAGCCTCAATACCCAGGCTCTCCATACCCAGAAGCTTCTGCCCCTCCCAATATAACATTTCCCCATCCTAAAACAAAACAGGAACTCTTTTTTTCCAGCTTTTTAGACATATAATTGACATATTTGTAAGTTTAAGGTATAAAATATGATAACTTGATACGTGTAAATATTGCAAAACGATTAGTACAATAACTACCATTTTTCATTTTGTGGTTATAACTTTCAAGATCTACTCTATTAGAGCAGCTTTCAAGTGTATAATACAGTATTGTTACTATAGTCACCATACTGTCCATTAGATTCCCAGAACTTATTCATCTTATAAATGGAAGTTTCTATCCTTTTACCAACATCTCCACATTTCCCCCAACCCCAGCTCCTGTCAGCTAATATTCTACTCTGTTTCTACAAGTTTGGCTTTTTTAGATTCCACATATAAGTGAGATCATACAGTATTTGTCTTTCTCTGACTTATTGCATTAGCATAATGCCCTCAAAGTCCCACCATGTTGTCTCAAATAACAGGATTTCCTTTTTCATGGCTGAGTAATATTCCACTCTGTGTGTGTATACACATATACATATACATATATATACACATATATGTATATATAGTCCTTACAGTTCTGCCAATGATGGACATTCAGGTTGTTTCCATGTCTTGGCTATTATGAATTATGCTGCAATGAACATGGAGTTGCAGATGTTGCTGCAAAATAATAATTTCGTTTCCTTTGAACGTATACCCAGAAGTGAGATTGCTGGATATGATAATTCTATTTTTATTTTTTTGAGGAACCCCCATACTGTTTTCCACAGTGACTGCAACAGATTACTTTCCCACCAAAAGTGGTCAAGGGTTCCCTTGTCTCCAAATCCTCACCAATACTTATCTTTTATCTTTTTTTTTCTGTCTTTTTGATGATAGCTAGTCTAACAATGTGAGATGATATCTCATTGTGATTTAATTTACATTTCCCTGATGATTAGTGATGTTGAGCATCTTTTCATGTACCTGTTGGTTATTTGTACGTCTTTTTCTGGAAAAATGTCTATTCAGGTCCTCTGACTCAGTTTTGTTTTTTGTTTTTTGTTTTTTGTTTTTTTTTTTTGGCTATGTTGGGTCTTCATTGCTGCGCACAGGCTTTCTCTAGTTGTGGTGAACGGGAGCTACTCTTCGTTGCGGTGCACGGGCTTCCCATTGTGGTGGCTTCTCTTGTTGTGGAGCACAGGCTCTAGGTGCACAGGGTTCAGTAGTTGTGGCTCGCGGGTTCTAGAGTGCAGGCTCAGTAGTTGCAGTGCACGGGCTTAGTTGCTCCATGGCATGTGGGATCTTCCAGGACCAGGGCTCGAACCCGTGTCCCCTGCATTGGCAGGCGGATTCCCAACCACTGTGCCACTAGGGAAGCCCTTTGCCTGGTTTTTAATCAGGTTATTTGTTTTTGTTTTTGCCATTCAGTTGTATTAGCTCCTTATATATTTTGGATATTAACCTGTTGTCAGATATATGGTCTGAAAATATACTCCTCCATCCCAGAAGTTGCCTTTTCATTTTGTTAATAGCTGTTCTGTTGTGCAGAAGCTTTTTAGTTGGATGCAGTCCCACTTGATTTATGCTTTTGTGCTTCTGCTTTTGTATCATTTCCAGAAAATCATTGCCAAGACCAATGTTATGGAGTTTTCCCCTATGTTTACTTTTAGGATTTTACAGTTCCAGGTCTTACATTTAAGTCTTTAATACATTTCAAGCCAATGTGTGTGGACTGAGTAAGATAGGGGTGCAATTTCATTCTTTTACATGTGATTATCCAGTTTTCCCAACGACATTTGTTGAAGAGACTATCCTTTCCCCATTGACTATTCTTGGCCTCCTGATTATAGTGTAATCTATTTCTCCCTTTAGAGATGCGAGTACTTGCTTTTATATTTAGGTGCTCTGATGTTGGTTGCATATATATTGATTATTGTTACATCCTCTTGATAAACTGAACCCTTTATCATTATATAATGACCATCTCTGTCTCTTTTTACAGCTTTTGAATTAAAGCCTATTTTGTCTGATATAAATATAAGACCCCTGCTCTCTTTTGGTTTCTATTTCCACGAATATCATTTTCCATCTATTTAATGAGCCTATATGTATCCTTAAAGCTGAAGTGAATCTCTTGTAGCCAACATATAGCTGGGTTTTATTTTTTTTATTCATTCAGCCACTCTGCTTTTTTTGTTGAAGAATTGAATCCATTCACATTTAAAATAATTATTGATAGGTAAGGAATTACTAATGCCATCCTATTGGTTTCTTGCCTTTTTCTTTTTTTCTAGTTCCCTTGTTTCTTTCTTCCTCTCTTGTGATCTTCCTCTGTGAATTGGTGATTTTGGATAATGGTGTGCTTTGATTTCCTTCTCATTACCTTTTGTGTATCTACTGTAGGTTGTTACTTTTTGGTTATCATGAGGCTTACAAAAGACATCTTATAACTAACAGTCAATTTTATTCTGATAACAACTTAATTTCAATCCTATACAAAAGCTTAACCTTTTGCTCTCCCTCCTAAATATTATGCTTTTGATGTCACAGCAGTACTTCTTTTTATATTATGTATTCACTAACAAATAACACTTTGAAAGATTATTATGTACAAGAAACTATGGCCTGTGATTACATGTAAGAATTCATGTAATCTTCACAACAATCCTGTGAGATAGAGTTTTTATTAACATCCTTATTCTACAAAGAGGAAAACCAAGTTCAAAACTCATTAAGGGTCACCCAGCGAGCAAATGCAGTATTGTGAAGACAGGCAGTCTGACTCTGGAGTCTGTGCTCTTAACCTCCACTCCTTAGCAACCCTGGGTGAATGGTGCGGGACGCAGAAGGCAATCTTGGAGCTGGTAGCAGAGCTGTTACTAAGGTTCTTTGGCGCCATCTGCTGTTGATCCAGGGTTGGCAGTAGCAAATGGTCTGGATTCTCTCTAGCTGTTTTTTATTCCTCTTACTGGATCATCTGCATATGATGTTTTCTTCTTCTGTTGGATCATTTATTCAAACAAAGAGACTGAGATTATTTGGTTCTCACGTAAACTATCATCCTTTGAACTGGTTGATTAAACTGGGAAGAATTAAAAGGCAGAGGATGATGACTCCAAAGTGAGTTCACCTTTCTTTGAGGTTTGGAGCTGGTCTGACTTGTGCTTACCTTTAACCTGATCCAAAAAACTTGAAATTACTTTGGCTTTGAGAACCATCAGCAAATCAGAGAACTTCAAATATATAACAGTGCTGGTAGTCACAGTTTTTTCTGCACAGTGGCGGTTCCCAGATGTTGTCAGTGGCATCAGCACATAAATTTTTTGAACCGATGAAGACTGGGTAGTCAAATTTAGAGGAAAAGTGATCTAAGCTCTGTCGTCTTCAAATTTTTCAAAATTATTTGAAAATTTTATCAAGTTAGATACACATTAATTCAACGTGAAACAAACAGTTTCTTTCTTTGTGACATCTGAGATTAAGCCAGCCAGCAGGCATCAGGCGTAGGTGTTCCCAAACTGCTAGGAAACTTTTACTAGAATAGAACTTAGAGGAGAACAAAAGATACAGCCCTAGGTGGCAGCCTTTCCTCAAGACAAGGGGCCCACTGCCTTAAAGTGTAGGATAAATGTGTGATTTGCTAGAAATCCTAGGACAAGCTGTTTAAGTGTTTTATCCTGAGATTGCGGGTGGGGATTTTTCCCCTGATGGAACTATTTCTTTTCTTTTCTTTGAAACACAAGGCTGCCTGTAATGGCTAATGTGACCAAACTTTAATTATTTTCATCTATTGTTTGAACAACTGGAATTTTGTTTCCCTATATGAGGGCCCAAGAACATTGAAAGACAGTGAGTAGAGAATCTATGATTTCAGGACCCCAAGGGAACTCCAGCCTTTGGATTCAGAAGCAGCATCTGCAGCGACTATATATTTCTGGAGAAAAGAAATGGGTAAATTGAAAATAGAAACTGAATCACAGGTATCAAAAACAAGATAAGGGTACCAGAGTAAGAGATAAAACTACTAGGTATAAAATAGATAAGCAACAAGGATATATTGTACACCACAGGGAAATATAGCTATTATTTTGTAATAACTTTAAATGGAGTAAAATTTATAAAAATATTGAATCACTATGTTGTACACCTGAAACTAATATAATATTGTAAAGCAACTACACTTCAATTTAAATTTTGTTTCTAATTTTAAAAAAAGAAATGATAAATTGAACAAAACCCATTTGTGCATTTACCACTAGAGGAAACTTTGATCTAGATTAGTTTGCCTGTCTCTAGAATATTCTTAAATTTAAAGGCCAGAAAGTGTCTCAATTGCTATGGATTCCTATTTAAGTTGATGTAAGAAAGACCATTAAGCAGTCTACATAAATCCTGGAAGAAATCTCAAAGGCTACTGTGGTAGATCACTGTAATACTGTCCTCAAAGAAATCATACTTCCTATATCCACATCTCTGTAATGTGTCACTTCTTCTCTTCTCATCAAGAGACAAAGTCTATTTCTTCACACGCTTGAATCTGCATTTCACTTATAAGTTTGTAAAATAAATGATTTGCCTTGACCAATAAAATGTGGCAGAAGTGAGATTGTGTGAGCCCCAGAGACTTGGTCATAAAAGGTCCTATAACTCCTGTTGGTTCTCTTTTGACACCCTGACACCACCAAGCTGTGAAGAAGCCCAGTCTAGTCTACTGGAGAACACGAGACCACCTGGAGGAGAATTGAGGACGTGTAGCCAACAGCCAGACATGTTATGGAGACATCTGGGACACCGCAGTCCTAGATGGACCATCAGATGACAGCTGGCAGTCCCATGAGGGGGCCCAGGTAAGTACAGCAGAATCACTCAGACTGCCAACTCACAGAATCATGAGGAATAATCAAGCATTGTTGTTGGGCTTCCCTGATGGCGCAGTGGTTTAGAATCTGCCTGGTAATGCAGGGGACACGGGTTCGAGCCCTGGTCTGGGAAGATCCCACATGCCGCGGAGCAACTAGGCCCGTGAGCCACAACTACTGAGCCTGCGCGTCTGGAGCCTGTGCTCCGCAACAAGAGAGGCCGCGATAGTGAAGAGGCCCGCGCACCGCGATGAAGAGTGGCCCCCGCTCGCCGCAACTAGAGGAAGCCCTCGCACAGAAACGAAGACCCAACACAACCAAAAATAAATATAATAAATAAATAAATAAAAGATTACTATTAAAAAAAAAAATACTGTGCAGCCATTAAAGTTATTTAAAAAAAAAAAAAAAAAAGCATTGTTGTTGTTTTAAGCCACTGAGTTTTGGGGTGTTTTTTTTGCAGCAAGAGAAAATTAATATATCTCCCAAGAAAATCCAAATATCCGACCAAACTCTGAATGCTTTAAGTACACTAGCTCTTTAAGAAAATCTTTCCTATTTGGAAAATGAAAGTATAATCTTCATTGTCACCACTCTAATTTGCCCAAATATATTAAATATATTAATATCTCCTATGAACTAACAGTTCATAGGACTAAATCTTAAAATGATTAGATTTTCTACTTGGAAAAGGATTTTTCAAATGAAACATTGAATTGCTTTGAATTACAAATCCCTTGGTTAAAAGTAAATGCCGGGGGCTTCCCTGGCGGCGCAGTGGTTGAAAGTCTACCTGCCAATGCAGGGGACACGGGTTCGAGCCCTGGTCTGGGAAGATCCCACATGCCCCGAAGCAGCTGGGCCCGTGAGCCACAACTGCTGAGCCTGCGCGTCTGGAGCCTGTGCTCCGCAACAAGAGAGGCCGCGATAGTGAGAGGCCCACGCGCTGCGATGAAGAGTGGCCCCCACTTGCCGCAACTGGAGAAAGCCCTCGCACAGAAACGAAGACCCAACACAGCCAAAAATAAATAAATTAATTAATTAATTAAAAAATAAAAAATAAATGGAAACTTGGTATAAAAAAAAAAAAAGTAAATGCCACACGTAGACATATATACACTACTAAATGTAAAATAGATAGCTAGTGGGAAGCAGTCGCAAGTCGCATAGCACAGGGAGATCAGCTCCGTGCTTTGTGACCACCTAGAGGGGTGGGATAGGGAGGGTGGGAGGGAGGGAGACGCAAGAGGGAAGAGATATGGGAACATATGTATATGTATAATTGATTCACTTTGTTATAAAGCAGAAACTAACGCACCATTGTAAAGCAATTATACTCCAATAAAGATGTTAAAAAAAAAAAAAAAAAGTAAATGCCACACGGACAAAAAGGAAAAAAAAATTAAATACATATGGATGAGTGTGTATAAAATAATAAATTCTTAATAAAAAATTAAACATTCTTATTCTCTAAAAAAAATTTATCTACTTTAAAGTGTTTTTGGATGAGAATAAAAGAAATATTACTTTGGTTTAATAACCTCAGGGTCCCTGCACTGTTATCAGAAAAACTACAAAAGAAATACAAATGGGCAATGAGCTAATGATTAGGGATCATGAAAAGGTTGAAGAGAAACTAAAAAATAAATACAAAAGATTCCAGGTCTAAATTCCTTTCAAATATATTGTTGCAAATTGAAAGATATTTTAAAACCTTCTGTCTTAAAATTTTAAAACCAAAAAAATAGAAGTTATGATGGTAAAAATAAATATGAGAATTAAATTTTAATCCAAGTTCACTCTAATCAAAGTAAATTGATATGTGAATTTTAGACATACAGGATTTCTATATATTTTCTTTCTGATTTTTCCCACGTTGTAAAATAAAAATGCAAATGTGGCATTATAGCCTATGCAAGACTTTGGACTTTTCTTTCTAAAAGCCTAGATTAGGGACTTCCCTGGCAGTCCAGTGGTTAAGACTCCATGCTTCCAAATCAGGGGGTACAGGTGTGATCCCTGGTCGGGGAACTAAGATCGCACATGTGGCGCAGCATGACCAAAAATAATAATAATAATAAAATAAAATAAACGCCTAGGGACTTGCACTCGTGGTCCAATGCAGGGGGCCCAGGTTCCATCCCTGGTCAGTGAACTAGATCCCGCATGCCGCAACTAAAGATCGCGCGTGCTGCAACTAAGACCCGGTGCAGCCAGATAAATAAATAAATAATATTTTTTAAACATTTTTTTAAAAGCCTAGATTAAATGAAACCTCCTAAATTACTTATAGTTGCCTTAGAGATAAAATAAGTTATTACCTTTGCTATTATTAAGAGCATATAAATGTATGTAGGTGTGCACATGGGTGTTTAAAATTTTTTATGTAATTAATATTTAAATTTAATAATTTAAATAATTAATGTCTTTATAAAATGGTTTTCTTAATCTTAGTCATCAGTACAAATTACGTAGACTACAAAGTTAGCCCATTTACACAGTCCGAGTAAAACCTTAAGATGTCACGTTTCTCTGATAAGTTTGGAAAATCAACAGTAATTGCATGGACTTCCCTGGTCACGTAGTGGTTGGGAATCTGCCTGCCAGTGCAGGGGATATGGGTTCAATCCCTGGTCCGGGAAGATCCCACATGCCGTAGAGCAACTAAGCCTGTGAGCCACAACTACTGAGCCTATGCTCTAGAGCCCACAAGCCGCAACTACTCAGCCCGCGTGCCACAACTACTGAAGCACTTGCGCCTAGAGCCTGTGCTCCGCAACAAGAGAAGACACCGCAGTGAGAAGCACGCCCACTGCAACAAAGAGTAGCCCCCACTCGCCACAACTAGAGAAAGCCTGCGCACAGCAACAAAGACACAATGCAGCCAAAAATAAATAAATAAAAAATAAATAAATTTAGGGGCTTCCCTGGTGGCACAGCGGTTAAGAATCTGTCTGCCAATGCAGGGGACACAGGTTCGAGCCCTGCTCCAGGAAGATCCCACATGCCGCGGAGCAACTAAGCCTGAGCGCCACAACTACTGAGCCTGTGCTCTAGAGCCCACGAGCCACAACCACTGAAGCCCACGTGCCTAGAGCCCATGTTCCGCAACAAGAGAAGCCACCGCAATGAGAAACCCGCGCACCACAATAAGGAGTAGCCCCCGCTCACCGCCACTAGAGAAAGCCCGCGTGCAGCAACAAAGACCCAAGGCAGCAAAAAATAAATAAATAAATAAATTTATTTTTTTAAAAAAAACAGTAATTGTATTGTTCATTAATGTTAGCTTCAATATAATTTCTAAATTTTCAAAATGACTTTAGAGAGACTTCCCTGGTGGTCCAGTGGTTAAGAATCCGCCTTTTAATGCAGGTGACACAGGTTCAATCCCTGGTTGGGGAACTAAGATCCCACATGCAGTGGGGCAACTAAGCCCGCATGCCACAACTACTGAGCCCATGCACTACCAGAGAGCCTGCACGTTGCAACGAAAGATCCCGTGTGTGGCAACTAAAACCCGACGCAGCCAAATATATAAATAAATAAATAAATATTCTTTTTAAAAATGACTTTAGAACTTTTGAATAATACAATATTATAATAATTAGTTACTAGTTTGTATTTATCTGAAGATTTCTAAAGAAATTAAATTAAACACATACTCATGTTTTTAACGTAATATTCACAATTTTCTGAAAAGAAAACTCTTAACAAATAGGAAAAACAAAAGCCTTTGTAAAGTGATAAATTGCTTTTTTCAAAAAATTAGAGTAAGACATTCTAATTGGTGAAAAGTTAGAAGTATTGTATGTACAAGCAAGAACAAACTCTTTTATTCAATATAGGTTCTAGATAGTACAGTATAATAAGAAAAAGATACAATAAAAGTTATAAGTACTGGAGAGAAAGAAATAAAAAGATAATTGATTTTGTATGGTATAATTAACTATGATTGTAGAAAATCTGAAAGAATCTATTTCCAGGTTAACTAAACCTACTGAATTTGTGAGAGAAATTGGCAGTTGGATATAAAATCATTATACAAAAAAAAAATCGGCGTTTTCATATATAAGAAATAAAATGTTAACATATAATTTAATAAATACATATATTATAATAGCAAGTAAGCACCTAGAAGTGAATCTAACAATTATACAACTTTACATTAAAACAATAACAAAGATCGAAATAAATTGAAAGATACTTATACAAGTTTCAATGAAGACAATAATCATTGTAAAGGTGTTACCTCTCTCCAAATTGATCTACAGATTAAATGCAACCCCAATTAATATCTCAATAGGCTTTCTCATGGAATTTTTTTTAACATCTTTATTGGAGTATAACTGCTTTACAATGGTGAGTTAGTTTCTGTTTTATAACAAAGTGAATCAGCTATACATATACATAAATCCCCATATCTCTTCCCTCTTGTGTCTCCCTCCCTCCCACCCTCCCTATCCCACCCCTCTAGGTGGTCACAAAGCACCGAGCTGATCTCCCTGTGCTATGCGGCTGCTTCCCACTAGCTATCTATTTTACAGTTGGTAGTGTATATATGTCCATGCCACTCTCTGACTTTGTCCCAGCTTACCCTTCCCCCTCCCCGTGTCCTCAAGTCCATTCTCTAGTAGGTCTGCGTGGTTATTCCTGTCCTGCCCCTAGGTTCTTCATGCCTTTTTTTTTTTTTTTTTTAGATTCCATATATATGTGTTACCATACATTATTTGTTTTTCTCATTCTGACTTACTTCACTCTGTATGACAGACTCTAGGTCCATCCACCTCACTACAAATAACTCAATTTCGTTTCTTTTTATGGCTGAGTAATATTCCATGGTAAGGGGTGAGATGTGACAGGGTGAGAGAGTGTCATGGACATATATACACTACCAAATGTAAAATAGATAGCTAGTGGGAAGCAGCCGCATAGCACAGGGAGATCAGCTCGGTGCTTTGTGACCACCTAGAGGGGTGGGATGGGGAGGGTGGGAGGGAGGGAGATGCAAGAGGGAAGAGATATGGGAACATATGTATATGTACAACTGATTCACTTTGTTATAAAGCAGAAACTAACACACCATTGTAAAGCAATTATACTTCAATAAAGATGTTTAAGAAAAAAATACCATTGTATATATATGCCACATCTTCTTTATGCATTCATCTGTCGATGGACACTTAGGTTGCCTGAACTTAGGTTTCTCGTGGGAGAAATTGTTTGTAATACATATAGATTAGCCTCAGAATATATAAAGATCTTCTGAAAAATCAGTAATAAAAAGACAACCCAATGGAAAAATATGAAGTAGACATAAATTAGGCAATTCACAGGAGGGGAAATATGAATGGGAATAAGCATGGAAGGATGCTCAGTCTCTTTATTAAGGAAATGCAAATGAAAATCACAAAGAAGGAATTCCCTGGAGGTCCAGTGGTTAGGACTCGGCACTTTCACTGTGGCCGGGGTTCAGTCCCTGGTCGGGGAACTAGGATCCCACAAGCCGCGTGGCATGGCCAATAAATAAATAAATAAATAAAATCACAGTGAGATACCATTTTAAAGTCACTGGAATGTAAAAATCAGTAAGTCGAACAATACCAAGTTAGAGAACAGGTTGGAATCCAACAATACTGAGTATGGGAGTGATACAGATCAGTGGGGAATTCTTATACACTGCTGGTGGTAATGGAAATTGGCACACTCAATTTTGAAACAATTAAGCATTATCTTATAAATTAAACATTCACAATTCTACTCCTTGTTATATACCCAACCAATGGGTATATATCCTACACCCAGCAATTCTACTCCTTGGTATATACCCAAAAATCTCTTGCTCATGTGCACCAGGAGACGGCAACAAGAATATTTATGGTAATGATTCATTCATTATAGCCCAAAGTGGAAACAACCTAAATATTAATCAACAGAAGAATGAACAAATAACTTGTGTAATATTTGTGAACTGCAGCTGTGCACTGAAACATGAATGTTTTCAAAATATAATGTTAAATGAATACAAGCAAATCTCAGAAAACTACAACAGAACAATACCATTTTTAGAAAATTTGAAAATAAACACGCTATTGTTTAGAGAAGCATAAATGTGTGATAAAAGTATTTTGTAAAAAGCAGGATAATGGTTACTTCTGAGGAAAAGACAGGGAGATAAAACAGAGGGAAGCACAGAGTTTCAATGTCATTGATGACATTCTTGTGAAGTTGAAAGGAATTTCATGATTGTGCTTCATAAATTACGTGTTAAGTTAAATGGAGTCTTTGTAGCAAGTGTTACATAATTAATCATTTTAAACAATGAATAAGAAAGGCTCAGTTACAATTTAGCAACTGATGGTATGTGAAAGTGAGGGAGAGTTGGGAAGGAAGGTTTCCAGTCTGAGAAACTAAAGGGGATGATGGTTTTAGTAATGATAATGAATTGCATTAGTCAGGAAAAGCTAAATGATAAAAGAGACATCACGTTAGGCCCACTTTGAGAAGGACTTGGGCCAGGACTCCATATACTCCTGGCTTCCATTCACTCCCCAGTATATCAAGCAAGGTCATGATGGCATTTTAGGTCCCTTAAAAATCTGGGTATTCTCGTTTCCCTTAGTATACGAGTACTCTGATATATAGCCATACGTCTCTTTAGAGAAGATTTGGAGAATATTCATTGAATATATTTGTGGTAGCATTGCAGGATTCCTTTTCAAGAGGACCTAGCCTCCCTTTCAATCAATAACTGACAAAGACCTTGAACCTGGGCACGGGATCATGATTTTCCTCCGTAGCAACTAACATCAGCCTGTTACATTACTTTCATTGGCTACCTACCAATGGCTCTTAGGAACACCATGGTCTATTAGCCTTCACCCTAATTTCCTATGGGTCCCCTGGTTTCCACTCCAATCTTACCATCTATTACAGTAATTATGGCCACCTTGCTCCTGTGGCTAAGTGTTTCCACACAGCCTCTGCTCTTCCAGAATCCTGTCATCCCAATTGACACTAGGGACAACAGTTTTTTAATTAATCTTATATGGGGCTCAGTATATCTTTTTAATTGAGCCTTGAGCCCCAGGACAATTTCCATTATTCGTTTAATTTACTTATTCATTTGTTCTTCTTTTGTAATTTCTAAGTTTGATACGTTAGGTTTCCTAGATCTGTCCCCCTAAGTCCTTTGGCTTTCCCCTCATTATTATGACTATGCTCTTATAACTTTCTATTGTTTTTGCTTGCTTTTCAGAGCATCAATTTGGTTCTCAGCAGTGATCATCCTTCTTTTGTTTCTCGATTGCATTTTTACTTAGAAAATCATGTTTATTAATCTTACAGTTACCAGGGGGAAAGGGAGGGAGGGATAAATTGGGAGATTGGGATTGACATATACACACTACTTTATATAAAATATATAACCAATAAGGACCTACTGTATAGCACAGGGAACTCTACTCAATACTCTGTAATGATCTATATGCGAAAAGAATCTAATAAAGAGTGGATATATGTATATGTATAACTGATTCACTTTGCTGTACAGCAGAAACTAACACAACATTGTAAATTAACTACACCCCAATAAAAATTAAAAAAAAAAAAAAGAAAATCATGTTTATTAGTCCAAAGAAGTCCTTTTGTGCTCTATTGGCATTTTCTTGAGAATCCATATGTGTGTGTGTGTGTGTGTGTGTGTGTGTTTTGCGGAGTTCTCTTCTGATTCTCTTATCAATTGGCCATGGTTGAGTTCTGCTCCAATACTCTCCTCCTTCCTCCTGCCCGTGTAAATGAAAGCAGGACCAACAAAGGTGCAGCCCCCCAGGCACCAGAAAGCAGTTCGTCAGCTGTCAGTCGCCTCTGCAGTGTCACTGGTGGTCAAGGCAATCACTGCTCCATCATACTCAGTGTGGTCCCCTGCCACTGTTGCTGTCTCTGTCACGCTGCTCTCTGATTCCTGGCACCGGGGTCCCTCACAAATCACTCATAAGCTCTGTAGCCAAGCTGCAGTCCCCAAAGCCACAGCCTCAGAGAGCTCCTTCCCACACCACATGACCGCTGACACGTGAGCCCTGGGCCCCCAGGAGCCTCTGTGCAGGACGGCTGCCCCACCCCCGCAGAGCTCCCTCTCCAGGAGCTGTGTTCTCCCTTCCGTGGTACCAAAAGTAGTTAAAGAAGGTCTTTGGCTCGTCCCATGGCTTTGTTCTGAAGGAGAGTGTACCCTGTGTGTCTGTCCTTTAGCAGACCCTTCCAGAAAAGTACCCATCCTATAGTTTTGTCTCAGAGCACTTTCTTTTGGAGAGGAAGGCACAGTGACAAAGGATTTCAGTCCATCTTTTCCAAATAGGGAAGGATCAAAACATTATCTCCACATGCGAATCAGCTCTTTGGGCATTTCTGGATTCTCTGCCCACATTTCTAGTACATACATTAAGTCCCCTACATATGAACTTTCAAGATGCGAACTTTCAAAGATGCGAACTGCGTTCACGTGTCCAATCACGTAAGTTAGTTCACATGCCTGGTGTACATTGTCACATGCACACATCCTCCACAAGTAGTTGTGCTTTTGTGTACTTTACCGTACAGTACTGTATAGAGTACAGTAGTACGGTATATTTATTTCAAGCCCAGGATGTCCAGAAGCAAGAGGTTAGCTAGAATTGAATCCAGCAAGGAACCAGAACCTGTGCCATCAACGTCAGGCGTGAGTAAAACTGCAGCTTGCCCTCCGTCTCCTACTGCTGACGATCCTTCAGCTCTACCACCTCCCACCTCCTCTCCCTCCTCCAGTCGGTAACTCTTCTTGCCTGTTCACTCAACGCCAGCCCCTGGATGCCAGCTGTTGTGCTGTACTACTGTACTTTTCAAGGTATTGTACTGTAAGATTAAAAATGCTTATTTTTTGTGTTTGTTTTTTATGTATTATTTGTGTGAAAACTATTAAAACCTATTACAGTACAGTACTATATAGCCGACTGTGTTAGCTGGGTACCTAGGCTAACTTTGTTGGACTTAACCAACAAATTGGACTTACGAACACGCTCTCAGAATGGAACTCGTTCATATGTAGGGGACTTACTGTATTTGGTTCATTCAACAGGCATTGATTGAACTTTCATCTGTTGTGCAAGCTGTGAGAAGTCAGAGGGAAGAGACAGCATGTCATGTCTAAGGAAGCATATCAGTTTCATGATGAAGAGTTGGGGGTAAATGAAATGAGAAAAAAACAGGAAGCTATCACAGTAATTCACGAGAGAGGATGAACCCCTAAACAGAATAGCAAAAGTACAAAAAACAGAAGACACTTGTGGGCTTTACTGAGGGGGTAGACCCTGAAGAACTGGGTGACTAAGGAGTGTTACAGGAAAATAAGGAGGAGGAACCCAGACCCACTCACAGTTCCCTCCTAACAAGTCTCCAGGAGTGTACAAAATGAGGAGCCATGTTGGGGATGAAATTCCTGTTTTGAATTTGTTGAATTTAGGGTAGCAGGGAAACATCCAAGCAGAGGAGAAAGAAGATAAGTGTGCGATGTATCCAAAGCTGGGGCAGAGATCTAGGCTGGTCTGTTATCACCATTTAAATGGCAGTTACAGCCACAGGTGTGGATCAGGTCGTCAAAGAACCCTGCAAAGCAAGGAAAGGCCGAGAACAGAGCCCTGGGGAACATCAGCACTTAAGGAGCAGGTAAACAAAGAGACACTTAAAGGAGACTGAGAAGAAGCAGCTTAGGAGAGAAAAAATAACAGAAGCAGGGGAGAGGATTTAAAGAAGAGAGTGGGGGACTTCCCTGGTGACGCAGTGGTTAAGAATCCGCCTGCCAATGCAGGGGACATGGGTTCGAGCCCTGCTCCGGGAAGATCCCACATGCCGTGGAGCAACTAAGCCCGTGAGCCACAACTACTGAGCCTGCGCTCTAGAGCCCGCGAGCCACAACTACTGAGCCTGCGCTCTAGAGCCCATGAGCCACAACTACTGAACCCACATGCCGCAACCACTGAAGCCCATGTGCCTAGAGCCCGTGCTCTGCAACAGGAGAACCCACTGCACCACAATGAAGAGAAGCCTCCGCTGACCACAACTAGAGAAAGCCCGCGTGCAGCCAAAATAAATACAGCAAAATTTATTTTAAAAAATAAATTAATTAATTACAATAAAGGAGAGACTGGTCATCAGTGCAAGGCCGCTGAGCGCAGCCACACAGTTGTGATGCGCAACACTGGGGAGCATCATTCACCTGGACCGTGTTAATGGTGCCCCCCCCCGCCAGAATTGTGCAGTGCACCATCTGCACAACCAGGTGTGGCAGACCTGCCTCAGGATCAAACACCACATTTATGGAAGGGAAGATCAGAAATAAGTGTGCCCACCAGCTTTGGCAATATATGGAAGTCAGTGGTGACCTCAGCAAAGCAGATTCAGTGTTTGGTGAGGGCAGGAAACAGCACAGTGGGTGCTGTGGACAGAATGGACTTGAGTGGAGGCAGCAAGCATGGCCCACTTCCCTGAAGGAGCTTGGCTTCCTGAGACAGGGGCCAGGCTGGGGGTGGGGCATTCACAGCTGAGGAACAGTTATTTCGTTTGGTTGACTGATGAGGGGACCAGTTCGATTTTTGTTTGGTTTGCATGGGAAATAGTTGAGCATGCTTATTTAATGAAGGGAAAGAGCCAGTCAGGAGGGAGAAATTAAAGATGAAGTCTAGTTAAGTGAAGTCCTGGGAAGACAGAAAGTTGAGAAGCAGAATACAGGGATTATCCTTGCAGAGGAGGAATACTTGTTCCTCTGAGACACAGGGAAGGAAGAAAAAGGCAATAGATGCATGTAGAGGTAAATTTATAGGGGGCAGTTCTTTCCTGATGACCCTGATTCTCAGCAAGTTCAGATGCAGGACCATCTGCTGAGACAAAGAGAGGGAGTTGCCAAGTAGAGACAAGCCAAGTAGGGCCTCTAAGTACAAAGAGGAACTTAATAGCTCCTGGGAAAAAAACATAACCTAAAACCAGGTTTAATGTTTTAAAGAAAGTGTCTAAAGAAAGGATATGAGCATTAAGAAGGGACTTGGTCATCAAGAAAGCATAGAGCAGACCTCACCAAAGAAGATGCACAGATGGCAAATAAGCATATGAAGACATACTCCACATCTCATGCCATCAGGGAAATGCATAGTAAAAGGAGATACCACCACACAGCTATTCAAGAGGCCAAATTCCAAAACTCTGACAACACCAAATGCTGACGAGGATGTAGAGCAATAGGAACTCTCATTCACTGCTGTAGGGAATGCAAAATGGTACAACCACTTTGGAAGACAGTCTGGAAGTTCCTTACAAAACTAATAAACATACTCTTACCATCCGATCCAGCAACCACAGTCCTTGGAATTTACTCAAAGGAGATGAAAACTTATGTCCACACAAAAACTTCCATGAGCATGTTTATAGTAGTTTTATTCATAATTGCCAAAACTTGGAAGCAACCAAGATGTTCTTCAGTAGGTAAATAAACTGTGACATCCGGACAATGGGATATTATTCAGCGTTAAAAAGAAATGAGCTATCAAGCCATGAAAAGACATGGAGGAACCTTAAATGCATATTACTAAGTGAAACAGGCACTCTGAAAAGGCTACATACTGTATGATTCCAACTATATGACGTCCTGCAAAAGGCAAAACTATGGAGAGAGTAAAAAGATCACTGACTGGTTCAGGGAAGGGGGAATAGACAAAGCAGAGGATTTTTAAAGCAATTAAAATATAATAATGGATACATATCATTATACATTTGTCCAAACCCACAGAATGTGTAACACCAAATGTGAACCCTAAAGTAAAGTACGGACTTCGGGGGACTATGACGTGTCAATGTAGGTTCATCCTTGGTAAACGATGTACCACTTTGGTAAGTGATGTTGATAATGGGGGAGGCATGCATGTCTGCAGACAGAAGGTAAATATATAGGAAATCTCTGTACCTCCCTCTCAATTTTGTTGTAAACCTAAAACTGCTCTAAAATTTTTTCAATTTAAAATTTTTTAAATATTTTTTTAAAAAGAAAATAAGTATAGAGGAGCCTCAAGGAGACAATGCCCAGGAAGCACTACTTGGAGAAGAAGATGCCCCGGGATGCCTACGTGCTGGTCGGCTTGACAGCATCGTGGAGATGGCCCATCAGCAACCAGAGTTTGCGGGCATTAGGATGTCCTTATCAAGCTAATTGCCCTCATTCACAAAGCAGCCTTTTAATTATTTCACCTCTTATCAGTTTACCTAGAAAAGGAGAATGCTCTGGCCATACTCAAGTAAGCACAGACCATCTGCCAGTTACATTTCTTCCTATAAACAGAAAAACCTGACTTAAAAGTTGCTTGTTTCTTTTTTGTCAGAAGACCTACAACTCAGAAAAAAAAAAGTCGTTCTTTATAGATTCGTATCTTTCAGGAACAAACAACTGCCTCAATAGATCCTGTATGCCTGGTAATCAGTGTGTTTTACAGCCTTACACCCTCTTCATTTCCATTGTCTCTTTAGGCAAACATATCCAGTCTTGTGGCTTTAAACACCATCTATATAAACAAGACTCTCAAGTTTATATACCAAGCCCTGACTCCTCCCCCGAGACTTATATATCCAATTCATCTACTTGATATCTATACTTGGAGAGATCTCTACCTCTGATCTAATGTGTTCGGTATAGAACTTTGTATTTTCCTTCCCAAACCTGCTCCGTCCAGTTTCCGCTTTCTCGGTTGAGGGCAACACCATTCTTGCAGTTGTTCAGGCCAAAAGCCTAGGAGTCAGCCTTCATTTCCTTCCCTCACCCTCTACATCCAATCCAGCAGCAAGTTCTAACAGTTGTACCTACAAACTCTGTCCGGCTTCCTCCATCTCTGTGCTACCATCCCCGTCCTCACTCCATCTCCAACTTAGACCAACCAAGCACTACCGTCTCTCTCCTGGCTTGCTTACTTGCTAACTGGTCCACCCGCTTCAGCTCCAATCACTCCCGCTCCCCACTCCCCATTCTTTACACTGCAGCCAGAGTGATCTTTGAAAACTAAATCACACCATGTCACTTTCCTACTTAAAACTCTCTAGTGATTTCCTGTGGAACTTAGAATAGAATGGAAACTCTCCACCATAATCAAAATGAGTCCAGTGGTAAAGAATCCGCTTTCCAATGCAGTGGACGTGGGTTCGATCCCTGGTTGGGGAACTAAGATCCCACATGTTGCCGGGCAACTAAGCCCGCGCGCCACAACTACCGAGAGAGCCCACATGCCGCAAACTACAGAGCCCATGCGTTCCGGAGCCCACGTACCACAACTAGAGAGAGAAAACCCGCATGCCACAACGAAAGATCCCACATGCCTCAACGAAGACTCCGCGTGCTGCAACTAAGACCCAACGCAGCCAAAAAAATAAAGAAAATTTTTAAAAAACAGAGCCCAGCTGCCACGCTCCTGACCACCTCCACCCTGTCTCCTGTTGCTCCTTCTCTCCCTGCGCTCCGGGCCCCTTCCCGTTGGACTGCACAGGGCTCTTCTAAGCTTGGATCAGAGCGTTTGCTTTCCCCGCTGGGACCCAGACCAGGCTCCCACCAGAACAGCCCACCCCCATGCCCCGCTGGCTCCTCCCACCCAGACCAGCTCACGACAAAGGCCTTTCCTGACCACACTAACTGAAGTTTCTTATTTACTTATTTATTCCGTTGCTCCTTCAACTAGTACATCAGCCGTGAGAGCAGGGACCTTGTCTGCCTTGTGAACTGCATCCCTGGTACCCGACAGCACCTGGCACGTGAGAGGGGCTCGATAAATATTGGCTGAATTTGATTTGGATTCAAGGGGCGCTCGGACCTGACCATGCAAGGAAAGCATCCTCTTGGACACCTTCACGCCACCAAACACAGACAAAGCAGATCAACCTGGAGATTTTGCTTAAACCAGAAGTTAGCTCAACTCCTAAGCCATTTACCCAGCCAGACTTTTTTCCTTCTTGTATCTCCACTCCAGAAACCGCTGCATCAGCCTGCCCAGCCCACTCCCAGGCCCGTGGGCCCTGCACCACTGGCCTTCAGAGCCCCAGGTGGCGGCAACAGATGCCCTCCTCCCCGTGATGTTTTCTTTTCTTTTCTATGAAAGTATTACACACAAAGAAAATTTGTAAATTACAGAGAAGTATGACAAAGAAGAGGGAAAATCGCTCATAATCCTGATACATTTAACATACTGGGAATTTCCTTACTCTCTTTTCAAGGCACTTTCTTCTTGAGATAAAAACTGTAAAAAGTTTGCTAAACTTTTCTTCTCATTATATTGTTAGCATTTATTGTCACTGGAAATTGTTCCATAAATATAATTAAATAACTTAATAACATTTCACTGTCTGGATAATTACTGAACCAGCTCTCCTTTAGACATTTTAAATTCTAACATGGCCATGGACATTTATCTCCAAACATAAATATTCATATTTTTAAAATTTTCCCCAGGGTAGAGACCCATCTTGATACGTCTCTTGAGAGCTCCTGATAAAACCAGGTAGAGCCAGCATTGAAATGCTGGCATCTCAATGCCCTAAGCATTGAAGAAACTACAAAAGTCCTCCCATGTAATAATTCATAATAAAAAATACCAATTACATCACACCCCATATTTTCCTGTATAGAAGTAACACAAATGTAAAAAATGTATGACTGTCAAACATCCGTCTCCTGCTAACCCATCAGCCCCATGAACACAGGGACCTTGACCACCTTATTCATGTACCTCGCATAGAGTAGGTGCTGAGTAATTCCTTGGTAGACAGATGGGTAATCAATGTATCAATGAGAATTTGAAAGATAAATCGAGAAAAACTGTTGAACACCAACCTCCAAACAGCAACTCCCCTCCCACCATCCCAACTGCACACCCAGTAGCAGGACTCAAAGCCATGTCTGTTCCATTTATTCCTCATACAAATATTTTACAGTTTTATTTTTTAAATCATTTACACATATTCATACAAAGAAAAATAAATTTTAGGATGGAACCTCGGGACCACGGTAGTTTTAAAAAAAATCTCTCTGACCATTAGCTACTGAAGACAAGGCAAGAGGCTTCGCGGCCACTTCAGTCATTTCTGGGCTTGGTGCATCTCCCCAGCAGAATGCAAGCTGCGCACTCACTTTCCCTCAGCCTTCACCTTGTGGAGGTGATATGGGGGAAGGGGATTTTTCGACCCTCCCCCCCAGAAACATCTCAAGGACAGCAAAGGCTCAGGGTAACACTGAACCCTCTCTTTGTCAGGAATTTGGCAAGACTGCAATTTCTGAACCAACTTTTCCAGAAGAGCTAGCTCAATTCCTACTCGCAGGTCTTTCTAAGAGGAGGGGGATGGCTGCACTCGGGACACTCCTCGTCCCACCTGCTCTGTCCTCCCTCCGCAGGCCCCCAAGCCAGAGCCCTTGCCCTGAGCCCATGCGGTCCCTTCAAGGCTCATTCCACAACGAGGCTTCCTCTCCCCACACCCAAACGCTCGGCAGCAACGTAACCCCGGCAGCCCCTGAGGACCGCTACGGTGACGATGCCAATTACTGCGTGCGGCGCTATCCAGGGACGCTGAGCTACAGCCAGGAGAGGTCCCAGGATGACAGAACTACGAACACCCCTAAAAGCTCAGCTCTGCTGAGCCACATCAACACTTAAATCAAACAGGCCAACTCCTAACACACCCCACCCTAGACACAGTCATCACAGAGGTGCTTGCTAGAACCTGCCACACACCACTGCCCGAGGAGGCTGTACTATTATCAAGGCCCAGTGAAAGGAGAAAGGGGCGGGGGGGAGGAGGACAGGCGCTACAAATGTGGTAGGCCCGATCAGAAATGGCAGCAGATGACAACCTGTATCTTTGGGTCCTACCCAAAAAGCAGCACCAAGAAAGGGCGTGATGAGCAGAGACCTGGAGCTGGATGGACAGCCCTTGAATTACCAAGCGACTCCGACAACACAGCTCACTTTCCTACAACTATGCAGGAACTAGAACCCAGACTGCCCACCCCTACACTGAGGCAGCTCCTGAGAGGCAGTACCGCGTGTGGTCATCAGCCCGCCCCCTGGGTAGGCCCATTTGGGGAGAGGGGATCACATCCAGAGCAGGCACCCCTCCAGGCAAACACTCGCAGGGCAGCCCATCCCACTGTCACTGGGGCAGGCCGAACAGCGCTAGGAGGGTGGACAGATCCCGGGCATCAGCCGCCCCATAGGCGTCGCTCTGGCCTAACATAGACAAGGCTAAACGGAGGGTGCTCCAGATGTTCTCCGACATGGCACCCCCTTCGCCCCGAGGACCCCGGCTTTTCCTCTGCATGTTCAGGGCCTCCAAAAAGTGTTCCACAGCCTCACTGCAAGGAAGCAGAATGAGAGCTGGTGAGCAGAACACCAGTGGAAGGAGGTAGGTCAGCTGGCATGGGGAAAAAGAAAGCTGGAGCTCGTAGTCAAACAACAGGATCGGAGACTGAGGAGCCAGGGCCAAAGGCAGGGAGAAGGAGTTCATTCATTCATTCATTCATTCATTCATTCCTCAATAGATACTCTCACCGGTGGGCCCCAAGGTTGATGCAGCTGATGCCCAGGTTGTAGCGGGACCGTATATAGCCAGGCTGGAGCTCGAGGGCCCGACGGTATGCAGCTACTGCTTCTTCACTCTGGTTTCCATTGGCCAGGGTGGCCCCTAGCTTATTCCACAGCAAATAGTCCTAAGATAGGGAGGGACAAGGGTTAGAAACATGAGCCAGGCTCCGATCAAATTCTGCCCACTCTCCCCCTGGCTCCCCACTCTGATTCTCTAACGTATGTTACGATTCCATTCCTGTCTCCACGGGTCACTGTATGGCCACGACGTAAGCACTCACCCCCCGCAGACTCCCCTAAGTCCAGATGACCCTAGACTCCCGCTCTTCTTTTCCCAATTCTCCCAAGGCAACCAGTACATGGAACACTGGAATGAAATATCCCATGACTCCGAAGGTCCCAACAAACGATTCCTCCATAAGGTACAGAGTCCCGTCCTCTCCCTTCCTCCCCTGAGGCTCACATTGGGACGAACGCTGAGGGCGGCTGTGAAGCAGTCGACCGCCTTGTCATACTCCCCACTCAGGTTGAAGAGGACCCCCAAGCCACACTGCACATCGGGGTCAATGGATGTCGGGTCCAGGCGCACAGCCGCCAGGAAGAGCTCTTTCACTTCGAGAAACAGAGAGCTGGACAAGGAAGAAAAAAAATGCAAAAAAGCAGGTGGATGGATACGTCTATATTCCTACCCCTCCCAAATAATCCTTTCACTAACCAATCATACCCCCAAGATGCGTCCATCTCTCCTCCTTCCAATCCTGAGTCTTCCATCCCACTCTTAGACCCTGAGCCTCAATCTATCCAACACTGCACGAGCCAGGTCCCCCTTCTACTCGGGTTGCCACTCGCCATCCCGGGAGCTCCCCCACTCACTCGGACAACAGAGAGCCCAGGGTGCGCTTGCTGGGGCCCAGTCCCGCCCCGCTGGCCCCCTCTCCCCCGGCTGCCACCAGGTGGGCATAGGCCGGTGTGCAGCGCAGCCAGTCTCGCAGGGTCTCACAGGCCTGCCGCTGCAGGGACTCGTTGGTGAAGCTTACAGCCAGCGCCATCAGTGCCGTCCGGTTGTCTGGCTTTAGCTCTAGGCACCTGTTCGGACAGAGATGGACAGAGCTGGGCTCTGCAGTGGACACTGCGCCTATCAGCACCCCGGGAGCAGAGCCAAGCTTCAGAACGCAGAGTCACCTGCCAACTCCCTCAGTTAGGGTGTAGAGGGATCCTCTACGGGTGGGTTATTAATAAAGTTACAGACCTGAGAAAGGGAACATTTCAGCAGCCAAGGAACCAGCCAGGGAGGGTCCCACAAATAAAACCAAAAGCTGAGGAACGAATGGAGCCAGTTATCTCCAGACTCACCCCAAACCTTAGAGTTTCATCATGAGAAAACACTCGTGTTAGTAGCCAGAAAGAAGAGAAGGATCTGTCATTCTAAAGGTTATTTGTAGAGCCCTGGGACCACCTCGCCCCCCCTACCCTTTCAGTGTACTCACTTCCGCAGCGCGCTGATGGCTAAGAGTTCTTGCTCATTCTCTGCCTGGGTGGTCCCCAGATACTGCCAAGCCTAGAGAGAAGTTGCCAGATTTCATCACCCCGGTATTCACCTTCCCACCATTGCTTCCTCTGCCCCCCCCACTCACCATCGCACTCTCAGAACCCGACCCCAGGCTGTCACCCAGGCCCTAATCCATCTGCACTACCCTTAGGGGCCCCCCTCAAAACTGGAGGGAGAGTCTCTAATCTGAAGTCAGAAGAACGAGCTGCTCACTTCCATGTGCTTGGGGTCTTGCTGCACAGCCGCCTCGAAGAGCAGGACGGCGTTCGGCAGGTCCCCCTCCTCAAGTCGCCGCAGCCCTTCCTCAAAAGGCTGGGGGTGGTCACGCAGGGGGTTCTCCTCCTCAAAGTGGTACCCCTACAAGGAAGGGAAGCC
The DNA here is from genome assembly GCF_009873245.2 of Balaenoptera musculus. Lineage (NCBI taxonomy): Eukaryota > Metazoa > Chordata > Mammalia > Artiodactyla > Balaenopteridae > Balaenoptera > Balaenoptera musculus. The sequence goes on along the minus strand of NC_045794.1, from coordinate 6,787,421 downwards.
AAGTGAGACCCCATCTCAGAGGGAACCATCACAGAGCAGCAGGAATGGGAGCTGACAACCAAGACTGAGGCGGAGAAGAAGCTGAAGGCCTCCAAAAAGGTATCCGGATAAATGCCGGCAAATTCTCCGTATCATAAAGGAGATCACCTAGGACCACAGTGAAGAAATTCCGTGTCATGCCCACAGCAACTGGAAAGCCAGGCAAACTCGGATCCACGCTGGGATTAAGCTTATTTTAGGAAGTTTTTATCAGCCAGTGTTTCCACATCCTTGATTTCTCATTACTGGACAGAGCACATTTCTTAACAGGATCTGCTTACAGTAATAAGTTCTCTTTAGCTATTCAAAGGGCATTTCTTGTTATCCTGCAAGAGTGTGATAATGTATAAAGGAAATGCAATTTGGAGTCAGAGGTCCTGCTATTCAAATGCAACTCTTACCCAGCTCACGGAGTCCTGTGCACACTGACTGGATAGCATGTGTTCAAGCACTTTGAAAATTTTAATTTATTCCCCAATTTCATTCTTAAAAGTTATTAATATTAATCTGTACCTGATAGTAAATGAAAGCTAGATTCCAAAATCCTGAGGGCAGAAAACGCTTCAGAAAGACAAGTCCTCTTCTAGCTGAGGCTTTCTCGTTTGAGGGAAGTTATGATGCTCTGTGCAGAGTTCTGTCCCCAGGTCTTCCACGTAGGCAGAGAGGTGTTAAGATAAAATGGGTCCCTAGTAAGCGTGTGACTTGGGACAAGGGAATAAAATGCTCCTTTTTGGATAGTAGTGGTTACCATCACAAAACAATACCCCAGAATGAAAACAAGATGCAAAATACAGGGCAGGGCCCTTTCTAAATGTAGTTAAGGACAAATCAGAATGAAACTGTACGAAATAAAGACATGAGTGAGGTCCTTCTTCACTATCATTGTGAAACTGCTCAAGAACCAGAAATGCTTAAATCTTGCCAGCAAAGTTCGAAACCATTATTAAGTAATCTGCAAATTATTTGTGACAAATAAAAATTAAATAATTACAATGGGGATTTAAGAAGCGAGACATACAGGAGACGGATTTGGGATAAATGTATAAAAAGTATATTCACGTTGAGAATAGGTAATGTTCCTGGGACACCTCTGTGCAACAGGAAAACTCAGAAGATAGAAAAGGACCCTAGAACAAGGATCAGCAAGGGGCAGAGGATAAATATTTTGTCACAACTACTCATCTCCACCAGAGCAGTGAGAACGTAGCCACAGATGATATGTAAACAAGCATGGCTGTGTTCCAATAAAACTCTATTTATGGACACTGAAGTTTGAATTTTATCAATATATAATTTTCACATTTCACAAATTATTACTTTTCATTTTTTTTAAACCATTTAAAAATGTTAAAACCATTCTCAGCTCACGGGCCATTAAAAAAAAAAAAAGGTGGAAGGATAGATTTCCCGTGGGCCATAGTTTGCCAGCCCCACCTAGACTATTAGAGTCCCACGAGATAAAGCCTTCTGCATTCACCCTCGACTATTGCCCATCCTCAATCCATGTTTTAAGCCACCCCGTAGGAAACAGATCATTGTCACCTATAACACAATTTCCTAATGAAAGTAATTCCTGCCTCTCAGAGCTACTGAGAGCATCAAATGAGAATATCTGCCACAGCCTTAACAAAAAGCTTAAAATACTATGCGTTAATAGGTATTATCCTCAGCAGACAATGCAACAAATCAATTCCATCATGTTGCAACCACAGGGTTCTCTAAGTATGCTCTTGTCCGTGTTATCTATCCTCCTTGAGGTTTTATCAATTGCTGATCAGAGAGGAATTTTTCAAAAGTAGAATATTTGTATAGATGAAAAAAAAAGAGTCCTCTGGAGGAACCTTTAACAACCCACAGGATGCAGGATAAGCTTGGGATCACTGTTGCATCTTAAAAAGTCTAATCCAAGCCAATCATTAGTCTAATCCAAGCCAATCATGATCCTATGATTTCATAGTATCATACTGCAAAAACAGGATCACTACTAAGTAGAGTGTGTCCCATCACAGAAATTTCTCCTTCACGCTAACAGTATACAGTATCATATCTGCTCCAGCTGTAGGTGTAGCCTTGAAAATTTAAGGATCATGAATAAAAAATACGACATTCAGATACCCATGAATTTACCTGATAGAGTCAGATCCACATTTGAAAAAAAAAACAAGTACTATTGACATATAATTTATTAACAGTTTAACAAAAGGCAGACAAAATCTGGGACATTAATGCAAATGTTTCTAATCCTAATTTTGCAATATCCCAAGGTATCAATGATATCAAAATAGGGTTCAAAGATCTAAAAACATAATTATGTTTTTAAGTTTTGAATTAAAGAATTTATTCCAACTATCATGTCATTGATACAGAAGTAAAAAATGCTAAGAGGGGCTTCCCTGGTGGCGCAGTGGTTGAGAATCCGCCCGCCAATGCAGGGGACACGGGTTCGAGCCCTGCTCTGGGAAGATCCCACGTGTCGCGGAGCAACTAGGCCCGTGAGCCACAACTACCGAGCCTGCGCGTCTGGAGCCTGTGCTCCGCAACAAGAGAGGCTGCGACAGTGAAAGGCCTGCGCACCGCGATGAAGAGTGGCCCCCGCTTGCCGCAACTAGAGAAAGCCCTCGCACAGAAACGAAGACCCAATACAGCAAAAATAAACAAATAAACTTGAAAAAAGGCCACAAGCAAAATTAAAAAAAAAAAAAAAAAATTTAAAAAAAAAAAAAAAATGCTAAGAGGAGAGCTATGTCTATATTTATCAAAAACCAGGAAATTTGTTTAAAAATTTATTTTATTTTTATTTATTTTTTGGCTGTGTTGCATCTTCATTGCTGTGCACGGGCCTTCTCTATTTGTAGCGAGCGGGGCTACTGCTCATTGCAATGCACGGGCTTCTCATTGCGATGGCTTCTCTTTTCGCGGAGCACGGGCTCCAGGTGCATGGGCTTCAGTAGTTGTGGCACGTGGGCCCTAGAGCACGCAGGCTTCAGTAGTTGTGGCACATAGGTCAGTAGTTATGGCTCACAGGCTCAGTAGTTGTGGTGCACGGGCATAGTTGCTCCGTGGCATGTGGGATCTTCCCGGACCAGGGATCGAACCCGTGGCCCCTGCATTGGCAGGCAGAGTCTTAACCACTGTGCCACCAGGCAAGTCCCAGGAAATTTTTATCTAAACTTTATACCTTGCCATTTATAAGTCGACAGGGCCTGTGCAACTTATCAAGTGTCTATTAGAAATTAATAAAAGTACTATCTCCAGGTATTTCCTTCAGTTCTTCCTCATCACAAGTCTATAGAAGAAACTCTTACTATGGAAAAAACAGAGGACGGGGTCCCAAAAGGTAAGCTCCCTTTTCTATTATATCACAGAACAATTCTCAGAAAGTCAGGCTGGGATAATAAACAAAATCATCCTTTTCCTAGTACTAAGATTTTCATTGGCTTTTAAATCCTAGCCTTTTCTAACTTATCTTGAACTCTGTTCTTCTCTATCTTTGCAAGATCTACCTCCAGAATCCTGGCCCTCTAGTTCTAGCCCCAACCAGGTCTGAGCTGAGAAAAAGACACCACTGATCACCTCCCCAGTTCCTGTTTTGCCATTTTCAAAACCAAGCAATTCTCTCCCTCCCCAATCATGCTTCAACTCACAGCTCAATTATTACCCACATGTCCAAATACCCCACAACCCACAAGCAGATTTTTTTCACAGTGATACCCCGATATAACATATGCTTCTAAGGCAACAGTTCATACTACATGCAAAATTCAATCATTCTTCACCACCAGCTTCTGGGAAATTTTCCTAGCATTTGAATTATTTAATATAATTCTTTGAAAATACCCTAAATTGGGGGCAAGTGGTTAGTACCTACAGGAAGAGATCAGAATTTAAAATAAACTTGTGAGTTAAAAAGTTAATAGATACTAAGGTGGAGGGCAGAGAGATGGCCTACCACCTACCACTCTCTACCAAAGGAGCTATCAGTCTTCTTAAAATGTTTTCAACCAACCTCCAAAGCAGAGCTCCTTCCTCCGTGCTCTTATTGCATCGTGTGCAAACCTCTACTCTAGGTATTCTGTCGCTTATTGTTGTTATTTGACAAGGGTGGTCTATTATCATTAACTTTTATATCCCAAGAATAAAGCATACTCTCAATAACTGGAGGAGAGCAGGGGCAAGGGAATAATTCAGGCTGCCTTTCACGGAAAGGGGCTCAAGAAAATAATTACTTAAAAGTGGGTACCCTTCAGATTCAGGATTAAAGGAGAGACAATAAAACAAGGAAATCCTGCAGTCTGAAAAACTAGTTCTCACCTTATCATAGGAAGCAGACGTGAGGTCGTCATAGTCAGAAAGCCAGGGGTGGGCCTCAGCATCCCGTTTTGCCATCTCCTCCAACTCCGCCTGCAACTTGTCCCAGAAATCGACATCAGACTGTAAGGAAGGGAAGGCAGGTAGAAAAAGAAGATTCATCGTGACCACCCCGCCCCACCCTTAGTTCCACTAAGATGGAGTCCCTGTGGCAGTAGTTCTTTAACTTCAATGTGTTTAAGATCATCTGAAGAGCTTTTTTTTTTTCACGCAGGTTCCTAGGTCCTACCCCCAGATTCTGACTCAGTAGTCTGTGATGCCCAGGAATTTGCATTTTTGATAGGCAACCACCCCATCCCAAGCAATTCTGCCAAAGATAACCCAAGAACATTATGAAATACAATGTTCACCCATCTTTGATGTTAAGACACCCACTCTCTCCAAAGAAGTGTTTTCTCTTGGACTGGTTATACCTGTACTAGCTGCTCTCACCTCTATAGCTGACTTGGCTCGTTCAAACTCCGTATCAAGAGTAGATGTGTTTACTGGTCGTGTGAACTGGTCAACCCAGGCCTCTGAAGTACCCTGTGACAAAGAAGGATGGTCATAGCACCACCACCAACTTTCTACCCACTAAATATCAACTAAATACCCATTAGACACCACCAACCTGGGCACTTCTGAGAAGAACATTCTCAGAATCTCTTTCCCACCCACTCAGGACCTGGATGCTACCAAACGAGCTGGCAATAAGATCCCTTCCCCATCTGGGACCACTGAATACTGAACCCACGGCCGGGGGCACCAGCTGGCTCTGAGGTAGGACTGGGAGGTGACAGTGTCCTACCTGCTGCTGAATAAACTCTGCTGCCCACTGCTCTGCCTGAGCTCGGCCCAACCCTGCGCCGGACTCCAGGGACACCTGCCCCTCGCCAATCTGCCGCACGAATTTCAGGAACTGGGGCACAGAGACACACACAGGCCACTTGGGAGAGGACTTCCGGGTGTGCCCTCTCAACCATGCCCAGAGAAGCCTGCACTTACCCCTCCCCTTGACCATCTCTAGCTACAGACAAGACAGGCTAAAGACCCTGGAAAAAGCAGAGAGCAAAAAGAAAGGGATTTCTGGCTCGAGAGATCTGAGAAGACACAGAAAAGACAAAGGGTTAGTAGGCAAGGAAATGAGGGCAAGAATACTGGAAGAAGAGGCAGGGTCGTAAGTCTCTGTTCTCCAGACAGGAAGGAGTGGACCTCGGATCTCATCTCTTTCGCCTTAAACTAAACTGGGGTAAGAGAAGCAGGACTCCTGGCTTCTCAGACCAGCTCTGCTGGGCAAAGCAGCAGCAGCACGTGGCTCACCTCAGAGTTAGCCAACTTGGGGTCGTCCACCTTGGCCACAAAGTCGCTGGCCATGTGCTGCAGGTCCTCCTCGGGCTGGTATTCATCACACCTGGGACAGGCGAGGACTCGCTCATTTTACACATTAGTCTGCCACATCCTTCCCCACTCCCAGCCCATGGCAATTACAGTTCTCATCGGGGAACAGAGAGGGTGACACTACTCCTCTCTCTGGTTGAGGACCTACTAATTCCAATTTACATTAAAGAAGGACATTTGGGCAGGAGTGGCAAAGCACTAGCTACATGCTTTCACCTCTCTCTTTCCCAAACGCGTCTTTCCAGAGAGAAGGAATAGACAGTTGCAGGCTCCAAATTAAAAGGGGAACAGGGTGCATAAGATAAAGTTACAAACTTTTGGTAGGACAGTTAGGATTCTCGACTCGATTATATTTGAGACATAAATGAATCGGGGTAATAATACAAGTGGAAACGTTAGAGTAGAAAATGAAGGGATTGCAACTTGGTTTAAGAATGTGGATAGAGGAGCTTGGTGGAGGGGAGCAGGAAAACCGCCCAACACTCCTTCCACAGGGATCCATCCCGAGAGAAGGGGCTGGACTCACCAGCGATCAGTGGCAGCTGTTCCCTCTGGCTCTCCCAGCCACAGCTTCTCCTCCGACTGCTCCAGATATTCCTCAGCCCAGCGGGCCGGGGACACAGACAAAGGGTCTGCAAGGAGCAGAGAGGTGGGGAAATCAGTGAAGGATCAGGAAAGGGAGAATATTAACTTAACCAAGTCAAAGCAGAATCCCTCAGAGACCACTGGTCAAAAGAAAATACTACTAAATTTTCAACACCCAACCTGCTCCCCAGGGGCCTAGGGCAGAAGTTTACTGAACTGGGGACAGGAGACCAAATAAGGAGGCTCAGGAGAGAAGTGGGGACCAAACCCTTTTGTTTGAAGTGCAAGAGCCCTCACTAAGAGATAGCGGGCCCTGGGCTCCACCTTCCTCAAAGGTACTGCAGGGACCTGGCAGGGAACCAGGGGAGAACACAGGAGCTCCCATTACTTAACCAAACCTTGGTCTGTCCTCCATCTACAGAGTTCACACCCTCCCAACAAAAGGAGCCTCATAACTGGGAGATTGGGATGGACATATATACACTATTGATACTATGTATAAAATAGATAACTAATGAGAACCTACTGTATTGCACAGGGAACTCTACTCAGTGCTCTGTGGTGACCTAAATGGGAAGGAAATCCAAAAAAGAGGGGATATATGTATAGGTATTGCTGGTTCACTTTGCTGTACAGTAGAAACTAACACAATATTGTAAAGCAACTATACTCCAATAAAAATTAAAAAAAAAAAAAAAAAGGAACCTCATATTTCATCCTAATATACCTACCAAGAGAATCTGAGAAGCAGAATGCTGGGCTAGAACTAAAGATACATTGGTCCACTCTTCCCACTGGATTTTTTTTCATTTTTTGAGATGTAACATACAAACATGAAGGTACGTAAAGTGTACCAAACTTAGGTGTGCTGCTTCATTAATTTCTACCCGTGAACACACTCAAGCCACCACCACCCGGATCACGACATGGACCGTCTACAGTTCCCTCACAGGCTCCCGCAGGCCCGCACCCCCCGGGATAAACATTATTCTGAACTCTGTCACTTTTGACTGCTTTTGAGAGCTATGTTTTTAAGTCTAATTCCAGAAATCACCTTAGCAACTCTCATGAAAAAGGGCACTGCTGCAAGATCAGAATAAACATATCACATGAGGGCGCTGAACTTTTCTCAACCTCCAGGACTTCGCTCTTTACTATTCTAGGGCCAGGAAAACAAAAAAGTAATGACACAGATTAGATAAAGGATTTAAAGGGCCCCTAAAGAGTGAGTGCACGTAGAGAAGGATGGGCCGGCGTGTTCCTTCCTTCTGCTCTGCACCCATATCCTTACAAATGGCCATCCTGTCTTTGTCCCTAATTTGAAGATCTGTTACTGCTTTTAACACCAAGAAGGCAGGTTTACCTCCTCGGGATTCATATACAACAGAACTTTCTATTCCATTTAGCTGAGACTCTGCCTGAATAATTTCAACAAACTAATCTCAACATCTGAGAAAATAATGTCAAAATCTGAAAAAGAAAGAAAAGAAAAAGATCAAGACTCACAGATTTCACCTAATCATAAATAATAAGTGATTTATTACTAATAAAATAAAAGATACAGTTGACAATTTTTTTGATCACAGACTTGGTCTCTTAATTTCGAGAACTCTTAACATTTATATCAAGATTTCCCTCACTAGCTTTTACAGGCAACATTTCTCTTTCCTTTGCCCCGACTAGACTGCTAGCTCAAGTCTGGAGACCTAATAAGGAAATGCTTAATACCCCGTCCCATTCTGCTGAAAAATAACCAGTCCTTCCTCCTCACTCTCCAGCCACTCCCTCTCAACTAGAGTGTTTCACAAAAGCATATTCTGGCCAAAAGTACTCCTCAAATTACACAGAACGCCATTTCTATGAAATGCTGTTCTAAAGGACGAGCACCAACAGAAAAAGTACAAAGCACCTGGACTTTAAAACAGACAAGAGGTAGTTTAGAAAAAAGAATCCCAGAGATGAGACAACCTCAAATAGCTGTAATTTGGTATTTAGCCATATTGGCCACAAGACTCAGGATTTTCTGGCATTGGGAACCTGCTCCAACAAAGAAGTCAAAATAAAATAACCAAAAGAATACTACCTGGCCTTCATAATATTTTTTGAGAAATTCTTACAGAAAATCAGATTCATCTGGATACCTGTGAGATGGAAGCAACTAAGTCCTGCTGAGTGGGAGGGACTATCCTAGGTCACAGAAATCATAGAGTGACAACCAACAACCTAGGTACCAAACCTCTGATTCAGGGCGTTCACCTGGCCTAGCTTCTCACTGTGTGTTCATTTCATCTAGGCACATCTACCCCAAGCTCAACAGTCAAAAACTCAGAACTTCCCACCTTTACCCATGAAAGTTTCCACATCCACTAAGTAACACAGTGATCAAGAATGCAGGTTCTAAAAAAAAAAAAAAAAAAAAAAAAAAAAGAATGCAGGTTCTAGGGTCAGGCTACCTGCACTCACATCCCAACTCCACCACTTATTCACTGTGAGTCTCCAGACAAGTTATCAACCCTCTAAGTTTCCAATTCCTTATCTACGAAGTAGATATAATAATAGCTACCTCACAGGGATTCTTGTGAAGACCAGATGAGATAATGCCTATGCAAAGCACAGAGTAACAAATATTAGCTATTATTATCACTACTGTCTGCTCAAGGCAAATCCCTACAAAAGTGGAAAACACCACAATGAGATTATTATTCCTTTTATTCCATAGCCTCTTCCTCTGCCATCCAGGGGAGAGCTACTGCCAATCATCATCCTTTTATTCCACAGCCTCTTCCTCTGCCATCCAGGGGAGAGCTACTGCCAATCATCATCCTTTTATTCCACAGCCTCTTCCTCTGCCATCCAGGGGAGAGCTACTGCCAATCATCATCTGCTACTGCTGGCCACCGCCTTTCCTATGAAAGTGCAGGTTTATCTCTCATAATTGTCATATGAACCTCACACACCATTTTAGCTGAGGCTGTCTAAACTCAAAACCCCTTAAAGATGCATTTCTTCCCTAGAGCTGAGCAATCACAAGATGGACGATTATTTGGCCCAGAAGGTTGGGGTGAGAGGGAGGAGTGGAATTCCATCAAGAACCATTTCAGACTAAAAAATGAGCTTCATGTGGTAATGGAATAATTCCATATCTTGATTGCAGTAATGGTTATGCAAATCTACATATGTGATAAAACTATAAACATACAAATAAAGGCATGTAAAACTGGTGAAATCTAATAAGATCTGTGGATTGTACCAGTGGCAATTTTCTGTTGATATTGTACATAACTAACAAATGCAAAATGTCACCACCGGCAAAAACAGAGGGAAAGACACACAGAACCTTTCTGTACATTTTTTTGCAACTTCCAGTGAAACTATATTTCCAAATACAACATTCAAACAAGAAAAAAACTAAGCTTCAAGGTTTCTTTTAAACTAGATTCTAGAATCCTAACAATGGGGAGTTAAGAATAATAAAGATTTAAAGAATATAACCTTCTCTCAACTTGCAGTCTACTTATCCACAAAGAAATAGGTAACCTATATCATTACTGTAATAATATCAGCCATAAATGTTATGAGGCTAGTATCCACGGGTTCCACATCCACGGATTCAACCAACTGTGGATGGAAAATATTCAGAGGGAGAGGGGCAGGGGATTTCTAGAAAATTCCAAAAAGCAAAACTTTCAATTTGCCCCATGCTGGCGACTATTTACAAAGCATTTACATTGTATTAGATATTATAATAATCTAGAGATTTAAAGCATACGGGAGGGTAGGTTATATGCAAATACTATGCAATTTTATATAAAGGACTTGAGCAATTTTATATATAAAATAGCAATTTTATATAAAGGACTTGAGCATCCAGGATTTTGGTAACCACAGGGGTCCTGGAACCAATCCCCTGCAGATACCAAGGGATAACTGTACTAGAAAATCAATCCCCGTTAGCTCTTTCTCCAGATCTCAATTCTCTCATTCAATAAATTCTGAAGGGCCACTACATACAAAGCAATATACTACTGCAATAGGACATTTATATGAAGGCAGATCCCACATAGCTCAATATCCCTTTCCAGCTTTCCATATCCCTGCCTCTGTGAAGCAGGCACAGTTCCAAAAAAAATGTACAAAACAGAGGAAGAGAGAGATCTCCCAAAGACAATTTAACAGGTAAGACAGGTCCAACATGTTTTTCTAAAGTAGTTTTTCATTTAAGAAAGGAAGATTTCAGGTTAAGGAAGATTTCAATGGCTCCAAGTATTCAACTAATTTTAACAAAAATCTCATCAATCTCAATGCTCATAGTAGTGATGATTTTTTTCCTGAATTATCAGAAATGACTGATGCCCATACATTTTAACAGAAGTCTCTCTGCGATAAGAAACAGCACTTAAATCTAAGGTTTGTACAAAAAGCTGAGTTTCAGTCTGGTGGCGGGTCTTTATTACAGCTCAGATTTTCCAGTTGGGGCAATTCCACACAGAAGATTCTCAATGACAGTGTAATGATTCTAAGTATGGAGCCTGGAGTCAGACAGACATGAGTTTGCATATAATCTTTGTTACTGAATGATTTCAGACAAAAGTATTAACCCTTCCAAATCTCAGTTTCCTTGTCTATAAAATGGGGGAGGAATACCTACCTTGTATTTCTGTGAAGCTCAACTAGCTCTGAGAATATAAAGTGCATAGAAACCAAGAATACCCATTGTTCTTCCTTAAACTCTAACTTAAAGGAGGGAAAGGGAGTCATGATAAAAGAGACCAACAGCTTTTACTAAAGGTGAGTTTTAGTTGTTAGATTTGGGGGTTTTTCTCTTGTGTGTGGAGGAAGCCCTGTCTTTAGGAGAATAAAAATGATTGGGGGCAGGGGGTACCAATTAGGTCCCATCAATCATGTCATGAAAATTCAGGAACTATGATGTGAGCACCCTGAGAGGCCAGAATCTTTGCAACTTTCTCCCTTTATCTCTTTTGTGATTCTTGATTTCTTAAATTGGAAACAGGCTAACAGTGCTCTCTTCGAGAGCAATCAGGAAGAGCAAAGAGAAGGAGAATGCCCTTGCCCAGGCCTGTAATCAGAAAGGCTTGGGGGAGAAGAATCAGTCCCCCAGGATGCAGTGAGCACAGACAACTCAAAGAGGGAAAATTAGGCTGGGACCCTGAAGAGCTTAAGTTGCAGGCCTGGCAGTATAGCATAATGAATGGGTAAGCCCACAGACTCTGGAATCATTCAAACCCAGAATCAAATCCCATTTCCACCACTTACAAAGCTGTGACTCCTTGGGCAAATTATTTAAGCTCTCAGCCTCAGTTTTCTTATCTATATACTAGGAATAATAACTACCTCAAGGGTTCTCAGGGGGATTAAACGGACAGTGAATTTAAAGCACTAAAACAAAGCCTAGAACATGGTTAAGTAAACATTAGCTCTTGTTATTAATTTTTATTATTATCATCAAGACCATATACTTCAGGCCTTTGAACTCCACAATTCCACTTTCCAAGGCTCTAACCCTGTTCAAGATGACTTAATGCCAGAATCCCAAGGGATGTGTTAAACATTTCTCTCTTCCTGGGCAACACTGCCATCCATCCAATCTGCGGATCCTCTCCACCAAACTACAGTACTAAAGTTCCAGATAACAAAGAAGAAAACCTAACTCCTCGTGTTCTCTCTCTCCTCAAAATCTCTTATCCAGTTCAAACTCACGCCTCTGTTTAATATAAGTTTCAATTCCCTGTTACCACCTAAGAGAAATCAGGTTCAGTGCCCTATAGGAAAGAGTCAAGAGTCCAGAAAGGTCATAAGCAGCTAAAATCACTCTATACCCTAAAATGAATGAGGGTAACAGTGTAGAACTTTGCATCACAGGAACCATTGTAGATCTTCCCATAAGAAGCCTCACCTGTAACTTCAGAGATGAACTCTTGGGACCAGTCAGTCTCATTGTAATCCTGAGTTACATCCACAGCGTCTCCAGCTGCAAGAAACTCCTGGGCCCAGTTCTCCGACAAGGCCAAGTCTGCCACACCAGGGGCTTAAGAGAGAGATAGAGAGAGAACTAAGGAAAATACCTATCATTCTATCATGCCTAAGGAACCCTGAGTGCACATGAAAACACTCTGTTCCTTTTGTCTCCTTTTGCATCTCAGTTCCTCAATACCAGCAACATCTAAATACGGAATCCCCTTGTCCCTACCTGCACAGAAAATAGTGACCCCCGCCCCCTCACACCCAGAACCAGACGCTGGACCCACCTCTCTGGGGTGCCTGGCGGAAGTTTGACTGTTCAATCTCCTGCATCTCTGCCAGGAGGTCATCCATCTTGAACGTCTGAGGGGCACGGGATACAAGTGGTGCATTCTGGTCCTGGAGGAATTCGGCCACCAACTGTCAGAAGAGAGATGGTGAAATGAACCCAGCAAGAGACAGGGGCCCATTGGATGTGGGATACTAACATCAAACACAAGGAAAGCGAAACACAGAAACTATAGATTTGGAAACACTCGAAGAATACTTAAAACAAAAACAAGCAGGCGAGCTGAGGCAAATCTCATTTGATCAGGGAAGTCCACAGATTGAAATATGGACGAGCCAAGTTTAAAGTAAAAGATACAATGGGCGAACGAAAAATGCGACAGAAAAGACTGGCATTATTTACCTCGTCTTCAGAGGCTACCCCCAAAGGCTTAGAGACCTAAGACAAAAGAAAGGGAGACAATATGGTACAGTGGTGAAGACCACAGCCACACAACTCAGTTAACCCTGGGTTAAAATTCCAGCTCTTCCATTCATAAGGCAAGTCACAAAAGTTCTCAAAGCCTCAGTTTCCTCATCTATAACATGGTTGCCTTCGTCTATATAAAGACGTTCAATGTTTAATATAGTAAACACCCATTGCCTGGCAACTATTATTATTTGCAACACAATAGAGACAGCAGTTATCCCAAAGTGTGCATCCGGACCCTCCATCCCAGGTCACAACTCGGGCTTTCCGCCTGAAGAACACTCACCGCCTCCGAGGCTGGGGCTCCTGGGGGCCAGGGGCCAGGCCTCAATCCCTCCTGCCGAAAGGCCTTGTCCTGGGTGAAGTGCCCGGCCAGCTTCATGAGCGGGTTCGCACCCCCGCATTCCGCCTCCACCAGCTCCCGCATCGCCATGGTGACCGCCGGCTCTCTGATGGGCAGAGGTTTGGAACTGAGGTTCCCGGAGCCAAACCCTTCCCCAACCCACAACTCAGCCCGTATCTGGGGGAGGCGGTTGTTGGCCGCTGGCCACTCTCCACCCCTGCGCCTTCTGCTACGGCCCCCACCTCTGCCAGGAGTCGGGGGGTCGGTGCCCTCCTGCCGCCCCCCTCAAAGGCCACCGCTCTCCGCCTGGGCCTCTCCAGCGGCCTCCACGACTGCGGTCTCAGGCGGCGGGACAGGCGGCAGCCGCCCCCCACAGACTGGCCTGAACCCCAGGGGACCGGGAGGACAATTTCGCAACTGAGCTGTACGGGGGCATTGGCCGGGCAAGGGAGAGGGGACACGCCGCGGGACCGTAAGCCCAGTCCCCTACACCCGCAGTCACCGGGCGAGCACTGCTGGGGGCCATTCCCTCTCCGTAAGTCACCTGAGCCCCTCCCGCTGCTCGGCCGGTCCCGGCCCACCCCTCCCGCGCTCAGAGCACCCAGTCTCCCCCACCCGGGTCGCTGCTCAAGCTCCGCCCCCCGCGACCCGCGAGGACACCGCGAGGGCTGCGGGAAGACCAGGAAGGTGTCCTCGCGCCCCCTCGGGGCCCCGCACTCACCACTGCGCGCGAAGCCGCACGACCAGCCGGGGTACCTGGTGCGGGCTGGAGGGGGAGGGGAGAGAAGGGGTTGGGGAGCCGGGGGGGCACTCGGGCATAAAGGGGCCGTGACCGCCGCGCGACGGTCGCGGACCTGCGGAAGCTGTTTGGAGGGGCGGGGCCTTAAGTCTGCGACGCAGCGTGATGGGAGGAGCCATGGGTCTTAAAGGAGAAGTCTTGGAGCCTCGACTCTGCGAGTACTCGAAAGCATCGCGGACGCTAGGACTTGTTTGATGGAAAGCTCAAAGAAGAATGGAGCTAGCAGGGGCTTCCTGACCTTTGGGGGAAAGCCGAGCACGCAGATCCTGGGCTCAGATCATTCTGCCTCTTCCCGGGGGCGTATGGTGACCCAAGGGTATTCCCTCCCTTTCTGGGCCTCGGTTTTAGAGAAAGGCCCTAATGCGGGAGTGGTGGGGGTCAAATCCGGGGCCTTCCCCAGCCTTCTAGGCCTAACCCCTCCCAAACTGCCCCTAGCAGGACAGCGTCACAGTCTCCATGGTGACAGAGGCCTGCCCCCAATCCCTCTGCCACATCTGCGTATTGGGGGAAATAGCACTGGATGACGACAAATTCCGGTGACTAAAGTAGGGTCAACGCATCCTGAGACCTCAAGCCGATAACCTACTGGGAAGGTGCACAGTGAGTCACTCCTCTCCCCTCCTTCCTCCCTCACCGCTGGTCAAGGTCACCGTGGTGGCCTTATTCCCACTGCCCCAGACAGGGAATGCACAAATATGATGCAAGAAGTGATCTTTAATCACGAAATAAGCCTCAGGCCCCACCATCTGCCACAGAATTGGCTCTGGTGTCAAACCTCAAGGACACTGGGAAGCAAACCCTGAAATCTCACCTGCCTCCAAGTCCAAGTGTGTCCCGATGTCATGAAGAAGGAAGGGCAAGAGGTGCTCAGGGCTGCTGGTAGATGGGCAAGGACAGGTCTGTGCCAAAAGGGCAAAAGTACCGTCCCAGCCTAGGGTACAGGAGAGGAGGCAGGTAATCAGCAGGTGGCATCCAGGGCCAGGCTGGCTTCCTGGCTGTCCTGCAGATTTCACAGGTGGAGGCCCCAGGGGACCAGAGGGGCATGGCTGTGTAAACTCGTCCCTGAGATGGTAGAGAAGCTGTTCTGACACCTCAGGGGAGCAGAACAGCAGGGAAAACCTGAGACTGTGCAAAATTTCTCTTTTTCCTTACCTTTTCACCATGGATCCCAGCCCTTGCTTGTTTTCTGGTCTCAGGCTGACATTGTAAAGCAAATACCTAGTACCTAATAAACTAAACCATGCCAGTGAGGAAGGGACGCCCTCTGGAAAGTGCATACTTTAGAAAAGAGGATCCCTGGAGAAAGCAATGTTTAACTGAAAGCATATGATACAGTAGAATGTCAGAAAATCAAGGCAACCAGATCCCAGTACCATTCAAACCATAACACACACATAACTTTCAGCTCTGCTAGGCGTTTAGTAACCGATTAACAATAACTCACTATGTATGCCGCTTGTAGGAGAATCCTAACAATGATAATAACAGATGTTTATTGAATGCTTACTTAAATCCAGGCATTGTACTAAACCTTTTATGTGCATTAACACTTTTAATCTTCATAATACCCCTGTGAAATAGGTATTACTAATCCCACTTCACAATTAAGACTTAGCCAAAAGTCACACAGCTAGGAAGTCAAAGTTCAATCCAGACATAACTCCAAATACCTATCCATTATACAACACTGCCTCGCAGTCGTGCTTGTAAGTCCCGGAGAGCTTTGGTCTCCTAGGCCATAGCTCTTCCCAGAACCTGGCTCACCAGCCCAAGAGGGACTCTGGCACTGGGAAAGGACTACCAGATTTACTTGGGTATTTAATATTTATTGAAGTTCCAGATTTAAAACCTTAGATTTTGTTATTCCAGATTCAACTTTAAAGTCTTAATTCTATTCATAACAAATATTTTTATTAAATGGATATAATTATTTTTTACCTATTCTTTAATTAATATTTTATTTTATTTATTCTTTAATTAATGTTTGATAAATTCAAGTTTAGTAAGTTAAATTCCTCCAATTTTTAAACACTTCTACTGTATTTACTATGTGCCAGGCATTGTTCTAAAGCATTTTTCAAATGCTGATTAATTCTCACAATAACTTGATAACAACTATTATCATCCCCATTTTATGGATGGGGAAACTGAGGCACAGAGAGATTTAAGTGACTTGCCCAAGCTTATACTAGTAAGTTGCAAAGCTGTGACTTGAACCTACACCAGGGGCATCAAATTTTATCTGTAAAGGGCCAAGCAGAAAATAGTTTTGTCTTTGCAGGCATACGTCTCTGTCACAACTACTCAACTCTGCCATTGTAGCATGAAAGCAACCATGGATGGTACGTAAAGGAATGACTGTGCCTGTGATTCAATAAAACTTTTTATGGACACTGAAGTTTGAATTTTATATCTTTTTTTCATGTCACAAAATATTTTACTTCTTTTGATTTTTTTCAACCATTTAAAAAGGTCAAAACCATTCTCAGCTTACGGACTGTACAAAAACAGGCAGCTGGACGTAGTTTGATGATGCCTAACCTACACAACCTGCTCCCAGAGTCCCTGCTCTTAAGCATTATGCTAGACTTACCCTTTTGAAAAATAAAATTTAAAGATCTCCTGAAATATTTTAAACTACATGGCATTTAATATACATATTTTTAAATACTTTAAATGCCTGACAGGGCACACCACCCAATCAGGCAAAATCTTTCTAAACCCTTATTCAACCCTATAGGTCTAATAAATCAAACTTATAAACATTTATGAAATTATCTTAGTCCTCTTAAAATCTCAAGTCTAAAACTTTACTTCCCAAATTGAAGGCTCATACATTAGATTCTCTTAAAGATAAAACGTTTTAATTCATAATGTCACTTACACACATCTGGATAGCAAATTTACGGGCTCAGGTAGGTCAAAATTACTGGGTTAAATTTTTAACCACAGTACAGGTACTTAAAGGTCAGAGATTTGAGACCAAGACACAACACCTAGGACCTACATACTCCCAAGACAATGCTGTCTGAATCACAAGTGAACACTCTCAACCCATTTTTAGAGATGAGTTCTGTCTCCTGTGTCATGAATCCCCAAGGCCATCTCCTTCAACTGATAATGATACACAACTCACAGGTTACAATCTTATCTAGTTTTTATTGTCTCATTTAGGTGCAACTAATTTCTTTCACAGCTTCACTTGGGTAAATGAATGTCTTTACTTCCTAAGTGTTAAGTTACTTTGTAGCTTTTTGTTGGAAGAAAAGTTGGAAATGAGGAATCGCCTCATCTGATTTGATTCTTTAGGGTTTTTTGATGACGTCAAGATGCAGTGTAATGGAAATATCCATGCTCTGGAAATTGCAAATCAAGGTACAGTCTTCACACATGTACACTTAGAGGGGCTTGTTGGTTATGACTGCCCATCCTCCTTTCAGCCTCAGTTGACATCATTGGCAGAGACAGCTTGACAGGGGAGGAAAGCTGTACGTGAAGTGAGACGCAGCAAATCCCAAAGCTAGGCTCATCTAAATACACATGGACAAAACTCACTTTGCTTTAAAAGTGTTCAGAGTAGTGAAATCTAGATTTACCCAGGTGTATCCAGAGCTACCAACGTAGGTTTGGGTAAAACCCAACATAGGTTTGGGTACCTAACTCCATCCCCTGTACACATAGCAGGGAATTCCCCCCAGATAGCAACAAGGACCATCATGCATATTCCCTTTATCCCTGCTTGGAGCGGAATCTTACCACTTATAGCAATACAGGGAAGATTCAGTCTATGTCACCTTTACCAAAATCCAACCGGGAAACCTTTGATCCTTTCTCCCCCCAAAGGATGGACGGAAGGAAGGAAAAAAGAAATCAAGTTTTTTGACTTGGGAGTATTTCCCCCAATGAATGGGTTTGCTCCCTTTTCAGGATTTTTCACAAAACATCTATAGCATACACAGATATACAATGTGTTTGTATGTTGATTTGTTTGTTGCGGGAAGACTTCTGCTTTGGGAAAGATGGCGTAGACTTGCTTTTCTCTGTTGCTCCCATTAAATACAACTGAAAACCCTGGACATTATATGTAAAACAAACATAAGATTCTGAAAGGTGGAAAAAAGAAAGCGGACTGACTAGGACCTTAGGACCCAGGACACAACATGGTAGTGAGTTCTGTGGGTTTCTTTTTCCCTCATACATCCCAGACTGGATGCTAGAGAGGTCAGCAACCTGGAAATACCAGCATGCACAGACCAAAAGAAAGCTCCAATAAAAGTCGGCTCTCTAGGGACTTCCCTGATGGTGCAGTGGTTAAAAATCCACCGGCCAATGCAGGGGACACGGGTTCGAGCCCTGGTCTGGGAAGATCCCACATGCCACAGAACAACTAAGCCCGTACACCACAACTACTGAGCCTGTGCTCTAGAGCCCATGAGCCACAACTACTGAGCCTGCGTGCCACAACTACTGAAGCCCATGCGCCTAGAGCCCGTGCTCCACAGCAAGAGAAGCCACCGCAATGAGAAGCTCGTGCACTGCAAAGAAGAGTAGCCCCCGCTCACCGCAACTAGAGAAAGCCCGCGTGCAGCAACGAAGACCCAACACAACCAAAAATAAATAATAAATAAATAAATTTATTTTTTTAAAAAGTCTGCTCTCTAGCCAAAAGACCAGGATAGGGGTAGCCTACTAAAACAGAAACTTCCAGACAATAACCACTCTTCTCCAGCCAAACACCAACCCCCCCAACCAGCAAAGGCCAAGAAGGGAGCCTAGACTACCAACCTCATGAAGCTGTAATGAGACACCCCACCCTGGGGTGGTGTCAGAGAAGGCCAGGTAAGGAGCCCATCCCCACAGACCAGTAATGAGGCTCTCCCCCATTCCTGGCAGTGTTAGTGGAGACCACGTGGGATGCTGAAACTAACCCCCCTGCCCAGCCCAGCAGTAAGGAGAAGTCCCAGCCCCTCAAGTGTCAGTGGAGGCCAAATGGGGAACCTGGACTTCTACCTCCACATGGTGGTAATGAGGTAGTGCCCCTTCTTTCTCTGCAGGACTGGTATACAAAATAAGCCATTCAAAATGGAAGGCTTAAATAAGAGCCAGAGTCTATAACAAAATGCAAAAATGTCCAGGTTTCAATAGGAAATCACTCATCATACCCAGAACCAGGAAGATCTCAAACTGAATTAAAAAATGTCAACCAATAATCTCCAAAATTTACAAACAGTTCATGCAGCTCAAAATCAAAAAAACAAACAACCCAATCAAAGAATGGGCAGAAGACCTAAATAGACATCTCTCCAAAGAAGACATACAGATGGCCAAGAGGCACATGAAAAGATGCTCAACACTGCTAATTATTAGAGAAATGCAAATCAAAACTACAGTGAGGTATCACCTCACACAGTCAGAATGACCATCATCAAAAAATCCACAAACAATAAATGCCGGAGAGGGTGTGTAGAAAAGGGAATCCTCCTTCACTGTTGGTGGGAATGTAAATTGGTACAGTCACTAGGGAGAACAGTATGGAGGTTCCTCAAAAAAACTAAAAATGGAGCTACCATATTATCCAGCAATCCCACT
The DNA here is from genome assembly GCF_009873245.2 of Balaenoptera musculus. Classification (NCBI taxonomy): domain Eukaryota; kingdom Metazoa; phylum Chordata; class Mammalia; order Artiodactyla; family Balaenopteridae; genus Balaenoptera; species Balaenoptera musculus. The sequence goes on along the minus strand of NC_045794.1, from coordinate 6,767,585 downwards.
CCTGGGCATATATCAGGAGAAAACCTTGGTTCGAAAGGATACATGTTCATTGCAGCACTGTTTACAATAACCAATAAATGGAAGCAACCTAAATGTCCATCGACAGATGAATGGATAAAGAAGATGTGGTACATATATACAATGGAATATTACTCAGCCATTAAAAAGAATGAAATAATGCCATTTGCAGCAACAGGGATGGACCTGGAGATTATCATACTAAGTGAAGTAAGTCAGACAGAGAAGGACAAATATCAAATGATATTGCTTATATGTGGAAGTTTTTTAAAAATGATACCCATGAACTTATTTACAAAACAAACTCAAAGACTGTGGGAGGCATGCAGTCTTAGCCGGAGGTAACTCCTGGAGGAGACAGTATGTCTCTCACAAAAAGCAAAGCCCTTGGGCTTCCCTGGTGGCGCAGTGGTTGAGAATCCGCCTGCCAATGCAGGGGACACAGGTTCGAGCCCTGGTCTGGGAAGATCCCACATGCCGCGGAGCAGCTGGGCCCGTGAGCCACAATTGCTGAGCCTGCGCGTCTGGAGCCTGTGCTCCGCAACAAGAGAGGCCGCGACAGCGAGAGGCCCGCGCACCGCGATGAAGAGTGGCCCCCGCTTGCCACAACTGGAGAAAGCCCTCGCACAGAAACGAAGACCCAACACAGCCATAAATAAAATAAATTAAAAAAAAAAAAAAAAAAGCAAAGCCCTTACCCTTGACTTGGAATGCACTCTTTTTCCCAGGCCTGAGGAATGTAAAAGAGATTAGCAAAGCTATCTCAAGCCAGGAGACCTCAGGGAACTGAGAGTCCTGGTTGTTCCTTATGGCTGGGGGCTGTGTGTGTGCCTGGTTAAGGGAAGATAATGTTCTAGGATGGTCTTTGTAAACTTGTTGACATCCATGGTGGTGACTGAACTGAGATGATAAGCAATTCTATGGGTTCATTGTCTAATAATGAGTTCCTCTTCTGTCTGTATAAGATTCAGTAGATTCTAAATAAAGCACCTTGCAACCATCAGTTGTCTTGGTCCTTCTGATCCCATATTCCCGGTGCTATTCAGTCCCTTACCCTTCTCCGTTGGGACCTGGAAGACACCCTGCAGTGGCTGGACCGTTGCAAAAGACTTAGAAAAAACGTTATGGTTACCAAAGGGAAAAGGTGGTGGGGGGGGATAAACTAGGAGTTTGGGATTGACACGTACACACGGCTATATTTAAAATAGAGAACCCACAAGGACCTACTGTATAGAACAGGGAACTCTGCTCAATATTCTGTAATAACCCAAACGGGAAAAGAATTTTAAAAAGAATAGATACATGTATATGTGTAACTGAATCACTTTGCTGTACACCTGAAACTAACACAACATTTTTAATCAACTATACTCCAATATAAAATAAAAATATTTTTAAAATGTCAACCAATAGATGCCAACACCAAGATGATAGAGATATTAGAATTATTTTCAGGTAGCTGTGATAAATATGCTTCAAGAAGCAATTACAAACCCACTGAAACAAATGACATAGAGAACCTCAGCAAACAGATAGAAGCTATCAAGAAGAACCAAATGAAAACTCTAGAACTGAAAAATGCAATAACCAAATTAAAAGCTCAGTGGATGAGCTCAAAGGTAGAATGGATAGGACAGAGGGAAAAAAAATCTGTGAACTGGAAGATAGGACAATAGAAATTACCCAATCTGAACAATGGAGAAAAACTAGACCAAAAAAAAAAAGAAGAAGAAGAAGAAGAAGACAGAAGGAAAAAACAAAAAACAAAAACAAAAAAACCCAGAGGCTCAGGGATCTGTGGGCCTGTAACAAAAGATGTAACATTTGTATCATAACAGTCCCAGAAGGAGAGGATAAAGAGGGCAGGGCTGAAAAAATAGTCAAAGCAACAATGGCTGAAAACTTCTCAGATTTGGCAAGATACAGTACATAATCCTACAGACTCAAGAAACTGAGCAAAGCCCACACAGGATTAACCCAAAGAAATATATAACAAGATATATCATAATTAAACTTCTGAAAACCAAAGACAAAGAAAAATTCTTGAAAGCAACCAGAGGAAAAGGACACCTTGCCTATAGGGCAAAAACCAGTTCAAACAGCAGCAGATTTCTCATCAGAAACCATGGAGAGAGGCTTCCCTGGTGGCGCAGTGATTAAGAATCTGCCTGCCAATGCAGGGGACGCAGGTTCAAGCCCTGCTCCAGGAAGATCCCACATGGCGAGGAGCAACTAAGCCCGTGTGCCACAACTACTGAGCCTGTGCTCTAGAGCCCGTGAGCCACAACTACCGAGCCCGCATGCCACAACTACTGAAGCCACCGCAATGAGAAGCTCAGGCACCGCAACGAAGAGTATCCACTGCTCGCCTCAACTAGAGAAAGCCCACGCACAGCAACAAAGACCCAATGCAGCCAAAAATAAATAAATAAATTTATTTTTTTTAAAAAAAGAGAAAGAAAAAGAAACCATGGAGACCAGAAAGAAGTGGCACAGTGTTTATCAAGTGTTCAAAGAAAAGAACCATTAACCCAGAATCCTATGTTATTAGGATACATTAACCCTGTAATACTAGTTTTCTATTGCTGCTGTAACAAATTAACACAAATTTAGGCTTAAAACAACACAGATTTATTAGCTACAATCCTGGAGTTCAGAAGTCTGAAATGGGTCTCTCTAAGCTAAAATTAAGGTGATCAGCAGAGCTATATTCCTTCTGGAGTTTCTAGGGGAAAATCTATTTCCTTGTCTTTCGAGATTCTGGAGGCTACCCATATTCTTTGGCTCATGGCCTCCTCCTTCCATCCTCCCTCCATTCAGTCAGCAAGGTCGGGCCAAGTTCTTCTCACACTACCATCCCTCTGGTTCTCTCCTTTCTGCCTCCTTCTTCTCATTATAAAGACCTTTGTTATTACACTGGGCCCACTTGAATAATCCAGGATAATCTCCCCATATTAGGGTCGGCTGATTAGCAACCTTAATTCATCTGCAAACTTAATTCCCCTTTGCCTAAAATATTCACAGGTTCTAGGGATTATGATATGGACCTCTTTCAGGGGACATTATTCTGCACCACACTTAATGAAAATATCCTTCAGAATTGAAGGGAAAATCAAGACAATCTCAATAAAGGAAAACTAAAGAGAATCTGTCACCAGCAGACTGAACTTAAATGAATTGCTAAAGGGAGTTCTTTTAGAAAAACTCTTGGAACATCATAAAAGAAGAAAGAATACAGTAAGCAAAATTATGGATCAGTACAATAGGCTTGAGTTTTCTGAAATACGTTTGCCAGTTGAAACAAAATTATACCCACTGTTGTTTGGAATAAACAGTAGCTAAAGGCATGAAACCTGGATTTGAATCACAGTTCTCCCACTGGTTAGTTATATTCACTGTCTATGAGTTGCAGTAACTTTGGCCTGACACCTCATTTTCTCGTTTACAACCTGGGGGACAGAACTCAGTAGATCTCTAAAAGGCCTCCATTTATAAAATCCGTGATGTTAGGCTGTGACTGCCATGCAGAGAATAATGTCAAATGCCCTGTATAAAAGCCAGTGTGATAATCCATTTTAATTCAGTAATTCAGCAAGTATGTATTGAACACAAACCTCTATGCTAACTCCCTAGTTCCTTATTATTTACACTGGTAATAGGCACTTACCCCATACTAACATAACCTTTAAATCCCCCTCCCAGGGCTTAACCTCATATCCCTCCACCAGCACCACACACATACACTTCCTGCCCTTAGAAGCATTCTAAAAAAGGCTGCTCCCACCCACCTTCCCAATCTGACTTCCATTGACACCCCTACTGCATTCACTGATTCTAAAAAGTATTGCTTCAAGAAAATGAGAAGACAAGCCACAGACTGGAACAAAAAATTTGCAAAACACATGTCTCTCAAAGGACTGGTATCCAAAATATAAGAGAACAGTTAAAACTCAATGAGAAAAAAACCCCAATTTTAAAACGGGCAAAAGATCTGAACAGACACCTAGCCAAAGACCATATACAGATTGCAAATAAGCATGTGAAAAGATGCTCGAGGTCGTATGTCATTAGGGAAATGCAAATTGAAACAACAATGATACACTACTACACATCGATTAGAATGGCCAAAATCTAAAATTATGAGAACACCAAATGCTGGTGAGGATTTTTTGCTGGTGAGCAAAAAGAACTCTCATTCACTGCTGGTGGGAATGCAAAATGGTACAGCCACTTTGGAAGACAAAACTAAGCATACTCTAACCATACGATTCAGTAATCATGCTCCTTAGTATTTACCCAAAGGATTTGAAAAATTTGTCCACACGCAACCCTGCACATAAATGTTTACAGCAGCCTCATTCATAATTGCCAAAACTTGGAAGCAACCAAGATGTCTTTCATTAGGTGAATGGATAAACAAATTGTGATACATTCATACAATGGAATATTGTTTAGTAATAAAAAGAAATGATGAGAAAGAAAGAAAGGGAAAGAAAGAAAGGGAGAGAGAGAGAGGGAGGGAGGTAGGAAAGAAGGAAGGAAGGAAGGAAGAAAGAGAAAGAAAGAAAGAAAAAGAGAAGAAAGAAAGAAAGAGAAAGAAAGAGAAAGAAAAAGAAAGAAAAAGAAAGAAAGAAAGAAAGAAAGAAAGAAAGAAAGAAAGAAAGAAAGAAAGAAAGAAAGAAAGAAAGAAAGAAAGAGGGAGGGAGGAAAGAAAGAAGGAAAGAAAAGCTATCAAGCTATGAAAAGAAATGGAAGAACCTCAAAATGAATATTGCTAAGAGAAAGCCAGTCTGAAAAGGTGACAAACTCTATGATTCCAACCATGTGACATTCTGGAAAAGGCAAAACTATGGAGACAGTAAAAAGATCAGTGGTTGGGAGGAGGGGGAGGGGGATGAAGAGGTGGAGCACAGGGGATTTTTAGGGCAGTTAAACTATTCTATACGATACTGTAATGATGGATACATGTCATTATACATTTTTCAAAACCTATAGAATGGACAACATCAAGAGTGAACCCTAATGTAAGCTATGGACTTTTGTTAATAATAATGTATCAGTATTGATTAACAACTGCGCCAAATGTACCACACTAAAACAAGATGTAGATAATAGGGGAAATGGGGAGAGGGGAGGGGTATATGAAAACTCTGTAGTTTCTGCTTATTTTTCTGTAAACCCCAAACTACTCTTTTTTAAAAAGTCTTTTAATTTTAAAAAATTAGTAAATAGCAAAACAAACAAATATATCAAAAATGTTGTTCTTTGAAAACTTAAGAAAATAAATAAACTACTATCAAACCTAGTCAAGGGGGAAAATATGAACACAAAAAATAAGAAATAACAAGGAAGAAATAATCATAAAAACAGAACTTTTGTGAAAAAAATTGTGAGACTACTTCACATAACTCTTTTGTCACAGGTTGGGTTCCCTGGGAAGCAGACACTGATATGGAAATTTACATGCACGTTTATCAGGGAGTGCCTTCAGGATCCACAACTGGGGAGAACAAAGAAAGCAAGATTAGGCAAAGAAAGAATTTGAACTCAAGAATTAAACTTCACAGGGACTTCCCTGGGGGTCCAATGGTTAAGACTCTGCGGTCCCAATGCAGGGGGCACGGGTTCAGTCCCTGGTCGGGGAACTAATATCCCGCATGCCACATGGTACGGCCAAAAAAAAAAAATTAAACTTCACAAAAATTCAAAAAGAAAAAACTCATATTCGTGGATGAGTTATTGTCTATGTGCCCCTATGCCCCTTTTCACCTCCTCAAAGAATATATAGGTAAATTAGGAGAAATAACAAGAGTTTAACGAGTTTGGGGGGAAAAAAATCAATAAATAAAAATCAGTTGTATTTCTATACACCAGCAAAAATCAAAAGCTATAGTTTAAAAAAAAAGGAACAGTTATAATAGCAACCAAAACATATAAAATGCTAAAATTAATCCCAACAGAAGATTGGCAAGACTTTTATAGAGAAAATTAAAACTTTATTAGAAGGCATTAAAGAAAATCTAGTAAATATAGAAAAAATATTCGTGGATTGGAAATTCCCCAGATTGATTGTTGATCCTTAGTAAGAACTTGTAATTTATTAAACAAGTTGATTCTAAAATTCACTTGCTAGAGCAAGGAGCCAATAATAAAGACACACATGAGGAAGAACAAGGTGAGAGCATTTGCTTTACCGGATACCAAGACTTAGAAACAATATGGCATTTGGTACAAGAATAGATAAATTGATGCATTGACAAATAGATAAATTGATTTATTGAGCAGAAATCAGTTTGTCATTACATAGTAAAGGTGTACATGACCAAACCTCTATCATTCTTACCTAGGAAAACTCATAAGTGTCTGCTGGTGCACAGGTACAAGAATGTCCACAGCAGCATTGCCTATAATATTCCCAAACTGGAAACCTAAAAAAAAAAGTTGAACTCCAATGTAGTCATAGCAGAGGTTGTGGGGAGGAGGCAATGTTCAGATAACTTGTGTCTTTAGCTCATAGGTCACCAGATGATGAGGAGTCATGTAGGGAAGACTATACACCACCCGGAAGTCCTGGATGGGACTTGGATGTGTCTCTCAGGAAGATGGCAGGGAGGGTATTCTCTGTGTGGGAAGAAGGGTGAAATGGATATTGCACCAAAAATACCAGAAGGACGGACTGTTGCAGAGACTGCCAGCTGATTACTAAACCTCATCTGAGGCACACAGCTAAACTACATTTCCCAGCCTCCCCAGCTGTTAAGGTGGCCAGATGACTGGATATTAGCTAATGGAACTTGAGCAGAATGATAATCACTCCTTCCAGGTCTGGCCTGTGAAATCCCCCCATGTGCCATCTTCTGATTCTTGCTCTTTCCAGCTTGGTACAGCCAGCCATACACAGTGACCCTGGGAATTCTGTGTTGAAAATGGCAGAGGCACTAGATGGACAGAGCCTGGGTCTCTAATTCAAAAGTGATTGTCCCAAGCAAACTAGTGTTCCCAGAATCTGGAACAATGCATTATACAATCCAAACCCATATTTGCTCAGGTCCGTATTCCCTCATCTTAAACTTTTGGGACCAGTTATGTTTCAGTATCCAGAACTCTGGGGGTTTTACTGAGGTAAATATAGTATATGCATTACAGCAGTGTATATGGATTACATACCTTCCCCAGCCAGGTCTGGGGCAGCCCCCTAGAATCAAGCACATTAATACTTCTTCTGAAAAAATATGAATATTTACTTTGAGATAAAGTCTATAAACAGTTTCACCTGTTCAGGGCAGGATGAATTTTGGCATCAGACTAATTAAAAACACTTTTGGTTTTCAAAATTTTGTGGACTTCAGGATGGCTGGTGAGAGATTGTGTGACTATGCAGCCAAAGCCCATAGTAAAGACTTAGAAGTAACTAGAGAAAATGAATAATAGGAGAAATATTGGTTTCAGGGTCAGGCTATGCCAGTGACTATGAAATTAAACTCTGTTGAAGGGATTCTCCAATCAGGGGGCTGATGTGGTGTAATGCTCACGTTCCATTGGCTGAGCCTTTCGGCCACCTTAATAGAGAAGGAACCTGAGAAATGTAGTTTAGACTAATGCCCAGAATGGGCTGGACTAAGGTTTGGTGAGCCGCTGACGATCTCTACAACAGTCCACCCTTCTGGTCACCAGTGTCAGGCTATACCAGAGACTATGATATTAAACTCCATAGAAAGGATTTTCCAACACAGAAGTTGGTGTAGCTGTTTCAATCTTCCAGTTTTTAGTTGTTCCCTCATGGACTCTACTGCAGCTGACTCCAGGCTCCATACTTAGAATCATTACACTATCATTGAGAATCCTCTCTGTGGAATTGCCCCAGTTGGAAAAATCTGAGCTGTAATGAAGACCCGCCACCAGACTGAAACTCAGCTTTTTGTACAAACCTTAGATTTAAGTGCTATCTCTTATCACAGAGAGACTTCTGTTATAATGTATGGGTGTTGCCAAATCTGGCTCCCTATGCATCGATGCCGAATAAAAATACGGAGACAGAGAACTGGAAGATAAGAAATAGAGAGGCTTTTTATTTTCTTTGCCAGGCAAAGGGAAGGCACAGTAGGCTAATGCCTCAAGAACTGTGCCACCCTCCTAGGGGGATCAGGGAAGAATTTGTACGTGGGGCTCTCAGTCCGGGGTATGTAATAAGGATCAAAAGTGGTGAAGGCCTTGCATTTCTTTTCTCCTGCAAACTCATGGCCAAAGCTGGCATCAGGTGGCTCAGCAACCCGGTCTGGTGTCCCTGAAGTTATCGGCCCGTGACCTTCTTTCTGAAATGAAGAGTGCTACAAGGGAGTGTAGGGGGAGAAGAAGTGCCACGTGCAAAGGGTAATTTGTATGGAGTCAGAGAGTAATCAGCTTGGTGAAGGACAAGTCTAGCTACAAGTGTTTGTTAGTAGTAACAGCTAAAGAATAACCAAGATTAATTAACTCTTTCAGGCCTGTTTACATTGTTTCCCCAGACTGTTCATTGTTTCCTTATTTTCCTTGTTTATCAGAAAAGTCTCATTTCTATTTTTGCTGCAACATGGGCATCAGTCATTTCTGATAATTCAGGGAAAAAATCATCACTACTATAAGCATTGAGATTGATGAGATTTTTGTTAAAATTACTTGACTACTTGGAGCCATTGAAATCTTCCTTAACCTGTAAATGAAAAACTACTCTAGAAAAACATGTTGGACCTGTCTTACCTGTTAAATTCTCTTTGGGAGATCTCTCTGTTCATCTCGGTTGTGTCCTGGACAGGAGCTTCCTCTTGGCATCCCCTGTCTTGTCTGGGCCATGCCTTCTCCATCTCGGATTTCTTTAGATCCTGTCACTCTTTCAGATCCAACAACTGATACCAGCTCCACAAACACCCCATCACTGTGAATATTCGCGATGTCTAATGCGCGTAGAAAAGACTATTTCCAGTTACCTGGGGTTTAACTTAATATTTAATTTATTAAAATTGTAAGTATAAAACATGGTTTTGCTTAAACCTTGAAATTCAACTTACAAATCCTGAAATTCTATTTATAAATGTACTACATTTTTAAAAATTGCTTCCACTTGTTCTTTGATTGATGTTTAAATCAACTTGAACAGATTTAAATTTCCTTAGCAATTAGTCTCATCTACAAAGTTGGTAAAATTTCCATAACTGTTTTACACCATATTCATACACGTAATATATCTGATTTTTCCCCCCTCGTGTACTTCAGTTGCCTGACAAGGTAGTATTTAAAATACTCACAAAATCTTTCTTATAACATAAGCAACTCTTGTAAATCTAATTACTTAATTTACCATGTTCTGCTGTTTGATTTCTCTTGAATGTTCTAATACTGTTTATAAGCTTTTGACTAAAAATCATAACTCTAAAATCAACATATATTTCAAGTTGGAAACAATAAAGTTTAACTTAAATTCATACAGATTTTTTTAAATAAATTTATTTATTTCATTTATTTATTTTTGGCTGCATTGGGTCTTCGTTGTTGCTGTGTGCAGGCTTTCTCTAGTTGTGGCGAGCAGGGGTTACTCTTCGTTGCGGCGTGCAGGCTTCTCTTTGTGGTGGCTTCTCTTGCTGCGGAGCACGGGCTCTAGGCGCGCGGGCTTCAGTAGTTGCAGCACGTGGGCTCAGTAGTTGTGGTGTACGGGCTTAGTTGCTCTGCAGCATGTGGGGTCTTCCCGGACCAGGGCTCGAACCACATGTCCCATGCATTGGCAGGTGGATTCTCAACCGTTGTGCCACCAGGGAAGCCCCATACAGATTTTTAAACTTATCTTAAAGTTAACATCAAAATATTATGATTTACTTCACTGTCTCTCTTCTAAATTCTACCCTTTCCCAGGAGAGTCAGTTTGACCATCGGGAAGGCTGAGGTTATTAGGTCAAAAAATTAGTGCCGTAGACCAGTTAGGTGTCAGATTGAAGGGCAGAACCGGAGAGCTCAGGGCTTCAGGGCTGCATGCTGCAAAGTAATCCTCCTGTGAACTCACTGAGCTCTCCCCAGGTGGAGTTACCTCTGCTGACCGCAGGGCGGGTTTTCAGCTGGACCGGCTCACAATTCACATGAGCAGGGCGTCTTTTGCATTGCACCTTATCCCGCCTTGGGTAGATGATCTGCTACTGTATCCCCACCTAGATGTCAGCAAATTTCCTTCACTTATTAAGTCCTTTTGCATTTTTCTTTCTTACCTGATCCTCTAGCCCTGTCAATGGCCTCTCTTTTCTAAGCCTCTAATTGTCATCAGACCCACATAAACCTGCTTTTCCCTTTCATATCTGGCTGGCCTCCCAGACCTTGCACTCCTTCCACATGTATCTAGCCTGTCTTCAAAGACCATAGACCTTTCTTCCAGTGAAATCTACCTCTTCCTCCAGCTTAATCAGCCTTGTACTTTTCCTTCAATTTTCACCTCTTTTATTCCAGAAGAAAGGCCAAACGTTATGTCGTTATTTTGTTGTTGTTGTTGTTTTTAAGCAGTTCTTTCTTGACTCCTTGAACAAACATGCTTGTTAGAATCAGAATGTTCCAGACACTGGCCTTCTGAATTGCCCTGTTGAGCCCTTGGGTTTGCAGTAAGTTCAATTTTTTCTCTATCTTCACAGGAAAATGATACATCCCCTGTTAAATAAGGGATCCTCACTCCTTTTGTTCTCTTCACTGGAAAAAATATACCACCCTTGGTAGCTAAAACCACAGTCCAGAATTCAAGTTCTTGGCCAAGGATTGTATAATTGACTAAAGGATTATAAAGGTTACAATTCCAGAGCCACCTTGAGATGGTTGTTGGTAACTCTTGGGAGCTTGTGGCTAAGCCTAAGGAGCTGAGAGGTTGGCCTTTCCATGCTTCATCCCCTTGTCCCTGACACAGTTCACAAGGACAGGTAGAGGCTGGTCACGCATGGCCTACTTGGGCCTACACAAAGTTCACGGACACATGCTCAGGAGTGAAACTCAGCTCCTTTTGAGGTTTGAGGGTCAGCCTAAAAATCTGGCTGAAAAACATGGCAGAACAAAAAGTTATTCCATCCACCAGGGCCTTACCTGGAAAGCCTTTGTAGCTAATATTCTGCCCATTTTGAGGTAAGACCGAAAGACCATCTATTCGGTGAACTAACCTCTATTTTTGCCTTACCTGTAGTGCCAGGTCACCTTTGCCCATGAAATTGGCACCCGAAAGCCTGTGAGCTCTTGTTACCAAGACCCTGTGGTGCTCCAAGGACAAAGGACGACCCTGCCTGAAAATATTTCAGCGTTACACCCCCTACCGGACTCTTACTCGCCCTCCCACCACGTTGCAATGGTTACGAAATTCCTGAGCCCACCTGGGCGACGCCCACCTGGGCAACGGGACCTGTCCCAAGTAAGGAAAAGCATCTGCCCTGTCCCACTCCAACCCTATAGAAGGAAGGTATATGTGCCTCGACCAGTCAGTAAGTGAAATTTTCACCTCGGACCATTCCTTTGTTTTCTGGCTATAAAAACTGATCAATAGCACATGTTCGGGCTCGACTCTCCCAGACTACTAGGAAGTCGGCCTGCTGTTCTGGCAGCGACCCTTTCTCTAATAAATTCTATCTTCTTTACATTCTGCCTTATATCTGGAAATTCTTTTCCAACCCATGTTCAGACCACGACAGACCCTAGCAGCTCCTGTTGGTAAGGCCCCCACTTACTAAAAAAATAACCTGTGCTTGTCTAAATCAGCCTGGTAACTGTAAAAATAGCCAATCTCCTATGGGCATTAGCCACAATAAGCTTCTGTAAGCTGTCAAGGTAAAGAAAAACCCAGGCATGTCTGGCTTCAAAGCATGTGTTCAAAACCACAAGCCCGTGCTGCCTGGGCTTCAGGGGGAAGGAGCTTTAGGGATCCTGCCATCCCCGAGACTCCATGCTTTTCAAGACCCCATTGTCACCAGGCTAGGGATGGCTCTGTCCATCTCCCAAGAATTAATGATAATGATAGCTCACGTGTAATAAGCCGATTCTGAGTTGCTTCAGAAAAAGTGATCTTATTGACGCCTCACTCAACCCCTGGAGTAAACAATTCCTTTTGATACCTGGTGAGCCAACACTTAGAGAAGCTAAAGACCAAGGCCGAACACTAAGTGGCTGGGATTTGAACGCAGGCGGAACTGAGAGCAAAGGCCACCTCAACCCCTCCTCCCTCCTCCCCACCACCTCACAGTAGCTGGTGCCCTCTGTGCTTTGGGATTTCCTCAAAGCAGCAAGATGGTGTAGGAAGAGTAGGGCCCCGAGGTGGCCTGGTGGCCTGTAGGGGGACAAGGCACCCTCTCTTCACCACTCTGTGCCCTGTGGACTTATCCTCCCTCTCTGTGGCGCCCTGGAGCGCAGAAAGACTCCTCTCCCTTCAGCAGCCTAACTGAAAATCAGGGGTTTTCTCAACTGCTGCTTTTGCCCTTTGACAGCCTCTCCGCAGCCAATGGAGAAAGGGCAGGATAATCCAAACTCACCTGTTTAAGGGAAAAGACCACATCTCATGGGGATAGGGGAGGGGCTGCAGAGTGGGGATGAGAACTTCAGACATTTGGGTCAACTCTTTGAGAATGGATGTTCGGGGTGGACAGTCCTTCATCCTGTGGATTAGAATCCTCCTCGAGGTGATAAATGGAATATTTATAAGTGGAATGGAATATGTATAAATGGAATATTTCCTGCCATATCAACAAACAAAGGATGTCACAGTCACCGATGATTGCAGCCCTCCAGCGTGAGCTGGTGAGCCCTGAGGAAACTCAGGGTGTGAAAATACGGGCCCCAGAGAGCTAAGGTGCCTATCAAAGGAATGATTTCAGTGAGCCCAGACTCGTGCATCTTCCCATCCATAGAAAAGCGCTAAATTCCTTAACTTGAGATACCTGGTTTTCTTTAACAATCTTTTGACGTTCCCAATTACCTGCTCTTTGTTGCAAAACTCCTATATATCCTGGCTCCCCCCTCGCCTCCCCGGAGCAGTTTTTGAGAGTTACCTGAAACGCTGTCTCCCCGGCTACAGTCCTCATTTTGCCCCAAATAAAACTTAACTCGCAACTCTCACGTTGTGCCTTTTTTTAAGTCAACAGAGGCATCATGGGGTTCCAATTCCGTTTCTGACAAAGCCAGCTCCATCACATCCCAGAGTCCCCATGCCCCACCCCCTCCCACCCACTGTTGCTAAATTTAAACCCTCATCTGTCCTTTTCCTGTAGGACGGGGGTATTTTAGGGAGCGACAGCGTGGTGCCGCAGGAGATACCGTGACACCAGAGCTGTGAAAATCAGCGTGCCGGCTCCCCCTGTGGGTCAGAGGCGCCCGCCCGCCCCACTCGCCGATCTCCTTCCGCACCGTCTCCCTTCCTCCTGTTCCTCGTCACTCCGGGAGGGGGCGCCCTGTGAGGGAAGCCTCGGCAGGACGCTGGGCAAGGAGAGGACTCGCAGGGAGGCGAGGTCCAGGACCCCAGAACCCACAGCGCACCAGGGAACACTGCGGATGCAATCTCAGTTCATTCTACAGACACCCGGGAACATCCCAGGGTCTGGGGAGTTCACCCATCAACGCAGTCCAGAGGAGCCCTGAGGGGGCCCAGGGGACATACTTTGGAGGCCAACGTGGAGATTAAAATCTAAGGGGAATACGAGATCTTCCCCGGCTCCTAGCAGACGGACGGAGCAGGCGTCATTCTTGACCTGCCCCAGCAAAGCCCCCAGGGCGGGGGCTGGCGGCTGGGGAAATGCGGGTTTCAGGATTGTTGCTGACGGCACATCAGCCCGAAGGTTGCAGGGTGGTGGACTCCTGAAGTGGGCAGAGCCATGGTGTGTGAGTGTGTCTGTGTGTGTGTGTCCGCCCACCCGCCCGGAAGACACAAAGGTGAGCTTTCACGTCTCCGGTCTGGTAACAGGAAGCAGAACACATTTGGTTCTTGAGCACTTGGTTACCGTCTCCGCCTCTACAGCCCGGCTTCTCCCAAGGCCTAGTTTCTCCATCATGCACTTTTCAGGAAGCTCGTTAATTTTCACTGCAGAGAGTGGACTGCAGAGGAAAACAGCCTTTCAGTGCAAAAGAAAAGACTTGAGTGAGGCCAAAGGAGATGTTTGCTGTTTCAAATTAAATGGGAATACGGAAATTGGAAACCCTGCCCAAGGCCTGGCATCCTGGGGCTTTGGCATCTTCTGGGAGGGACATTAGGGAAGAACTTTCCAGGAGATCTTGAGCGACAAAATAAAAACCCATTTGGACTCCTGCCTGCTGCCCTTTCTCTGCACGATGGGGGTTGGCATCTTGCCTCATTCCTGATGCCTATTTCCAGTGTGTGATGTGTGTGTGTGTGTGTGTGTGAGACAGAGACAGTGAGAGAGGAGGGTGGGCCCACAAGCAAGAGCAGTAATTTGGGGCATGTGTGGCTGCGGGGGCACAAGGGCTTCAAAGTCTCCTCCAGGCACCCACACTCCTGCTGACACTGACCCCATCACGACACAACCACCCAGCTGTCATGTAGGGAGGGGCTGGCAACCGGGCTGTCAACACTGACGGTGAAAAGGACGGACAGGAGGGACTTCCCTGGTGGTCCAGTGGTAAAGACTCTGTGCTTCCACTGCAGGAGGCATGGATTCGATCCCCGGTCAGGGAAGTTCTGCATGCCTCACGCTTCAGCCAAAAAAAAGGGGAGGGACAGGAAACGTTACACCTATAAGACACAGTCAGTGCTCGGTGGTTCTGATCCTGGAGAGTGTCTGGAAAATGAATGCAGAATGGCGCATTTCAGAAGAAACCCCCGCTTGGTCCCAGAGACAGATGATCCAGGAAGGCTGGGAGCTGGGCAGATGCTAAGAGATGGACTCTGTGTTGCCGATACGTGTGTACTCAAGAGAGGGACAGAGGGCCCTGCAAGCTCGCCCTCTCCCCCACCCGAGAGCTGGGGCTTGAACTTGAATGAAGACCCCAGCTCCCGAGTCTCAGCCACAGTGTAGGGGCTCCAAGGGCAAACACTTAGCTTTGGCTCTTCTTCATGGGAAGCTGTGGCCCCTGAGGCCAGGGGTGCATGAGGACTAGAGGGGACGGTAAGGGTGGGGGGGGTGGTGAGCACCCTGAAATTTAAGACCATAAATTAAAAGCTCTCTCTCACACCCCATTAGTGCTGAGGCTCCGGATATCTGAAGGCTCTGCCCGTTGAGCCATCACTCTGAGCCTCTGAGCAACTCCAGGTAGAACAGGCAGGGCTGCCCCCCACGTGTTATTGCCACAGACGTGGAAACATAACCTTGGCATCTGAGGGGGTCCCTCCAGGAGAGGCTGCTGCAGGCACCTGCTGGGCCACCCCTGTCCTCTGTGCACTGGCACCCCCGGGCCAGAGGGCCATCAGGGCAGCGCCATTCTCCCCTCCTACCAATACGTCTTTTCTCTTATCATCAGTCTGAGAGCCACACCCATCACCTCATTCATCATTTATGGAGCCCCTACTGCGCGCCAGGCCCCGTGTGAGTTCTGAGAATACAGCGAATCTGGTGGTGGAGACAGACGTGCACCACCATGTAGTAAGGAGTGCTGTGATGGAGGCGTGAACAAGAGGTGCCAGAGCACAGAAGACTTCCTGGAAGAGGCAACGCTGGAACCAGGTCTTCAGTGATAAGGAGAGATTGCTAGGCACACGGGGGGAAAGGCCACGCTAGACAGAGAGAACGGGACGTGCGAAGACAGAGGCAAGGAGGAGCAGGATGAGTTTGGTGAAGGGCTAGTGGTTTGTGTGACTGACGCCCAGGTGTGCAGGGGTGGTGGCAGAGAGGGACAGGGAGGTAGGGAGGGGGGTTGAGGGGCCTCTCAAGGTGTCGGGACTTGACCCTGGCAATGATATGGAAGTAGGGAAGGTTCTAGAAGGAGAGCTGCACTTTATAAAAGTCACTCGGACCCAGAGGCGGGTGGAGTGGAGCAAAACATGGGAGGCAAGGAGAAGAGGTAGCAGGCAGGTGGGAGGCTCTTGCAATAGACCAGGCGTGCATCGAAGACAGTATGATCAAGGCAGAGGCAGCAGTAGGAGAAGAGAAAGAAAAGACACATTTGAGAGATTTTAAGGGGTAAAAATGAGAAGGTTTAGTCATCATTTGGACATGAGGTGAAGGGAGAGGGAGAAATCCAGACTGGCTCCCAGGTTTCTGCTTAGGTAACTGGGAGGAAGGTGAAAGGGACAGGTAACAGAAGAGAGCAGAATCCGGGACAAGGCTGCGTTTAGGCACAGGATGTCCTAGGAGAACTGCCAATAGTAGTTGGTTGGGAGGTGTGGGTGGGAGATTAAGTATGGACATCAGTACATGGCTGGTGGCTGAAGCCGGGGGCAAGAATGGGCGCCTGGCAGAAGTAAGACCAGGCACAGGTGGTACACGCAGCAGGCCAGTAATCTCCACTTCCACCCCACTGTGTCTGTGAGAACCACAGAGAAGCAGGGGAAACATTACTGATACTCAAACCCCCCCATCGCACAGAAAGGAATTAAGACCTGGATCCCTAGTCTTTCCTGGGGCCGGGGCAGCAGAGGAAGGATGCTTCCCTACAGCGCACTCTCTGAAATAACCCCATCTGGTTCCCGCCCCTTACAGCCTGGGGGACGTGTCTCAGAGCCCGTTCTCTCTTATTACAAACAGCAGGGTTGGGCTTCCCTGGTGGCACAGTGGTTAAGAAACCACCTGCCAATGCAGGGGACACAGGTTCGAGCCTTAATCCGGGAAGATCCCACATGCCGCGGAGCAACGAAGCCTGTGTGCCACAACTACTGAGCCTGCACTCTAGAGCCCGCGAGCCACAACTACTGAGCCCGCGAGCCACAACTACTGAAGCCTGCGCACGCCTAGAGCCCGTGCTCCGCAACAAGAGAAGCCACCGCAGTGAGAAGCCCACGCACCGCAACGGAGAGTAGCCCGCGTTCGCTGCAACTAGAGAAAGCCCGCATGCAGCAACGAAGGCCCAACGCAGTCAAAAATACATAAATAAATTTATAAAAAAAAAGAAAAACAAATAGCAGGGCTGCCTGCACTCTCTCCCTAGACTCCCCGGGCAGGGCGCCCTGGCACCCCAGGCGGAAACCTCCAAGAGATGGGGAGGGGCTGCCAATGTCCCCCACAAAGCCCCAGTGTCTGCGGCATTCCCTCAGTTGTCTGTACTCTTCCCACAGGTGCTGAGGGAAGGAGACAGTGGGAAACAACCAGCCCTGCCCCTTACTTCAGCGCAGAGACCCAAGGGGCCCGAGACCCCGGAGCTGCCACCCGCACAGCGCCCACCGGGGATCAGCCAGGCCAGAGGCAGCTCACCGAGCTTTTTTCTGGTTGTTTTATTTGAAAACCCTAGGGTGTGTCCCCTTCCTCAGCACACCCATCCCTACCCTAACCCCAAGACGTGACGATGCCACACGCACACGAGGCTGTGAGCTGCACACGGAACACAGGGGCTGCGCTCACGACGACATGAAAAAATATACATTATATATAATACACCCGGGGCCCCTACAACCCAGCCACAGCCGGGTCCTGTAGGAAGGGCAGGGGCTGTAGGACCTCAGGCAAGGAGAGGAGGGAAGGGGGCCGGGAGGAGAAGCAGGGATCCCCAGAAGGAAATGGAGAGAGGCGGGCTCATAAGAGAAGCAGGGAAGGCCCGGCTGGGGGTCTGGTGGGGGGCTCCGTGGACAGGGTACAGGGTTTCCTTCAGTCCCCCCTACAACCCATACAGCGCGTGGCCGGCATGGGGAGAGACAGACGGGGTGAGCGAAGGGGCCGGCCGCCAGCCAAAGTCTCCCACCCCGGGGGAGGAGGAGCCCAGAGGCTCGGAGGGGGGTGGGCTGGGGGACAGGGGGAGGGGGTGGGCTCCGTAGGGCCACGGGGTTCTGAGATTAAAGGATGACTCTTCCAAGAGCTGCTCCCTCTGGGTGTCTCTTCTCTCAGCATGTCCTCCTCTCTTCGGTGGGGGGGTGTCAGTCTCACCAGGGAGGAATCCTCTCTCTGTCTGGGGAGGGGTGGAGGCCTTAGTAGCGGTGAGGGGGGGTCTCGATGATGCGTCTCTCGTCGCTGCTGGGCGAGTCGGCTGCCTCGGAGTCGCTGCTGTCCTCGTCCTCCTGCTGGCTGCCCGCAGCGCCCGCCATGGAGGCCTGCCGGCTCTGGTAGGACTGGGGAAGGCAGGGAGAGGCGGAGCTCAGCGGGAGTCCGCATGCTGGGAGCGCGCCCCAGCTGCGCCCCGACTCTGCCGACACCCCCCCTCCCCCCCGCTCACCTCCATGGGGTTCACGATAATGGTGAGAGCTGAGTCATCCCAGAAGAGGTCGGGATCCTTGGGGTCACTGGAGGCCCCCGGGGTCCCGCCGGCCCCCGAGACGCGGCGGTGCAGCGAGTGGATGCGCACGAGGCCCAGGACCACCATGAGCACCAGGAAGCCCACGCACACCACGATGATGAGGGTCGCCGCGCTCGGGACCACTGCGGGGAGAGCCAGGCGCACCTGAGCCGACTCCGCTCGGGGGGAGAGTCGGGGGCCTGGGCAGAGGGGGTCCCCGAGCAGAAGGCAGGGTCCGTGATGGCCCAGAAGAGGGGTCTGCCCCGCAGAAGCCGGAGGAAAAGTAGAGCTCCGCCCGGGGAAGGGCAGAGACGGGAGGGGCAGAGAGCCCGAGGGAGGGAGATCTGCAAAGGAGGCAAGGGCGGCAGAGGAGAAGGGCTCCCAGCCCAACGATGCCCCGGGCAGCCCTGTTCTCAGCGCACAGAGGGCAAGGCCTGGACCCTGCCAGGTCCTTCTGCCTGTGCCTTCCCCAGGGACCACGTAGTCCAGGAAGGAGGTGCCCAGAGCCCAGCGGGGAAAGGAGAGAGGCGGCCACACAGGCTTGACAGTGCAAGAGGAGAGAATGGTCTCCTGCATCGTAAGAGGAGGAGCAAGGTCCAAGCGTGGCCTGGCACCCAAGCTGGGGACAGGTCCAGGGGACAGAGAGCAGCCCCTTCACGCACCCACCTGGACAGAGCTCACCCCACTCAGTGACGCCTCCCATCTCCCTGTGGGATCGAGCCTCCTGGACCCCTGGGGCCTCTGCTCCCCTCGGGGTACACCCACCTCCCCCTCGGCCCTGTCAAGCCTCTGGGCCTGCAGCCTCACTTGGAAGCCCGGGCTCAGGGGGTCGTGGACTCTGAAGGGCAGTGAGACGCAGAAGGGCGCGTGGACCCTCACTCGGACCTTAGAGCTGATGGCAGCAAAGCAGACGTGCAGGTGCAGGTACGCGCCCGGGAAGAGCGTGTGGGCGCCCAGCTGGACCGGGCTCCCCGTGCCCCGCACCCGCGCCGGGCCTCTGCCGGCCTGCACAACTGCCCACACCAGCCATCTGGAGACCTGCTCGCACGGCAGCATCGAAGGGACGCGCCGGAGGGTCTCCACCAAGGCACAGGAGAGCCACACGTGCAGGGCCACCCAGCTCCCCGCCAGCTGGGCAGACCAGGAGACCCCCTGCAGGAAGGTGTAAACGCCACAGACCTGGGCCCTGAGGGCCACAGAGCCAACAGCCTTGAGCACAGCCTTGCCCACCTCCTGTACACACACACACACACACACACACACACAGGGCCCCCAGGGGCAGCTGGGCCACTGCACGGCACGTGGGTGCGCACCCCTGCCTGCCGTGTAGGCACAGCAGCTCACTGACCACAGAGGCTGCGTGAGGCCCACAGCCTCACGGGACCCTGGGCAGTCCCGCTACTGAGGGACTATTAATGCATGCATCTCACACACACACACGCACACACGCACACGAATTTACCCGCAGCCTCTGAGACTCACATGTTGCAAGACAGAGCAGAGCGCAGGGAAGCACACAGCACAGGAGCTCCCCACCCCTGTGGCACACCCATCCTCCGGCAGCACACACACGCTGCCACGCGCTCCAGAGCCAGCCAGGTGTGGGAGCAGCCCCTGAGCAGCCACACTAGCCTCACACCTCCCTGAGGCCGCCATGACGGCACTCTGCCAGGCCGGGCCCCAGCCTGACCGACCCATAGCCCACCTGGGCCCAACGAGACCTGACTCTGCTGAGCAGGCCAGGTGGGCTCCCGGGCACCGGCTCCGGGGAGAGACAGGCCTGGGTGAGAATTTCTCAACTGCCTGGGGATGGGGGAGGAGACGGGGGAGGCAGAGTTGCCCTTTCTGCTCCTCTGCAGGCAACAGCCCCTCCCGGGTCTCCGTGTCGGTGGGCAAGATCCGAGGGCAGTGACCCCACCAGCAGAATGCCCCTGTGGCTAAGCCCAGGCTCTAGAAGGAGTAGAAACCCCTCCCCAGAGTGGAGGCCATAGCAGGTGAACTTGCTCTAGGGGCACGATGACGACAAACCAAAGCTTCTGTTTTGTGCCTTAATCAAATGCATTTGTTCCTCTGAGCCCCTGGCCTGGTGAAGGAAGTGACAAGTTGACTGCCAGGAATAAGAAATGACCACAAGAAAGACAAAATGCAGACCCTCTATCTGCAGGCAGACAAGTATGGTTAATTAGTTTCTAATCAGCCAGGAGGCCAGGGAGATGGGAGAATCTTTAAATTAGCTACAGACAAAAATCAAGAGTTTAGGAAGTACCATCAACCTTTCTTTCTACATTAGACCCAAGCAGTTGATTCTGGCCTTGAATGACCTCCAAGGACAACACGAAGGGGTGTTTTAGTTTTAGCCAGTGGCCCGTGTGAAACTCCTGGTTCCGTGTGACTGTGAGACAGGGTCGAAGCCCTGTCCACAGCCCCACATGGAGCCCCCTTTCTGAAGAGCCTAGAGAGAAACGTCCGTCTGCTCTGGGTCCCCGGGCTTCTCCTGAAGCACTGGTTGGTCCCATCATAGGACTTTCCTAACTGCTCAGCTTTCCTTCTGCTTCAGCTACAAGGAAGCTCAGAGTCCAAATTCTGGCCATTCTAGCAACGTCGCAGCATCTCACGGCAGGTATTTTATGAACTGACTTATTCCTTGGCTTCATCATCTTCTTTCCTCATTGTCCTTTCCTCCTCACTTCCAATTTCATTTTCCATTTGTATCCTATTGCACTGTAGGTCTTTCCGCAAAGTCTCAGATACATGTAGGTAACAAACCAGGAAAAGGTTCCAAACTTCGCTGCACATTGGAATCACCTGCGGATCTTTAAAAACCCCTGATGCCTGGCTCCCGACCTCAGACCTTCTGATTGAACTGGTTTGGGTATGGCCTAGGCACCAAGCGTTTTTACTGCTCCCCAGGCGATTGTGACATGCATCAACGTTTGGGAAGACTGGATAAATGTTGTCTTCATCGCTCATCTTACCCTTGTCAGACAGCCTCATTCTCCCTAAACACAACTCCCCCATACCACCCACCCACCCTCAGTTCTCAAACTCTCATTCTCCCTCACGTCCATCTACGCTTCTACCCTTCAAGGTCCAAGCTCAAGGTCTGAATGCACCACCGGACCTTCCCTGGCTGACTGTCCTGGTTCACACTGATCTCTCTTTCCTCGGGCACTTAGGAGCTTCAGAGAAATGGAGCCCCTGTCTCGTTGGAGGGAATTCTATCTCTTACTCTTTTGCATGGTCAGAGTAATCTGAAATTGCAAAACCACAATCCTGTAACTCCACTCTTGGGGCTGGGAGGGAGGGGAAAGGGAGAGAACACCTTGAAGAGTCAGGAAGGGCACATAGAACAGGTTTGATGAAATGGATCTCCTGATAAGCTCAGGAGATGTCAATCACCAAGGCCCTCAGGTGAACTATGAACTCCGTATCCTACTCAGGCCAAAATCAGGGAAAAAGGCAAAAGCAGGCTGCCCCTCTCAGCTGGGATCTCAGAGCAAGCAGAGAAAACAAGGATGAGAGTCTTACCGAGCCCAGCAGCAATGCCAACCTGGACGCACCTTGAGCCTAATCTGAGTGGCAGAACCTAGTATCCAACCCCAAAGAGGCTGAGTGGGATGATTCCCAAGGAAAGAACTGGAGGAAGAGTTAGGGAGTTATGGCCCCCAAAGTTTATTTAACAAAAACAGGTTTAGTTCACTCACACATCTCTAAAGATTGTGTGAAGCTTCCTAGAACCTTTGCAACTTGGTTACGCCTTATACTCCCTCCTCACACCTACTTCCATCTGCTTTGCTGTAGGAATCACAGGAAGAACACTTAAAAAGGCATCTGCAGTTGTTTTCAGAGAGAGCAAGGATGAAGGGAGCCAGTCCCAGGGAAAAGGAAACACAAGAGACAGTGCAGTGGTGGCCACTGACCAAGGAGAGGAAAACAGACTGAATTCCGGGGGTACCAGGGAGGTAGCCTCGGTCAAAGACATACTGGGAAGCCCTAAGGAGCTCCCCCAAATTAGGTGCAACTATAAAGTAACGAGACTTTTTTTTTAAAGCATCAAACATAAATGGACAGGGTATAGAGAGTGATGGTTAGAGCACGGGCTCTGGAATCCTGCTGCCTGGATTCGAATCCTGGCTCCACCATGTTTTAGCTGTGTGACCTTGGATAAGGTACTTAACCTCTCTGGGCCTCCATTTCCTTGCCTTTAGAGGGGATAATTCTAGTACCTATTCCATCTGTTGTCTGTAATGATTCACTGGGTTAATAGGTATAAAGCCCACAGGCAGGGTGCCTGGAACACCGATGTGTTCATTATTCTTCCGATTAC
Organism: Balaenoptera musculus; assembly: GCF_009873245.2. Lineage (NCBI taxonomy): Eukaryota > Metazoa > Chordata > Mammalia > Artiodactyla > Balaenopteridae > Balaenoptera > Balaenoptera musculus. The sequence continues at coordinate 6,744,895 of NC_045794.1, read as the reverse complement.
ATGGTTGATGTGTGAGCTGTCCTTTCAGGGTAGGGTTCAGTGACCATGACCTTCCAAGAAGGCATTTTTGGAACTCTTTAGGGAACTGCCTTCAGAGCCTGCGATATGCCTTTTGACTTTTTTAAAAAGTGACAAATCTCTGCCCTTTGAGAGTTGGTTTTATGTTTACAAACACAGAATGCTATTCAGAGCCAACTCTGACAAAAGTGGATGCTGAAGTTGGGTAATACTGAACTGGGCCAAAAGCAAGGTGTGTCCCAAAAGGAACAAAAATAAATGCATCTCATAAATTGACTTTGAAAGCAATTCTAAAAAGGGATTCCAAAAATCACTTCCAGCAACATCAGAATCATTGCAGTCTTTAACAATGTGGGAGAAGACTCATTTTATAATATTAGGTGTAAATATTAGGTTACAAAATAGTTTGATCCCAAGTTTGTTAAAAGAAAAAAAAAAACAGGCACAGACAAAAGCTGGCACATAATAACACCATATTAACAATGGTCAATTGTGGTGGAATTATGGCTGACTTTTCTTCTTTATACTTATAGTTTCTAGTTTTTCTATAATTAAGTAACTCTTAAATTGTGAATTAAAAATTGCATCACTAGTAAACAATCATGGCCAGGGAATGAGATTGCTTTGAAGGGCAGTGCTCCAGCTGGATGTAATACGTGGAGTGTTTGCATATTTTGTTTTAGAAACAGTCTTATGACTTTATAGATAGCACATAATTACACATGCAATAGCACCAACTTTCTCCTTGAGGATAGGAACTGTATCTATCCTATAAATTTTGTATTCTTAATTGTATTGTGAACAGTGCTAGTACACAGTGGGTGCTTAATACATACTTGATAGCTTCACTATTGAGGATCCCTAGGTCCAGGGCTAACTTGATATTGTTGGGGAGGGCAGCAGGAACAACAAAGGCTAAACTCACACTGACCACGACCCCAGGCATGAGTACCCCTGTGATGACCCAAGGCTCGTACTCTCCACTAGGCAAAGTGAACGATCTGGGGGATAAAGGGATTGGATCACAGCTGTCAACTCAGTCAAGTTCCACAGGGACCAGAATCCATGGCTCCACCCCCTTCCTCCCCCCACCCCGCCCCCAAGGCCCAGTGGTGGAGGGAAGGATGCTCGTGCCCACACACTCCCTCCACCCACCCGCCCGGCTGGACCCACGCAGCCTTACGTACTGGAGTTCCGGTGGGAGCTGGCCAGACTGTGTCCAGCCATCTCAGGCGGGGGCTGGTGACCTCGGTGCAGGAACTGCTGAGAGCTGAGCATGTGGCTGGGGTGAGTGACCCGGTTCACGCTGTGCAGGACGCTGACCTGGGGCGAGGGTGGGCTCAGTGGGCACGCTCGCTTCTCCCCGCCCCTCCTCCACCCACCCCGAGGTCCCAGCTCTTCCCCCACTGCCCCCCAGCTTCCCGTTCTTCTCCACCCACCGCCGGGGCCAGGCGTCCCCTGGCTGCAATTTCCATCCCCACGCACCAGCGGGTTCAGTCCACCCCACCCCCGTTCCTCGCCAGCGGGGTTGGCTGTGGAAGGAAGGGGACTCCTGGGTACCTCCACGACGAATTCATTGCTGGAGTAACGCCCATTCATTTCTGAGCAGGAAAGCCGGAACTTCCTGGCATAGAGGGCAGCCCCGCGTCGCAGCCGGTAACGAGCCAGCCTCAGGATCTCTTCATACACAGTGATGCCCTCCACCCCTGGCGACCAGGAGGCAGCTCAGGGCAGGAGCCAGCGAAGAGGCCTGCAGTCTCTCTCCCAGACTCCCACCAGCTGCCACCCCTCAGCAGGGGTGCGACCCGAGTTCTCAGACGGAGAGACGCTCCCCTGCCTCCCCACCAGCTCCGACTGACTGGGATAGAGTAATCGAGGCTCCATCTCTGCCTCCGCCCTCCTCTGAGAGCTGGGAGGAGGGATGGAGAGAAGGAAATAGGAACACCCTGCAGGACAGGGGGAGGTGGCAGCAGGGGGAAACGGAGAGAGGATAACACAGAAGTTCTCAGTGAGGCTCTGGAAGGGAACGGAAACAGGAAGGAACTGACCGCCTCTTCTTCTCCTATTCTCCCTGATGGAGGGTCCTTCAGAGAGGAGGACGCTTCCCTGGGAAGCTACCAAAAAATCATTACCACCAGACGTTAAGAGATGAGCACTTGACTTAAAGCTATGCTGTGTCCATGAGAATAGTGAGACGCAAGACAGAGAAGAGGGCGAGTACCAAATGGCTAGAGGATTAGAAAGCTACTCAGAGGACCTCCCTGCTGGCACAGTGGTTAAGAATCCACCTGCCAATGCAGGGGACACGGGTTCGAGCCCTGGTCCGGGAAGATCCCACGTGCCGCGGAGCAACTAAGCCCGTGAGCCACAACTACTGAGCCTGTGTGCCACAACTACTGAAGCCCGCGCGCCTAGAGTCCATGCTCCACAACAAGAGAAGCCACCACAATGAGAAGCCCGCGCACCGCAACGAAGAGTAGCCCCCACTCGCCACAACTAGAGAAAGCCTGCACACAGCAACAACGAAGACCCAATGCAGCCAAAAATAATTAAATAAATTTAAAAAAAAAGAAAGCTACGCAGAGACTGAGCCAAAGAAGAGTGGAGACCAAAGTGGAGGTGAGCTGGGCTGGAGAGTGAAGCTGGGAAAGAACCACCAGGAGCCTAAACCCCAGCCGCCACCTCTAGGGACAATCTGGAAGCCAGAGGACATTCCAGGCAGGGAAGGTGCAAGGGGGCACTTGGCCACACCCCTGAGCCTGGAAGGAGGACCCTCTGAGTTTCCCAGAGACTTGACCATGGGGAGGGGCACACCCAAGGAAAGAGGACAGGTTCTTGGGCCCCACTGACCGGCAATGGTGAGGTAGGCAGACGTGTTGGTGAGCTCCAAGCCTCGCTGCTGCAAGGACGCCATGTCTAAGAGCAGGCTTTCCCGCTCGGGGTCCAGGTCATCCCCCACCAGAGAAATCTCACAGCCATCCAGGTTGTGCACGATCTCATCCGACATGCGTGTGTCTGTCACTGGACAGGAGGCAGTCAGGATCTGGGTCAGAGCTGAAGGGCCCACCTCATGGCCACGCTTCCTCCCCTTCCGGGGTCACCCCCTGAGAGCTGCCAGCATCATCGTCAAAAACGCCACTACCCACCAACCTTCTGCCACCCGGGGGTCTCCCACTGGCTCTCGTTCCTAACAGTCAGGGGTTCTAGAAAAGTGAATAAGGGATGACGTCGCTCTCATGTCCAGCCCCAGATTTTTTCCTTCACTCTGGTTCCAGACACGGACCCCTTCTCTGGACACTATCACTCCTTGAGGTCATCCTTACCTGTGCCCTGCCAACTCTCATCCTTTTTGGCCTCCACCTGGTGAGAAATGGAGCAAGTGATTTGAAGATCAGGGAACAAAGGGACACCCTCGGGTCCCTCGAAGTCCACAGCTGGGAGGGCAAAATGAGCAGTGCCACTCAGCAGGATCTGAGGGGCGTCAGGCTGGAGCACCACCACGTAGCCCTCCACTTCGGGGATGGAGACACAGGATTCTTCGCTGAAGCACCTATATGAGAAGAGGGAGAGAGGCAGCCTGTGACCCCATCACCCCCCCCTTATAATCTATATTCTGACCACCACTCTGGGCCTCCACCTCTACAGAGAGCACCCTGTGTCAGGGAGGGAAAGGGGAGGAAAGGGGGATAGTGTCTCTGCACGACCATCACCCCCATAGCAAAGCTGGAGGGGGAGATACCCTTTCCAGGGAGGATACCACTGCAGGGAAGGGTCAGGGGCAGAAGGTCAGGCAACCCTGACCTATGGGGATGATGACATCACCAATGCCCTACCCCAAGACCATGGGACATCTATCAAACAGTATTTTACAAACTGAACTTACAGAAATATGTATACATACATAGTTCTTCACCCAAGATGTTAAAAAAAAAAAAAAAAAAAGTGTGTTCAGTACAATATCTGGTAGATACATGTCAAAAAATATTCAACAACAAAAGTGGGGTGGGGGTGGGGAACATATCAAAGGATGCCCTCAAAACTATAATTCAAAAAGACACATACATCCCTATGCTCATAGCAGCACTATTCACAATAGCCAAGACATGGAAACAACCTAACTGTCCATTGACAGATGAATGGATAAAGAAGATGTGGTACACATATACAATGGAATATTACTCAGCCATCAAAAAGAACAAAATAATGCCATTTGCAGCAACATGGATGCAACCAGAGATTATCCTACTAAGTGAAATAAGTCAGAAAGAGAAAGACAAATACCATATGATATCACTTATATGTGGAATCTAAAATACGACACGAACCTATCTATGAAACAGAAACAGAATCACGGACATAGAGCACAGACTGGTGGTTGCCAAGGGGGAGGGGGTTGGGGGAGGGATGGAGTGGGAGGCTGGGGTTAGCAGATGTAAGCTTTTATACATTGAATGGATAAACAACAAGGTCCTACTGTATAGCACAGGGAACTATATTCAATGTCCCATGATAAATCATAATGGAAAAGAATATTAAAAAAGAACATATATATATATGTATAACTGAATCATGCTGTACAGCAGAAATTACAACAACACTGTAAACCAACTATACGTGAATTAAAAAAAAAAAAAGATGTCCTCCTGCTTGGAGTGTCTTCAATTCATCCTGTCCAGTATCAGAGAAACACATTTCAGTAGGTGAGCTAATCTGACCATCTTGGACCTGCACCCACCATCCCATGAAGCCTCACTGATCCTGGTACCAGACAAACCCTCCCTAGAGGATTGAGCCAGCCCAGACCAACAATAGGACAGCCGCTCGGGAACACGCTCCCAGGATTGCCTCCAGCCAATCAATAATTCTCAGAGTGCTTGCTGCTTTGTGAAGCATTTCGTCCACATTCTTTCATTTAACCTTCTTTGGCTGCTGTTGCAATAGGGATAAGAAACCAAAGCTCTCGGGTCAAGCATCTTGGCCACATAAGAAATATGTGCCCCAGGCCAGGCTTGAACCCATTCTTCTCATTCCAAGTCCACGATTCTTCCACTGAACCACAGCCACCATGTGGGTTTGCATTAGTCAAATTTATTTGTAAACAAGTGCCCCCTTGGAAGTCCCTGGTGGTCCAGTGGTTAGGACGTGGCGCTTTCACTGCCCTGGACCCAGGTTCAATCCCTGGTCAAGGAACTAAGATCCTGCAAGGTGCACAGCAGGGCCAGAAAAAAAGGAAGTGCCCCTTGAACAAGCAGTCTTCACAGCGGAGGTGGTAATTCCAGAGCAGGGCCTGTGGTCCATACACCTGGGCTAACAGAAATGATTTTGTTGAGAGGACTATCACTCGTATTACCGAGCAGGCCCACTTGACTACTGTAGCCAGAGGGAGAAGGTGTAACCTCAGCGGATACCATGAACGCAGAGCCCCTGAAAGTACCAAACCCACAGTTTGCTGAGTTCCTGTGCCATAAGGAGCAGGGCCTGAGACAGTCTGCACAGTCGTCCAGCGAGACCTGGATCAAAGCCTCTTGGAAAACAACCCCAGCTAACTCTGGAAGCACAGACTCCAACAGACACTCCCACTGTGATGGGTGATCCAAAGGGGACCCAAAAGGTTCTAGGGGGCTGGTCCAGACCCGAAGGACACTAATGAACTGGTCAAGAGATTAGAATTGGCACGCAAACCTTAAAACAAGAGCCAACATGGTCACCAGCACATGAATGGAACAAACACAAACCCACGAGAGTTCAGAGTGGGAGAGGTTGTTTCTGGCTAGGATGGGAGTGGGGCATTTGGCAAGGGAGGGTAGGAATAATGAAGAGAAGTAGCAAGTGAGCTAGCCTTTGGAGGAGGGCAGAACGTTGACCCTAGAGCGGATGGTGAGGAACACACGAAGGGGAGTAGAGGAACATGAGGCAGGAAACGCTGGGCCAGACGGTCATGGGCTTTGAGTGCAATTTTTGTGCAGTGGGCAGGAGGGAACCATGGACGTCTTCTTCAGCAGGGAAGTGTGAGGATAGACATTCTCACTTCAGATCACTAACCTAGCCTCTGGGTAGAAACTGAACTGAAGTTAGAATACTAGAGATAGTCCACTAGTTAGGAGGCTAGAGCAATAGGCCAGATGAGAGGTAATGAGAGCTGCTGGAGTCATAACAGCAGACATGGAAGAAGAGGAGACAGATGCCAGACATGGGCGCAGAGCGGGATCTAGGTGACCTGGTAACCGATGGGGTGTGGAGGATAAAGACGGAGGAATCAAAGGCGATTCAGAAGCTGCAAGCCGGGGTAACTGCAAGGACAGAGACACCATTACAGGAGCAGAGAATTCAGGGGGAGGGGCTAGTTCAGGCATCGAAGTTCATTATTAAGCTTTAGCTCGTTTATCTGAGGTGCTGGCAGAACTTCTAGATAGAGGTTACCACAAGCAGGAAGAAATTCAAGAGCTAGAGAAAGAGAACAAAGCTAGAGAAAAAGATGTGGTAGCCAGATGAGCTTTCCAAGAATCCAAGAGATTTAAAAAAAAAAAAAAAAAAACCTTAGGGGAAACCTGCATTGACTGAATAGCTGCATAAATCTGGCTTTAAATGGACAGAGGTCCAAGCACTGAACACTGGAAGCTAGGGAAGCCACATGGACCAGGGCAAGGATATGCATCACAGGAAGGAAGGTGCCGCTGGGTATCTGTCTCTCCCTGTTTCTCACACACACACACACACACACACACACACACACACACACACACCTCTATATTTTCTCCTTCAACCTCAAGGAAGTGTTAGGGTAGCACTAACTACATGGTAGCCCTAAAATGGAGAAATAAGACTTCTCTCCTTCTTAACCTCATAAAGGAAAAAGGCCCCTTCCCCCTACTGAAGGACCAACGTCAGGTTCCCAGTCCTTGGATAAGCCTCTTCCCTGGGCAGGAAAGAGGTTGGAGGAATTCAGATAAGCCAGTCAACAAAGAGGGTGTCAACTCCCCCCTGGTGGGGTTGCCCCATGCAGAGTGCCACCCTAAGCCAGAAGACAGAGCACTCCCTCTGACGTGGCTCCTGAGCCTACGAAGGGGATGAGGCCATTCCTTGGTCCCCCTGAGGGATGAAGCCCTTCATACCTTCGTAGCTGAGTGAGAGCCCTCTAACAGCTAGAGTTCTGACGAGAACACGGTGGGGCGCATCCTCAGCGCAGATCTGCACCCACGTGACCTCATCTGCCGTGGCCTTCAGCTCCCCACCAGGACCACACCATGGACCAGCAGCCCAATTCCCCAAAGCCCTGCCCCTGCCTTCCGAAGCTCTGGGAGGCCTGACGATCATGCCCGGTCACCGTCCAGGGCTCAGAGCCCTCTCCTCTCCAAACCCACCCATGCCAGGATAGGGACAAGTCAGAGATGTTTCCCTTCAGATAGCTTTTAGAGAAACTGAGGCAGAGCAGGGGAGAAGGGAACACAGGAATCCTGACCCCTACATTATGTGATCCACCCACTGGATGGCAGTAGCTCCTAAAAACTGCCCCATAAACATAATACGGGGTGAAAATGCCTTTGTATAACAATAGCCAGTGTTGACAGAACAGGCACTTTGCTGGGCATTTGATCTGGATTCTATCACTTACCCTCACAACATTTCCATGAGTTAGATTCTATTGTTATCCCTGTTCTATGTCATTTTCTCAGTGCTAAAAAGCTAGTAAGGGGTTTCCCTGGTGTCGGAGTGGTTAAGAATCCGCCTGCCAATGCAGGGGACATGGGTTCGAGCCCTGGTCTGGGAAGATCCCACATGCCGCGGAACAACTAAGCCCGTGTGCCACAACTACTGAGCCTGTGCTCTAGAGCCCGCGAGCTACATCTACTGAGCCCGCGTGCCGCAACTACTGAATCCCACGTGCCTAGAGCCCGTGCTCCGCAACAAGAGAAGCCACTGCAATGAGAAGCCCGCGCACCGCAACAAAGAGTAGCCCCCGCTCGCCACAGCTAGAGAAAGCCCGCGCGCGGCAACGAAGACCCAATGCAGCCAAAAATAAATAAATTAAATAAATAAATTTATTTTTAAAAAGTTAGTAAGTAAAAGACTCTGTGTCCATAACTCTTATGCTTTCATGACCTCTCAATCAATCTGTACTTTTAAATACCTAATATACTTAAACCTTGAAGTAATACACAATTTTTCATTTAAAGAATTCAGAATTCTTCACTTAGAACTCAAAAGTCAGCAAACTTTTTCTATGAAGGGCCAGACAGTAAATATTTTCGACTTTTTGTACCAGTCTCTGTCCCAACTACTCAGCCCTGCCATCATAGGGTGAAAGCAGCTCATTTCCATAACCAATATGCAAATGAGCAGCAGGCCAGATTTGATCCTGGGGCCATAGGCTGCCAATCACCAGACTTAGATCATCCTGTTTGATCTTGCAAGAGCTTGATGAATCAAGCAACTAGAGGTCTTTGCCCAAGGTCATCCAGAGAATTAGTACCGAGTCAGAATTAGTGTCAGGTCTCCTGGCTCCCAATCCAGTACCCTCTTCTGTCCCACTTTACATATCAGCACAGAGACACAGAGATTAAAGCCCCCAAATCCTGGAGGTGTGCTTCAGTGGGAAGAGTCATGAACCCTTTACTGGAAAATCTGAGTCTGGTCCAGGCTCTTCTTCCAGCATTGCTGTGTCAATTGGGCAGGTCAGTTTTTCATCCCTAAAACGAGGGAGGTGCACCTAGCCGTCGGCGGTGCTTAAGGCCACGGAGTTCTGACACTGGCTCTGTTCTGTGACTTGCCCGCCCACCCAGCACTCACTTGACGGCAGTGGTGAGGCGCAGGGGCCTGACGCCGGGCGTGGCAAAGCGCAGAGTGTTCATGTAAGCCACATGCTGCAGGGCATGGTTGAAGGTCTCCACATCATCCCCCTCCAGGGTGAGCAGGGACTGCGAGGGGTTCACGTGGACCTGGGCCCCAGACACAGACAGGGCTGAGAGCACGACCAGAGGCGGGAGAGGAAGGGAGCAGAGGTGGGGGTGGGGAAGGGCGGGGTCAGGGGGCATGCCTGGAGGGAGGGGGCCAGAGGAAGGGGCGATACCTTCATGCCTTTGCCCAGGCTCTCGAAATCCCTATAGTCCAGCCCCTCCCGACATGCATAGAGGCACTCGATGACCTCACGGCTCTCCAGGCGACCTGAGCGCACGCTGAAACCGGCCAGGTAGCCGTGGAAGTAGTGGTGGATCGGCAAGGGGTCTCCTAGGGCAGGAACACAGGGGCGGACCAGAGGTGAGAGGAGGCGAGGGGGAGTACAGGGGGAGGCACAAGGAGAGGGGGCTGAGAGAAAGCGCAGCAGGCTGGAGAAAGAAGACGGGAAGGAGCCAGGTGGAAGCTAAAAGAAGAAAAGATTGATGAGCGGCAAGGGAGGCCAAGGGAAGATGGGACAAGGCAGAGCGAGAAGACAGAATAAAACTGGGGGTGGGCGGAGACGGAGGGCGAAAAATAGAAGCCACAGAAATGAGAAAAGCTCCCGGCAGAGGCAAAAAGAGAAGGAAAGCAGGACCAAAGGGAGGAAAGAGGAGACTCAAGGCAGAAAACGAGGAGAGTGCGCGAGGGGGTCTTCACGGTGCATGCGGGGAGCACCGGGAAGGATGCGCGTGAGCTTCAGGGATGCCCAGCTCTCCCGGCCACGTGGCTGCCTCCTGCCCCCTGCGCTCTGCGCTCTGCCACGCGGAAAGCCAGCACGAGGACCCTCGACTTCACTCCGTGGGCAGGAAAGGACACCGGCGCCCAGCCCGGCTCCATCTGGCCGCCCTCTCCCGGGCGAGTCCGCCTGGCTGCGGTGCTCGGAGGCTCTGCCCCCTGGTGGTGGGCGAGGCGGTGAACGGTGAGGCCGGGTAGGACCGCGCGGACACGGGAGCCGGAGCCCCTAAGCTGAGATGCTAGCTCTCCGGCCTCCAGATCTCACACGCAAGTACCTGCTGTGGCGTCCGTACTGTTGTCGCCTCCCTTTTCCTTCTCTTTGTTCTTCTCCTCTGGGGGAGAAAAAGTGCCAGTGAGCTCAGGGATGTGTGGCCAGATTGACAGAGAGGACGGGGAGGTCTTCCAGGCGTTGCCCCTGCCCGTGTAGGACTTGAACCTCTCTGCTGAATCCCAACCCTTCTTTTGTCATGTCTGAGATTATCTCAGGCCTCTGTTATAAACAAACGCCAAATATGCTGCTGAGGAAACACAAGGGCTCTGGTACAACACACACACACACACACACACACACACACACATACATAGATACACTATACACACAAACCACATACACCACATACATACACACACCACATATGCAAATACACCACACACACACAAACACACCACACACACACACACACACACACACACACACACACACACACACCCTCCCAGAAGGAAAAGATGAAAGAAACAGCTTAAAAGCTAGAAGGTTGCTGACCCTCTGCAGGGTTACCGTCCTCCAGCAGGGGAACGGGCTGTGGAATCATCATCACTGGGATGGAACGAAGCGGGAAGTGACTGAAGTTACAGAAAGAAAGGTGCTGGTGGTGCCCGAGCAGGAAATTCCCCCGAGTCGGAGGTGATGACCGGTCCAACAGGAAGGAGACCTGAGGGGCTGTGGTCTCCTCCCCAGGAGACCTTTCCCAGCCTCCCTGCCCAACTGCAGGGCTAAGAGCTCACGAGGTCAGGCTGCCCTTCCTCCTCCATCAGCCACGGGAGGCCCCAACCATTAGCGCCTCCGCGCAGAAGCTCAGCGGGCCTTACCAGTCCAGCAGGCCCCAATCATGAGCGCAGGCTCCCTTCGGGGCGGGTGGATGAGACCATTGTCGTGGATGAGGGCAGGGTCGAAAGAGATGCCATCAGCATAGAGTGTGACCGTGGGGAACTCGAGGTTCAAAGCATAGTGGTGCCACTCATCGTCGCAGACCTGGGGGGTGGGGAAGGGCAGGAACCTGTCAGTCACATCATCCCCAGGGAATGAACGCAAGGCACTGCCCCACCTCCTGGGAGGCAGGGGACAGTCCCTCATAGACCCTGTCCTATCAACAGGTCCTACTAGTGAATTGCTGCCCACCCAGCTCAAGGAATAATATCCTTTCCCGGAATCTATCAGGCTCCAACCTTGTACCTAAAATTCCACTCTGCAGGTAAACCTTTAAAAAGCATCAACATTCCTAAGAGGAGTAGGACACGGTCCGTCAGCAGGTGCTGTCCATCCCGAGTCCAAACAGAACCAAAAGCTGTGAGGGGCTTCCCTGGTGGCGCAGTGGTTGAGAATCTGCCTGCTAATGCAGGGGACATGGGTTCGAGCCCTGGCCTGGGAAGATCCCACATGCCGCGGAGCAACTAGGCCCGTGAGCCACAGCTACTGAGCCTGTGCGTCTGGAGCCTGTGCTCCGCAACAAGAGAGGCTGCGATAGTGAGAGGCCCGCGCACAGCGATGAAGAGTGGCCCCCGCTTGCCACAACTAGAGAAAGCCCTCGCACAGAAACGAAGACCCAACACAGCCAAAAATAAATAAATAAAAATTAAAATAAATAAATAAATAAATAAAAGCTGTGGGTTTCTGTGCCGTTTTCTCCATCTCCATTGCCACCCAATCATTCAAATCCCCAGTCTCCTCTGTTACAACAGTCTCGTCTGAGCACTTACACTCTTAGGTGTCTCCGATACCTTCCTCCCATAGTTGCCAAAGGGATCTTCTTTTTTTTTTTTTAATCTTTAAATCCCGACTGAATTTAATGTTGTCAAACTTAGCATTCATGAACAACTCATTACATTTGAAAAGATTGGATTCTCCTCACTTCACAAATGTTCCCAAATATAAATGACAATTGTTGAAAAATCATAGCTAATTGCAAATTAAATAAATTACTTGTAACCAAATCTTATCTGAAGCAAAATTAGAAAAATCCTTCCTATTTTTGCAACAAAAAAAAATTTTTTTTTTTGGCTGCGTTGGGTCTTTGTTGCTGCGTGCGGGCTTTCTCTAGTTGTGGCGAGCGGGGGCTACTCTTTGTTGCAGTGCGCGGGCTTATTGCGGTGGCTTCTCTTGTTGCAGAGCACTGGCTCTAGGCGCATGGGCTTCAATAGTTGCAGCTCGCGGACTCAGTAGTTGTGGCACACGGGCTTAATTGCTCTGTGGCATGTGGGATCTTCCCAGACCGGGGATCGAACCCATGTCCCCTGCATTGGCAGGCGGATTCTTAACCACCATGCCACCAGGGAAGTCCCAAAAATTTATAGTTAATTTGAGAAATACATCCCAAATTTGGTGGAGCAGCACCTTCAAAGTTTAAGATTTTTTTTTTAATTGGAGTGTAGTTGATTTACAATGTTGTGTTAGTTTCAGGTGTACAGCAAAGTGAATCAGTTATACATATACATATACAAAGGGATCTTCTTACAATGTAAATCTGATCAGGTCACGTCCCTGCTGTAAACCCTTCAAAAGACTTCTCATAGGACAAAATCCAAATGACCCCAACCAACAAAGTCCACCATACATCTGATCACTATCCAGCTCTCCAACCTCAAACCCAGTCTCTGCCCTCGTCCACTGTGCTCTAACTCCCTGGTCCTCTCTCCATGCTTGCAACCTGCTGATCCCTTTCCTGCCTCAGGGCCTTTGCATCTGCTCTTCCCTCTGCCTGGAACTCTCTCTCCTCACAGCTCTGTCTCATCCTTCAGGATGAGCTTACATTTCACTTCCATCAGGCCTTCCCTGAACATCCAATCTAAAGTGAGTTCCCTTCTCCTTGCCTCCTATTCTCTACCTCAGTCCCTTGCTTCTTCTTTCACAGCATTTATCACAATTTATCACGTGTATATGTCTGCTTACTTTTTAAAAATCTATCTCCCCAACTAAAATGTAAGCTCCATGAAGTCAGAGATTTTGTTCCATCTTAGACCCCATTGTATCCCCAGAACCTAGCAGAATGGCAGGGAATTGGTATTTACTAAATCTTTTTAGAATAAATAAGGGTAAATTAAAGAAAAATAGAAAGAGGAATGTTACCAGTATTAGCAACGTGGGGGAAAGATCCAGAAGAAGCAAATGGCAGAATATCTCTTTAAAAGAGTGCCACAACAGGACAGGAATAAAGATGCAGCCATAGAGAAGAGACTTGAGGACACGGGGAGGGGAAAGGGTAAGCTGGGACAAAGTGAGAGAGTGGCATGGACATATATACACTACCAAATGTAAAATAGACAGCTAGTGGGAAGCAGTCACATAGCACAGGGAGATCAGCTCGGTGCTCTGTGACCACCTAGAGGGGTGGGATAGGGAGGGTGGGAGGGAGACGCAGGAGGGAGGAGATATGGGGATATATGTATACGTATAGCTGATTCACTTTGTTATAAAGCAGAAACTAACACACCATTGTAAAGCAATTATACTCCAATAAAGATGTTAAAAAAGATAAAAAATAAATTAAAAAATAAAAAAAGAGTGCCACAGAAAGCAGAAGCTTCTGTAGACAGCCCTCAATTATCCAGTTTGTGGGCTTTCGTTCCCCTTTCTCTTTCTTCCACTTCCTGCCTTTTTTCAGCCACTTGCTTACTCAGCCACTCCACCGGGGCTTACGAGAAAAACAGAAGGAGATGGAAACACAATTCATCCCCACGGTCCTTGTGGTCAGCTTGGAGAATGAATAAAGAAGAGGCTGCAACTGTTGGCTCAAGAGATTTTTCTTTTCTTTTTTTTTCTTTTTTGCCCATTTTTATTTATCCCTCATAACCATGAAAATAGTGAGAATTTATAAACATATATATGTGTGTCTATATATATATGTGCATGGATATATAAATACACAAACACACACACACATATATATACTGCTTTTTAGTCTATAAAGGTCTATTACATCATTTAATCCTACAACAACCCTGGGATATAGAATTCTTATTATCCTCAACTCATAGGTAAAAAAAAACTGAGTTGTAAACGTATTTACCAAGATTTCATGGCTAGGAAGTTCCCCTAGCGGGACTCAAACCTAATCTATGTACCTCAGATTACTTATTTCCTCAATTACAACATGCTAACTGCTTGAGAGTCAGGGATCTGCACTGGTAAGGTTCTAGATAAGAAACAGATGAAAGGGCTTCCCTGGTGGCGCAGTGGTTGAGAATCTGCCTGCCAGTGCAGGGGACACGGGTTCGAGCCCTGGTCTGGGAAGATCCCACATGCCGCGGAGCAACTGGGCCCGTGAGCCACAATTACTGAGCCTGCGCGTCTGGAGCCTGTGCTCCGCAACAAGAGAGGCCACGATAGTGAGAGGCCTGCGCACCGCGATGAAGAGTGGCCCCCGCTTGCCACAACTAGAGAAAGCCCTCGCACAGAAACGAAGACCCAACACAGCCATAAATAAATAAATAAATTTAAAAAAAAAAAAAGAAACAGATGAAAGAAAACAAGAGGGGAAAGATGGCTGGTCGGGTTTGGTGTTTGTAGTAATTTGTTCCCTACTTCCTTTTAATCCAGGAGTGCTTTCTGCAAGAGACAAGCCTTGGAAAAAGAGAACAAGAAAACGGAGCCAGGGTGGGGGGCAGAGGGGTGTAAAAATAGTCAGGAACTGAAAGTGGAGATTGAAAGAAGGGACACAGGGCAACCCAGAAAATGCCCACCCCTGCCCTAGGACCTCCTCCCCTGAAAGCAAGTTACATCCACCCAGCTTTCCCAGGAGCCTGGCTCTGGCCTCACCTGCTCCAGCTTCCAGAGGAACTTGACTGGCCGGGCGCTCTCCAGCAGAGGCCAGTAGAGGAAGGCAATTCTGCAGCCATGGACGGTCAGCGAGTAGTGAGAGAAGCCGTCCTCTGAGGGCAGAGGATGGGGACAGAAGTCAAACACAAAGCGTGGGCAAGAACAGCTTCAAAGCACCAGGAGGGAGGGGATGCCCAATTCTCTTCATCCCTTCAGGTTCTCTCTCTCTCTCTCTCTCTCTCTCACACACACACAGAGTCCAGCATCGGGCTTCTCTTGGTCACTGTGACTGGCTGAGGGGGGACACTGGCCAGCCTGCCCCCACCCAGATCTTTACCGGCCCTTTGGTTAATACAAACTTCATGGGCAACACTCCTTTACAGGTCAAGAGAGATGAGCTCCGAGAAGAGGCAGAAATGTAAGAGCAGGTCAAGGCTGAGCTCCCCAAGAGGGCTGTGCTACTGTCGTAGAGGGAAGAGGGGTCCTGGGGGCTGGAGCCCACTAGCCCTTAAAGGAGGAGGATGGGGTGGTGGAAGAGGAAGAATGGGGCACAGCATTACTCAGGCTCTTCCACGGCAACGGGGGGCTTTAGGGGGAGCAGGTTTGGGGGGCAGTCTACTACACGGTGGAGGCAGGCAACTGCAGATGAGAAGGGCGGTGGGCGGTTCCATCACTCTGAGAGCAGTAGGGTCTCAGCCTGTCATGTCGGGAGTAAATCACAGGAATACGAAACCTAGCACTGCTATCTTACAGATGAAGAGAGAAGAGTGACCCGTCCACAGTCACAGGCTGGACAGCGACAGAGGCAGGACAAGAAGCCAGTCTCTCCACACTCAGACGGGTGCCCTAAGGAACGCTCACCATTTGGGACAGTGTTACACACGATGGTTTCCTCTTCCTTCTTGCCCTTGTTGGGAGTTACACCGTGCTTCATCCAGAAGGACAGGGTAAAATGGTCACTGAGGCTGTCCTGGGGCCCGGAGCCCAGCCCAGCGGTGCCACCCAGTGGCACCTGCACAGCTTGGGTGCCGTTGAACCAGTAGATAAGGCTGCTGTCCTGGCTGTAGTGCACCGAGAGGCCCGCCGTCCAGTTGGCATTGGGGCCGGGCATGGGCAGCAGATCCACCTCCCCAGGGGCCGCGCCTGCCGGAGCCCCAGAAGGCACAGGTGTCAGAGCAGAGAGGCAGCAGATGGGGAACAGGATGCAGGCAGGGAGAGAGGGACAAGAAAAGATTTCCTACAGCTACTTTCTCCGCCTCTTCTGGCCTTTCAGAGATGAGAAAGGAATGGCTAGGAATAGCTCTCCAGTGACCTCAACTCCAACTCTTCATCTCTCCCTGCCATTGTCCCATAATGTATCTGGTGCCTTTCTTGGGCCACAATTATGCATCTTTGCCAACCACATATTTATGTGCTCTTTGGACCACAAGAGATAACCACATGCCGGCGGATATATACATCTATGGATGGGCAAAGGAAGATGTAAGACAGATTCATTATTTCTGTTTTTGGCCATAACGTGCGGCTTGCAGGATCTTAGCTCCCCGATCAGGGATTGAACCTGCTCCCTCTGCAATGTGAGCGCAGAGTCCTATCCACTGGCCCGCCAGGGAATTTCCAAGACAGATGATTAAGAAAGAGGCAGAGGAGGCTCAGGCAGAGGCTGGGGGTAGGGGGCACAGGGGACAGGCCCGGGCAGCCAAGGGGGGCACACCCACCACAGAGTTTCCGCAGTGCCCTCTCTGAGTAGTTGTCACGGTCACAGCCCTTGGCCACATGGTTGGTCTGCAGCTCTATGGTGGCCTGAATGTTCCAGAGAGGTTCATCGCAGGTCTCCAGGCGGATACCAGGGAACAAAGCCAAGCTCCCAGCGCCTGGTGCATATTCAATCCTTTTGTTCCAGCCTGCAGGGGTGAGAGGGAGCTGGCAGTGCAGAGGGAGATGGGTGAGGCAGCCCCTCCTATCCATTCTGCTCTGGCCACATCCACGGACAGTCTCGGGCTCCTACGCAAATAGCCAGCCAGGGTAGGCAGCTACAAGCCTGCCCCAAATATCCCTCCCCTGACTCCTAGCCTAGCCCCTGTGGTTGTCAGAAGGGATGAAAAGGGAGACCAAGGTGAAAGATGGGTTACAAGACAGGTCCCAAGCGGAGCTCCTCACCTTGCCAGCTGGGTTTACAGGTGGGCTTCACCTGGATCTCCACCTCTGCGTCATCCACCGCCCGCTTCTTCCCGCAGTCATAAGCCGTCACCGTAAACTTGTAGAGCTTCTCGCCACTGTACTGCAGCTTCTCCGTGTTCTCAATGTTCCCTGGGGTGGGGGTGGGGGATGGAGAGGGTCAGGAGCACTAGAGAAAGTCTGGGGAGGCCAGGGAGGACTTGTGAGCTAACAGGGCAGCAGGTGAATTAGACAGCGGGAAGCTGGGAGGAAGGAATCTAGGGAAGGAGGCTCCACATCTGGGAAGGAGGGTGAGGAATGAGGATGTGAGGGGCAGAAGGGGAGGGCACAGCCCCGAGATGTCCTGAGGGACGCGGGCACCCAGGGCTGAGCAGCTGGAGTGGCAGGGGCTCACCGTCGTTGTCGATGAGGAAGGGGGCGTTGGGCGTGAGGATCTCGTAGTAGCAGATCTGGCTGTACTGGGGGGAGCAGTCGCCGTCGATAGCCTCCACCCGCAGGATGCGGTCGTACAGCTTCCCCTCGGTCACGGCCGCGCGGTACAGCCGCTCCACAAACACTGGGGCAAACTCATTCACGTCATTGACCCGCACGTGCACGGTGGCCCTGCAGGTGCCAGAGCGGGAGGAGGACGAGGGAGAGTCAGCCACAAGTAGGAGTCCAGACAGGGAAGCAGAGCAGGCGGGACCAGCAGGTCCTGGAGCCTGGGGCAGTGGGCACGCTTATCCCCCCAACCAGGGCACCAGGCACAGCCAGGGACAGGAACCACCGGGGAAAGGGTGACTGACGTATGGGGTGAGGAACGACCCCAGGGGATACCAGCGGCCGATTTTGATGACTTCTGTACAGTATGCTATAGGTTGGGGACAGCCACGTGAGACAGAGGATTCTGTGTCCAGCAGGTTGTTCCTTCCTGAGAGTCAAATACAATGGGATAATCAAGGAAGATGCAGGGGCTTCCCTGGTGGCGCAGTGGTTAAGAATCCGCCTGCCAATGCAGGGGACACGGGTTCAAGACCTGGTCCGGGAAGATCCCACATGCCGCGGAGCAACTAAGCCCATGCGCCACAACTACTGAGCCTGAGCTCTAGAGCCCGCGAGCCACAATTACTGAAGCCCACGCGCCTAGATCCCATGTTCTGCAACAAGAGAAGCCACCGCGATGAGAAGCCCGCGCACCACAACGAAGAGTAGCCCCCGCTCGCTGCAGTTAGAGAAAGCCTGCAAGCAGCAACGAAGACCCAACGCAGCCAAAGATTAAAAAAATAAATAAATAAACCTTCTTAAAGAAAACAAGGAAGATGCAGAATAAAAACCAAATTAAAAGCAACCATATTCAGGGAAGTGGTATTTGTACCAGAGTCACAAGTCATCTGACATGTGCAGTGAGCAAGCCAGCCGTGCCCCCTCCCCCGCCCAGGCCCCCGCGGGGCAAGCAGAGGTTGGGGAGGGGGCTAAGCCCTTCATGCTGAGCCCTGCCCCCAGCCCAGATCCTGGCACCCAGGGCCCAGAGTCAAGGGTCCTGTCTCCAAATGGGAACTGAGTCATCACAAGGAGTGATTTATCTCTAGTGCCTCGTAGTGGCCCAGGAGTCCTGACTGCCCATCTTCCTCCCATTCTCAAAGGAGAAGTGAGCTGGGAACAGATGTCGGAGCCCTGGGCCCCAGCCTTCTTCCTGCCCACCCTCACCCACTGCTGTGCGTGTGCATGTTGTGCGTGTGAGTGTGGCACACACTGCAGACGGCTGGACAGTCGGAAGGAATCTGGGTGTGTGCTGAATGTACCATCGTCTTCCTCGTTCTCTCAGCATCCTGACTCCGTGTACTGAGCCCTTTCAGTGTCAGGCACTGCAGTGCCTGCTTTTTATACAAACCATCTCCTTTCATCTTCACAGTAACCTGAAGAAGTAGGCATCATCATCACCCCATTTTACAGGCAAGGAAAAGCAAATCCAGAAAGGCTAAGAAGTTGCCCAAGGTCATAAGAGGCAGAGCCAAGATTAGATCCCACTGAGTTCTACCACATGCTTCTGTCCCCTTGGCTGAAGGCTCCTGGAGGACAAGGCCCCGTCCCTAAACCCCAGGAACAGAGAGGGGAGGGGGTCGATAGTCAGTGACGGTGAGGACAGAGGATGGTGGGGGGCCTGGGAGGAGGGGGGGGCCTGCAGCAGAGGGCAGGGGGCAGGAGCGTCCTCACTTGTGGGACTTCTTGGTGTTGGCCCCGTCGGGGCCCTCGCCGCAGTCGTAGGCCTGGATGGTGAAGGTGTGCTCCTTCTGGGCCTCGCAGTCTACGGGTTCCTTAGCCCGGATCAACCCTTCTCCTGTCGCCTTGTCCAGGATCACGGCCTCAAAGGGCACCCCAGACCCATGGAGCCGGAAGCCACAGATCTCACCTGGCCGGGGGGGAGGGAAGGACGCAGCTCTCGCACCACCTCCAGGGTCTCCTTCCTGTACTCGCCAACCCCCCTCAGCCTCCCACTTCACCTCTCCTTCCAAACCCCTGTCCCTTCTCTTGCACATGGAAAAGCATTAATTATCATTCAGCTCCAGCCCCAGCTTCCCCGAGCGGCAACCTCTCAGAGCCCCCAGGTCTGAGATCTGGCAAAATCTGACTGCGCTGACCCCCACCTGCCCACGTCCTCCTCTCTGGCCCCCTTTATTTTACCACCGTTCTTCGCCGTGGCCCGTTTCCTCCTGGAGTCTACTTCTCCCTCTTCCCCCATGTCCTCACTGCTCTCCCTCCCAGGACCTCCCCTCTCCTCCCTTGCCCCTGCCCTCCCGCCCACTTCTCTCTATCCCACCCGCCCTCCTCTGCCCCAACCCCACTGACCTGCATAGCGCAGGGGGGCATCCTTGTCCAAAGCAAAGAGTGGTGGGTTCAGCAGAACCGTGTTGTCGTTCTCCATGACGATGCCCTGGTATTCCGCCTCGATCCATGGCTTGTGCTTGTTGGCTGCCCCCCCAGGGAGAGGAGAGCAAGCACCTGTGAGCCGGCCCTCCGCCTCCAGACAACACACTCCAGCATCGCCACCCTATCCAGCCCCTGCAGAAGCACCTGCAGGAGAAAGGACTGAGGACAAGAGGTCAGCCATGAAAGGAGGCAGAGGGTCTGTGGGAGGTCACGGGAGACACAGTTTCCATGGCCACAGCCTGCCCTGCTGGGAGGGGGACTGCCATGTCCCCTGGGAAACCTGGTCAGAAGGTGGAGATTTTCTTTAGGGATTTCAAGAGCTAGAGTGTGGACACTGGGCCTTCAGGGAGCAGTGGTGGGCCATCAGAAGGCCCTGGAAAAGGGAAGAGAGAGATTAAGGGCAGAGTTGAGATCAGGAAAAGCAGACTAGAAGCTTCCTGAGATCCTGATTGTTTATCATCTCCACCACCACCACCCCATTTCAATCCTGATCCCTTCTTCTCCCGGCCAAGCCCCATCCTAAGGCCATTCTCCCAGAGGAGAGGGAAGAGGAGAAAAGAGAGAACGGAAAATATATAGGACAGAGGGAGGAGGACAGAGAGGGGCAGGGATGGAGCAGAGGAATCAATGCCGAACAACTGGGCCCAGCAGAGCCGACATCCTCAGGGATTATCGAACTGGCCTAGAAACACAACAGATCCTCTCCTTGCTTCCCACCCTCACACCCAGAGAACACACTCATAACCAACACGGTCCTACGTCCCCCAGAAGGCCACCAAGCCCCACACTCCCTGAACCCCGCTCTTATACAGACTCATGGCTGAGTCCTAATTCTCGCCTACCCCACCCCTCTTCCCTTCAGCCACCAGCCAACCCACGATGGATGTGGGACTCACTCAGCCTCCAGATCGCCCCATCTGCTACCAGACTCAACTCAATCACGTCTCCTCCCCAGGACCAATCTCCCACCAGCCTGGTGAGGGGCTCCCTTCCCCTCACCAACGCCAACCTCCACTGCCTGCTCTATTGAATCCCATCAAGCCAACGCCTAAGCTCCCAAAGCACATCCACGATGGCCCATCAGCGAGACCTGGGCAGAGGAAGACACGTCATCAGAGGGAAACTGAGTCTCCAAAAGGAAATTCATCCCCAGTATGTCATGGTGAGCAAGAAATCCTGATTTCCATTCTTTCTTCCAGTGACAACCCCCAAAGCCTTCTGGTATCTGAATGCCGGCCTCTTCCTCGCCGAGGACCCACCATAACCCCCTTCTCTAGTGGCGGAGGAGAAAGCCACAAGATGGTGCCCAGAAGGCAGCAGAGGAAGTGGCAGGAGGCTCAGAGCCGGCTGAGGTCAGAGATTGAGCTGAGGATGGAGGGGCTGCGCACAGCTCACGCCCCACCCTGCCCTTCTGCTGCCTTCCTCTTGGCCCCCGACTCTCTCCTTGTGTCCATCTCCTCTCACTGACTCCTGGGCTCCCTGTCTCTTCCCTCCTGGACTCGCCCCCTCCCCCTCTCCTCACCTGTTCTTCCTGATTTCCCTTTCATTCCTCTCTCTCTCTTTTTTTTTTTTGTTGGCCTCCACCTTGACCCTGGTCCACCCCCTTCTCATCTCCTCCCACACCTCATCTCCCTTCTCCTTCTCCCTTCCCCTCTCACCACTCATTTAGCACTCCCACACCTCTGCCCTTCCCTGCCCATCTCCACCTACCTGAGCCCTCGGCCCCCACCCCCTCCCTCCCTCCTGGTCCCTCAGACGGCCTCACCCAGCTGAATTTATCTGCTGTCTGCAGAGAGGGCAGCTCTGGTAACCCTCAGCCCAGCTGTATGCAGACGGAAGGTTATGGATGCAGAGGAACACGCCAAAACATACGTGCTCCGAATTGCTGAGCTGCAGGGAACAGTTTCTCCCCAGGATGGGATGGAGAGGAACCAGATGGATGTACCACACACCCTCAGCCCCGGCACACCCCGGTGGAAACGGAGACCCGCCCAGAGACGTGTATCGCCCCTCAGCCCCGGCACACCCCGGTGGAAACGGAGACCCGCCCAGAGACGTGTATCGCCCCTCAGGGGCAAGTCCTTCCGAGACCTGAGATAGCTCCAGGAGGGAGAGATTGGGGGAGGGGGAGAGAGAGACCCCAGGATGGGAATGGGGACCAAATGGGAGCAAGAGAAGCACATGGGTAGAGATGGACCAGAGAGGAGGATGTGGGAAGGGGGATGCGAGGGGGAAGAGAAGAGGGCAGGTCTGAGAAAACGGATGGGAAGGGGGATGGTCTGAAGAACCACCTGTCATGTGCCAGGGAGCCTTAAGGGCTCCTGCCCACCCCGACACCCCCCCCCCACGCCCTGCCTGAGACCCCTCCTTCAGTGCCCCCGCCCCCCGCCTCACTCACCTTTGTTGCAGGAGCTGGAGGGGAGCAGGGAGCCGAGCAGGAGGAGCAAGAGCAGGAGGGGCATGGTGTGGCGCGGGCAGGGCAGGGCCCCGATCGCTCTCCCCGGGAGCCTCAAACCCGCTTATTCCCCCTTGGGGGAGGGATGCAGGGGCTCTCCAAGGAGGGGAGGGACGAGAGCAGGCAGCAGGGCAGAGACTGAAAGGAGCCTGCCGCCCACCCTAGTCCATAGAGCAGACCTGAGCAGCCCCCCAACCTGGGCGGCTGAGGTGGGGGACTGGCAGTGGCTTCTTCTCCTTCGCTCTGGAGCCCGGCGTCCTGGCTCTCTCTCTCATGCCCACCCCATCCCCGCTACTGCAGGATGACGTCAGCACGGCCAGGCGAGGATTGATGGGGCCGCTGGCCAATCGGGTGACTGGGGGGGGGGGCAGGTGCTGCAGGGGTGGAGGGAGGGAACCAATGGGACCGGAGAGCAGGGGTGGGAGAACGTGTTAGGGCTTTTTCCCCTGACTGCAATCTGGGGGAGCAAGGGAACTGCGGGGGCTGGGGAGGAAGCTGGAAAGCCGTAGAGGGGGTGGGAAAAAAGAGGGCCATGGGGAGAATGAAGACGCGAGAAGCCCGGGGGTGGGGAGAGCAGACGTCAACGGAGACCTGAAGGAGGCGAGGAGGGACAGTATCCGCGTCACCCCACCACCACCATCACCAACTCTGCATTAACCTCTTCTCACAGCCCATTCCATCAGCGAGTCCCTGCTAGGTGCCTCCTGGGAACCGCGCAGTCAAACCCACAACCTGACCCCGACCTACGCTAGCATTTCATTTCCCAGCCCCAGGTCTCTGAGGAAGCCACGGGGTGGGCAGCCGGGCCCCGTGGACCCGGTTCTGGGACCGGAGGAAGAGCTCACCCTCCCTCACCCTCCCTCACCCGCTCGCCCCAAATTTCCCACCTTAAACCCTGATGAACCAGCCCAGTTGGTTCTGAAGCCAGGGAGGCTGGTAGGTTCGAGAGGCAAAGAAGAGTCCGCGTCGCGGGGAGGGAGTGCGGGGCGGGGCACACGGTCATTGAGGCGCACCGCCCCCCGCAATGGGAGTACATCTGGTAAGCGTGGGCTGGCCAAGGGCTGCGGGCGGGGGTGGCTGCCGGGACCATCAGTGACTCCAAAAGGAGAGGGGAACCTCTGGGTCCCAAGCCGAAGCGCGTAGAATTCTCCCGAACAGCCAGCCGACTCCTCCCTCCCCTGCCCCAGCCAGACTTTGTCAGGCTGCTGACGGCCCCCTCTGCAGTTTCTCTGCTCCCCTCCTAATGGTCCTATAGGACAGAGTCTGGAAAGCCAGTGTCGGGGCCCCAGCTCAGCGAAGCTGTCCGAGGGAGCTGTAGGGGCCAGCGCTGGAGGATTTTCTTCACTGGGGCTCCCGGCCAGCTGGCTGTCCCCCCTTCTTTCCCCACCTCCTCCCCCTCAGACCTTTCGGGATCCCCGACTCAACCCCAAGGTCTCAGGATATTGTTAGAACTCACCCTTGGGTGAGTCTGAAAGGACGCCCCCCTCCACCCAGCAAGACCAGCTCCCTCCCAGGAGAGGCTGTCCCCGGAGTCTCAGGACGGTTCCCAAACCTGCCAGAAATGGGCTGGAAGCCAAAACTGACCTTCGGGACGGCTCAAGTGTTGCCTGACTGACAGCCCCAGATCCTGGTCCAGGTTCCTTCCTCAGGAGAAGCCGAGGTCAGGCAAAAACTTGCCAAGTCCCTGCCCCTCTCTGGAGCTGCAGACACGAGCCTCACACTCATCACGGCGGGGGGGGGGGGGGGGAGGGAGGGAAGGAGGAAGTCTGGCAGGAGCTCTTACTGCAACAGGGCCCCAGCTCTATAAAAACCCTGGTAGCACAGACCTTACACAAGCTGCCTCTGAGTGTGCAGAGGCTGGCCAGGAGTCTCCCAGCCCCACCTGTCAGATGACACCCCCTCCCTCCTTGCCCTGTCCCCTCTCTTCTCCTGAAATCTTGACCTCCACCTTGGCCAGCCTGGACCATGCCTCCCAGCCTCACCCGCTACTACTGCTTTGTCTCGCAGAACTTGGAGGACTACCTGCAAGCTCTAAGTAATGGCCTCACCCCTCCCGAACCCTTTCACTCCCGTTCTCCCCTCTCCCTTCCTGCCTCCAGTCCCATTGAGGAGGGGGGATGCGAGGGTCCGACATCGTGGAAAGGCTGGGGGTCGGGGGGCTGGGCTCCTTTTCTAGCCAGTGGCATTGCTAGGAAGGAGTAAATCCACAGTCCCAGACCCAGCCGAGGGGATGCTCCCAGCTCAAGGCTGCTGCTGGGGGAGGAGGAGCCCCTGGCCAGCTGGCTGAGAGGACCCTCGTCCTAAGAGGACAGCCCCCGTAGACATCAACATGGCTCTGCGGAAGATCGCGCTGCTGCTCAAGCCAGGCAAGGAGACTGACCATCGGGGCAACGACAAGACAGTGAAGACCCTCAGCACCTTCCGAAACTAAGTTCTGGAATTCGAGGTGGGAGTGCAGTTTGAGGAGGACTTGAGGATCACGGATGGATGGAAGTGCCAGGTACCTTTTCTCAGGCTGGCGGGGAGGGGGAGTGGATGAGCAAGGGGCACTTAACAGAGTGGGGCAAAATAAAGTGACCTTTCCCATCCAGAGCCGGGGATGTGATGACCACAGCAGGCTATGGAGTCCCTAGGATAACAGGCTCCTGATGTCACCCACCCAGCCCCCACTCCCTCCAGCTTCTCCCCTGCCCCCTCTTAGCGCCAGCCAAAAGGGAAAAAGGGGGCAGGTC
Organism: Balaenoptera musculus; assembly: GCF_009873245.2. Taxonomy (NCBI): domain Eukaryota; kingdom Metazoa; phylum Chordata; class Mammalia; order Artiodactyla; family Balaenopteridae; genus Balaenoptera; species Balaenoptera musculus. The sequence goes on along the minus strand of NC_045794.1, from coordinate 6,719,904 downwards.
ACCCTCAGGCCAATGAGCAAACACGTGCTCACCCTCTAGCCTGTGACCCTGCGGACACCACAGTCTCTTTTCCCTCAGCCTCTTTAACCCCACTCTCGTGCAGTCCTTTCTGCTTCTTACATGTTCCTTTTGGCCTCCTTTGCAGACCCTAGTTCCCCTATTAATCCCTTAAACTGGGATTTCCCCCCAGTATTTTGTTCTTGACCTTCTCTCTCTTGTCTGTATACTATCCATGGGCTAAATCATCTACACCCATGTGTTCGGTTACCATCTATAAACTGCCTTGGACACAGATTCTCCTGCCAGAGGCACCACCTGAGCTCCAGGGCGAAGTTTCAACTGCCTGCAAAATGTTTCCATCTGCATGCCCCAAGGTCAAACCCAAAGTCATGATCTTCCTACACAAACCCATTCCTGCTTTTATATTTACTGTCTCCATCAATGTCAACAACCAGCAGGACCAAAGCCTGGGAGTCACAGTCATTACCTTGTGTTCCCTTACCACCATGCTCCCAACACGTGCGCTCGTGTGCACGCACACGCATGCACACGTGCACCACGTGTAATTGGTCAAGAAGCCTGTATAACTTTTCTGTCCTGTCCAGTATGGTAGCTACTAGCCATATACAGATACTGAACATATGAAATGTAACCGGTCCAAATTGAGATGTGCTATCAGTGTGAAATACACACTGAATTTTAAAGACAATACCAGAAAAGAGTGTAAAACATCTCAGAAATTTTATATTGATTACATGCTGAAATTATAATATGAATATTTTAGGTTGAATAAAATATATTATTACAATTAATTTCACCTGTTTCTTTTTGCTTTCTAATGTGGTTACTAGAAATTTTTAAAATGATATACGTGGCTTGCGTTTAAGACCTACTGTATTTCTATTGAGCATCACCTGTTTACATGGCTCGTATCTGTTCCTTCCTAACCTTTCTCTTTGTCACCACCTTATTTCAGGCCCTCATTTCTCATCTGGTGCCCAGTCTTGACCCTCCTCTAATCCACTCTGCCTACTGTAGCCACAAGGATCTATCTAAAATGTAAAAGTGACCACGACACTCCCTGACTTAAACCCTTTCAGTGACATTTTGTTACTTTCCAGGTAAGGTCCATACGCTCCACATTGCATCCAAGGGCCTCCACACAAACATACTGGGTTAGAGCCCCTCACAACTACCTACTCTTCTTTCTTACCTCTACACTGTTTCTATCCTTGCTGGAAAGTTCCCATCATCTCCAATCTAATTCACTGCCTTGAAGACGCAGCTCTTCCCTCCCCACTCCCACCGTCAACAGTCTTGCCTGGTATCACAGATACCTACCAACTGTTCCTCTATCTGATCAAGATTCTGAGCTCCCTGGGAATTCCCTGGTGGTCCAGTGGTCAGGACGCCACACTTTCACTGCCAGGGGCCTGGGTTCGATCCCTGGCGGGGGAACTAAGATCCCATAAGCCGCATGGCATGGCCAAAAAAAATCCATAAGATTCTGAGCTCCTTGTTTAGGGGGGGCCTGTCCTATTGGGGGGCCTAACAATGATGATTGGAAGGCCCAGGCCCACCCAGCTGTGATCTGGGGGGTTGATCCTTCATGCTCAGGGACACTGCAGCTGCCCTTGAGACTGAGAAAAAGGAGAAAAGAGATTCCCTGGTTGGCTCCCAAACAATCTCCCTTCTTTCCCAATATCTCCTCCAGGTCAACCAGAAGTGGCAGAGGACAAATTCTCCGTTCTTCATCCCCTAACCCCCAATTTCACACCCCCCCCATGATCCTGCTTCATCCCTGCTCTGCCCAAATGGTCACTGTCACAAACAGTGGCCTTTAGGAGTGGGGGATGGGAGTCCTGCCGAATCACTCAGAAGGAAGGGACTGGAGCAAGACAGTGTCTGCTGGATGCAAAGCAGGCGGCCCAGCCAGAGTGAGCTGGAGGCATTTGGGTGTCCTGCCCCCCAAGTCTTCCTTTATTCCCACTTTCCCCCATAGACCATTGTCACCTGGGAAGAGGAGCAGCTGGTATGTGTAGAGAAAGGGGAGGTCCCTAACCGGGGCTGGAGACACTGGCTGGAGGGAGAGACGTTGTATCTGGTGAGCAGGGTGAGGGCTGGGAGAGGAGACGCAAATGGGTGTGTGTAAGAGGGGGGCCTCCAGCTAGGATGCGTTCCCTTACCCAAATCAAGTCAGTCTGCTACTCCAGCCTCGCCTCCCTTCAAGGAAGGCAACTAAGGAGGGAAAACAGAAGCCCTGGAAAGAGTGGAGAGAGGAAGAAGTGGAGTGGCCAAGGTGGGCCCTGGTTGTAAGTCAGACGCATGTCCGTAAATCATGACCGGAGACATGGAGACTTAGCCACTTCAGTTCCCTGACCCAGCTACCTTCCTTCCTCTGGGGTGGAAAGCTGAGGGTTTGCAACAATGATACAATTCCCCATACATCGAGTGCTCTAGCTGATGTATCTTGAAGGATTCAATGGAGGTCAAGGACCTTGAGAAAGGGGCTTGGCTGGCAAGAACCTTCTCTGTCCTCATCATTCCTACTCTATCCCCAGGAAATGACTGCAAGGGATGCAGTGCACAAGCAGGTCTTCAGGAAGGTCAAGTAGCCAGAGAGGAGCTGAGGGCCCCCCCGGACCACGGCAGTCCCCAGTCTCCTCTTGCCTGTGTCCCCTTCAAGCCCAGATGGTCCCAGGTCAGCAGTCCCTTTCTCAGATCACTTACCCTCCCTCTGCATCCCCCCTCCCTCCACCCCATGTTAATCTATAACTTGCAGCCCCCAGGCCAAAGCCCTTTCTTTCTCACACTGCACTGCCCGATAGCGACCTCATATCCAGTTCAAGATCTGGCCTCCCAGATGAGAGAAACAGGCAAAGGGGAAAGGAGCCCAGAGAATAGCAGATCCCCAATCTCTTTCATTCATCTGGCCTCTTATTTTCCATCTAAGAACTCAGCTTTGAGCATTTGAGCATTAGTGGAAACCATACTGGTGGACCTTTTGGAAAAGTGTGACTGGATTCAAGAATTTAAACGGGAGCTACTGGGAGAGGATTTGTGTCCATTTCCTTGTCCTTCTTCTTGAGAAAACTCATGCGCTCAACAGAACCAGGCCCAAGGCATGGCCCCAGCCACACAGAGTTCAACAGACCACGTTGACCAACACCTAATGAGCCCTAGCCATTGTATGCTTGCAGCCTACATGTTGGGGAAGAGGGATGGGTCAGGGCGAGACCTCTGTCCGGTGCTGGGGGAGGCTGGAAGCTTCTAAATAGTGACCTGGCCTCCATGTCTGCTTTGGGAAGGACAGGTGGCAAGAGCTCCAGAATAGACTGAAAAGGGAAGCAGATGAAGGATACAAGGCCGAGGGCTAGAAAGATGAGGGCCATGAGGGCATGAAGGTGAGAGTAGGTGTGAAGGCAACAGGCCTCTAGGACCCTCTGCCTACAGTCCAGCAAGGCTGGGGACAGAAGGTAAGGGGGACAACTGAAGACAGCACAGCCCCTCCCTTAGGGTCCCAGAATCGCTGCCCTGGAAAACAGCCCAGATGGGTAGGGCCTGTTCAGAGTCAGGGCCAGCTCCAGCCTCTGGTCACCTCCCTACCTCCAGGGGCCTTGGCTCTTTCAGAATAAAAGTCCTTCCTGTAAGGCAAGAGCAGAGAGCAGAGGACTCAAGGTGGGGTGGGGACAGAGCCTGGCTGGGGGAAAGGAGGGGAATGCTGGAAAGTCCCTGGCCTGTGCTCACTAGATGAACACCCGTGCCCCCTCTTCCTGCAATGGCCAGGCCCCTGCACATCCGAGATGGTCTCTGGGGCTCCAGACAAGAGCCAGGATTGTAGCACTCATCCCACCACAAGCCTGGAATGAATTTGGAAAGGAATTTGGACAAGAATGCAGAGCGGGGCTTCCCTGGTGGCGCAGTGGTTAAGAACCCGCCTGCAAATGCAGGGGACACAGGTTCGAGCCCTGGTCCGGGAAGATCCCACATGCCGCAGAGCGACTAAGCCCATGCGCCACAACTACTGAGACTGCACTCTAGAGCCTGCGAGCCACAACTACTGAGCTCGTGAGCCACAACTACTGAAGCTCGTGCGCCTAGAGCCCATGCTCTGCAACAAGAGAAGCCACCGCAATGAAAAGCCTGCGCACCGCAACTAGAGAAAGCCCGCTTGCAGCAACGAAGACCCAATGCAACCCAAAATAAATAAATAAAAATTAAAAAAAAAAAAGAAAGAAAGAATGCAGAGTGGACCTGAGCAACTTCTTCCCTGCCCAGCCTCTCCGCAGGGTCCCCAGTAGAGTGGGGAGGGCAGAGCGGCAGAAGCTCAGAGGACCGGGGGAATCCTACCTTTTCCATTCCCAGGTGCAGCAAAGGCACAGGAAGATGCTCCGTGTGTATTCACCAGGTCCCAGCCACCCCGAGTTCACAGTGCATATCCAGGCCTCTCCCCATAGGACTGCCGTCTGTGCTCTGCATGTCGGCCCCTCGCTGGGATCTTGCCGGGAGCACATAGGCCTCCATGGTGACTGTTGGACCCAAGCGGAAGCAGCCTCAGTCCCCCAAGACTCCTGTGACATGAGCACCCACACCCTACCTCCTGCGGATCCACATCCTCCACTGGACCCTCCCCTCCAGGAGCCAAAATCCAACAAGAGGCCTGGAGACCCCAAAGGAACACAAGCAACCAGAGGAGGACTGAGCTGCTTCTGGGCATCTCCAAGTGGGTGGGAGCAGGATCCACCCCAATGCAGGAAGCCAGGGCTGCCATTTCCCCCGTGGGCAGCAGGGGGCAATGCTCACTGCCGTGGGAGCCAGAGATCCACCAAGTTCAGTCCTCCCTCCTCCAAAACCCTGTTGGATATTTCGTCCCTGCCCCCACTAGACAGACAGACAGACAGACACACACACACACACACACACACACACACACACCAATCCCAGCCCACATGCTCACCCTGCGAAGACCCTACCCCTCATTCAAATCTAGCTGCACCACTCACTGTCAGATGGAAGAGATGGTCACCAAGGGCACCGACGTGTGGGTGATGAAAAGGCGAGGGTTGGGGGGGGTAGGGAGGAGCTACGGCCACGGATGGGTGGTCCCACCCCACCCTTTCTAGGGACACACAAAGCTGTGTATCCCAGGACCGTCTTTGACCTCATTGACCAGAGTCTTAGACCCCAGGGAGATGATCAAGAATCAAATATGTTTATTTCCACGTGAGATAGAGTGACTGCACCTTTCTAACGCAGCTCCACGCCAGGCCCCTGCCCCCTCCCCGTCCGCCAGGCCCAGAGAGCACCGAATGGTCACAAACAACCTTCCAGCCTGAACTCCAAATGATCCTTTAGCCTTGATTCTTTAGGTCAGTCCAGACCCCTCTGCTCAGAAGAAACTGACCAACATGGACCGGAGGTCAGGATCGGCGTGTGCCCTGAGGCAGAGGATCCCATGCTGCCCGAGGACTCAGGCCCCACGTCCTGGTAGGGGCCCCAGAGGAGGCAGGAGTGACAAAGTCTAGCTGCGTATCCCCCTGCAACTGCCCCCTCACCTCAGCCACCGTCTCCCGCGTGGCCCCACCCCACGTGCCCAGACCTGCAGGCTGAAAGGGGAGCAGGAAATTCCTCACCTGCAGAGCACAAAGGCATCCCAGGCAGGAGCTGATCCTGTAACACAGTGGGACCCCTATTGCAGCAGGGGACCCTTAGAGGCCACTGCAAATCCTAAGACCCCAAGAGGGAGCAGAGTCCCGGCCCCTCCCCCCACCCAAATCTTATCCCCTAAGGAGCAAGAGCCACATCTGGGCTAGGCTGAATTACCCAAAAATCAGTGAGAGGCCTGCAGTCTCCGATGTGGCTGAGGATGAAGACCTGGGTGAAGGCCCCTAACCGTGTCTGCCGCTCCCTTCCCACCTCTCCCTGCCCTTCCTCAGGCGCTTCTTCCTCCTCTGGAGACGGATGCTCCTGCCCGGCCTGGGGACCACCTCCAGTACCCCCAGCCAGCTCTCTGGGACGCCTCCCCCAGCCTCCCCCACCATAACAGCACCTGTGCCATCACGGTCCCCAGGGACTGACCTGGAGCTGTCCCAGAGCTGCGACCATGATCGTGGACAGGCCAGGATGGGGGAGACCTTGCAGGTCCAGCAGGAGGTGAAAGGGTAGTGGGTGAGGAGACTTGATGGGAAAATCAAAGGGTTATGTGAAGGACTCTGACATAGCCAACCTGGGTTTGCAAGGAGGGCAGAAAGTAAGAAACAAAGATGGTAGCCCAGGCCTCTGAGGCCAGGGGCGTGAGCAGTGGCCTGACTTGACCAGGGGCCAGACCAGCACCCATCAGGCCCTCCTCATCCTCCCCGAGATCTCAGCCAACAGGACGGCTCTGGGTCAGCTCTGCAGACACCTGGGCTCCATGCTGAACACCCACCCTCACCAGAGGCCATTTAGGTTCCAGGGGCCTGAGGTGGAGCTGAGCTGTCACACTCACCCTTCCAGCAGCAACAGGGGGCCTCTGTCTTCTCGAGCACTTGCCAGCCCACCGTCTGTCTGTGGGTTAGCCTCCTGCCTCCCCCGACCCAGTCAGGCCCGAGTCTCACTGCCCTCTGCCCTCACTCTTGTTCTGGCCACCAGGAGAGGGTGCAACCCTTAGGAGCCTCTGCTCTGTCCCCCGTGGGCAGTGCCCAAGCAGAGGGTTGCCGGCATAGCTAGGCCACTGGGTTCACACATAAACCACTTGCCTCAGAGGCTCTAGATGAGCCTAAAATGGCATCCAAAATTGGGAGAGAATAACACACAGTGGGCAGGTGAGCCGGCTCCGTGTCAAACAGCTACCTCTCATTCACCGTGTGGACATATACAAGCCACTAACCCTCGGTAAATGAGCCACGTTTGCTGGTCACCCAAGGCAATACCCAGAGTACTCGCTTCCTGCTAGGAATTTTGTGAAGTTTCTACATAAAATCACTCAGCAGAGTACCTGGAATAGAGGAAGCACTAATGAACGTTAGCTGTCATTACTTTTATTATCCCTACCTCTTCGCTTGATTGAAATTCTCTTAACTGGACACAAAGCCTTGTTTTCTACAGTTAAGGATAAGGCCTCACGAGGCTCCAGCCATCCCTCCATTCATGACCCAGTTTGGGCCTCCCCATCTCTCCCTGCCCTGCAGATGAGCCAGGAGGCCGAAGGGCTGCTTCACCGTCACCTGCCCAGTTTTCCTTCTGCATGAATATGTGCATCCCTCATGAGTCTGTCTTGCACATCTCTTCTACGTCCTGCATTGTCCATGTGGCCTTTCATCCACGTTCTAGACTGTTGCTGAGAGCCGGCCCTTCTCCCTTTCCTCCCTGCGTGGAACAGGAGCTGTTGTAGTGCATTGGTTGTCCCAGGCACGCAGGCAAGACAGAGCTAAAAGCACTGCTATCAAAGCCACTGTCGCTGCCTCGCTGTGTGATCTTGGGCAAATTATTTCACTTCTGTGCCTTTGTCTCTTCACAGGACCGGTCTGTTCGGCCTCAATGCTCTATAACTGATCTACTATCCTGCCTTCGACACCCACCCCTCCCCTTGGCTTCCTCTCTCCTTCCCAACTGTTTGCAGAAAAACCTTGCTCACGGTCCTTGGCCCAGATGTAAGGAAACTGTTGTCATTCTTAAAGGGGGAGGTACCCAATGGAGAGAGAGCCCCAGCTCGGGAAGGGGCAGCTAGGTCACAGAGCACTTCCTCTCCTCAGCGTGGCTCCGCTGTCCTCTGCTGCCACTCCCCTCCCCTCCTTTCTTTGTGAGCAGCACAGATGGGGCAAGGGGACACTGTTCAAATAAGGGTTTGTTAAAGTCTTGGAGGAAACAAAGGGAGCTAGAAGAGAGTATTATAGAGGTCGATCAGCTGAGGTCCAAGTGCAGCCTCACCCATAAAACTCCTTACCGTGGTAGGAAGCAACGGTGCTGGCCACCGCAGAACTGCCTCACCATTAGCAAGCCAGGCACATACACAGTATGTTTAAAGGGTCCTTTAGTAAAAGACTTTATTTCAGGCATGAGAGTCCACACAAAGGCCCTGGGGTGTGGGAGCTTTGGAACTGAGATCTCCAGCCTCTGAACTTGTCCCTTTGGACAATCTGCTGGTGGGGGACCACAGTCCTAGATCCTCGGGACTCACGCTACGGCTACCCTCCCAAGGTTGGAAAGGGCATCCCACCTGGGGCTTCTCCTTCCTGCCCATGCCTCTCCTTTTCAACAGCTTCTTGGTCCTTTTTAACCCTTTGCTGTCCTCTTAAATCACCACCTTCTCTTGTGTTTGGTCCCCTGTAAGTCATACTTTGATCTGTGCAGTCTTGCTACTTGATGGGGTGGGTGAAGGAGTATTTCAGAGGTTAGGGATGAGGAGAAGAGGATCAGAGCCTGGCTTCAGGTTACTGCATCTGAATTACAACCATACTTGGCAAAAATAACGTCCTGCTAGCTGATCTTCTGCATTTACTGTACTAACATAATCTATCTACTACTTCTGTGATAGCCAGCCTTCAAGACAGCCCCCAAGGATCCCTGCTTCCTGGAATTCCCATCCTTGTGTCATCTCTTCCCACACTGAATCAGGGTTGGTCTGTGTGACCAATAGAATATGGCAGCGGGGATGCTACGTTACCTCCAAGGCTAGATTATAAAAGACATTTGAGATTTTCAGTACGACATTGTGCCTGTAGTTAACACTTGTACACTTAAAATTTTGTTAAGAGGGTAGATCTCATGTCAAGGGCTCTTACCACAATAAAAAATTTTTTTTTTAATTTTAAGACATTTTGGCCTCCACTTTACTCTTTCTATCTTAGATCACTCTGGGGAAAGCCAGCTACCATGTCATGGGGACACTCAAGTGTCTTAGGAAGAGGGCCATGCAGCAAGGAACTGAGGCCCCCAGCCCTCAGCCGTGTGAGGGGACCATCTTGGAAGTGGGACCACCAGCCCCATAAAACCTTCAGGTAACTGCAGTCCTGGCCAAGACCTTGACCGTGAGAGACCCTGAGCCAAAACCACACATCTAAGCTGCTTCTGGATTCCTGACCCTCAGAAACTATGTGAAATAATACATGTTTGTTGTTTTAAACTGCTAAGCATACAAGTGATCTATTATATAACAGATAACACATGTTCTCAAATATGAGTTTCACCATAAGTGACCCTCGTCCTATCACCATAGCCTCAATAACTGGCAAAAGGGTTGGGGGCAAGTGACTTAGGGTGATAAATACCTGTCCATCCGCAAAAAGATATGGCTCTACACCCAGTGTCATAGGCCCTTCCATCCTAGCTCTAAGCTCAGACATCTTCTGAGCACCCAGCACCGGGGCCCACATCTCAGCGTCGGCCCCTCTAGAAGTCTAAAGAGAATGGAGTTCAGAGACAGAAAGGTGTTGCCTGTCCCTCCTCTTTGAGGCCCACCTGCTGGACTACTGTCTGAGAACCCACCTCTTCACAAGGTAATTGTTAAAAGGAACAACCAGCATCTTCGGGTGATACCCCACCCCTTTCACCAGTGTGTGACCTTACTCTGTGGCTTCAGTAGGACAAGTGCAGCAGAGTCCGACTCAATAAGCCTCATGTCGTTAGAGACAGTGTACATCCAGAGGCAGGGAGGATATCTTAGCTAGAGTCAGATCCTTGCTGGTGGGAAGCTGATTGACAAATTCTGCAGAGGACAGAGCAGCAGGGTCCTGAAGACCAGCAGCAATGAGGGGAAGGTGGTGTCCTGACGTACAAGGCAGGGGAGAGCCACACCCGGACGTGGCTTTACCTCGCAGAGTAAGGAATCTCTGGGGTCCTCCCCTACTCTCCAGGGCCAGCACAGTAATACCGGAGCCAGAGGTTTCTTTGCTGAAAAGAGTGGGGTGAGATGGAGAAACATTGGTGGAAGAAGACTTGGTGTAGATGCCAGAAGGTGTAGCCAAATCTGATGACTGGAAGAGGAGGCCACCAAAGAAGTGTTTTAATGACTCTCTGTTCCGCTGTGCTCTCCCCGACAGAGACTATGGGCATGCCCCCATCCTGCCACACTGTAACTTCTGCTGTCACCCAAGAGAAGCAGACTGCTCACCAGGCCAGATCCACTACCACTGCCAGAAGCCCTATCACCAAACGAAGACCAGAGCGGGTAGTAGCCAGGCCCCCAGGTGAGGACCAGCCAAGCTATCTCAAGGACACCGTCCATTCATAAGGCTGCTCTCGCCAAAAAAAGGCAAGGTACCCAGCAGTGAGGGGCAGGGTCACATGACAATGGCCAGGACTCTCACTGGGGAACAGTAAAAGGGGCAGGGCTATGGTGGGAGTGAACTTCACTCCCTCCCCCCCACTGGCTCAGGAGAACAGGAAGGAGGCTCAGGCACCCTCTCCTGGACCATATGGCTCCACGGCCAACCCCAGCTCCTGGACGCACCTGTCTACCACGGGCTCTCTTCCTCCCCGGGCACCTGCCTTGGAAACTCCAGTACCTGCCTGGTGCACACTCTCCCTCTCTGCCCCATAGCGTGAGCTCATGCACAGATACAGGTGGGTACCTCCGTGTGCCCCAATAACGAATGAGGAATGTACCCTGACAGTCAAGGAGCTTGGGCTTCATCCTGAGGATGAGAGGGCAAAGTCATTGAAGGGCTTTAAGCTGGGGAGGGGCATGATTGGCGGATACTGTAGACAGAGAGCTGACAGAGTAGGGAAGGTGGACAAGAGAGGCAAAGCTAGTGGCTGACCCGCCTTTGGGGTTGACTCAACCCCTCCCAACTCTCCTTAACCTATGGAAGACAACCCGAAACCAGAGATGACTTGGGAATAGGGGAGTGAGCAGGACAGACCTAACTCCAGCAGAGTCACTCTTACCCCCAAATCCCTGGTCTGCCCACATCTCTACTGGCCATTAAGGACAGAAGCCCAGCTGACTCAGGCCCCCTCTGCCCCCTCTGCTCTCCACCTGGCTCCCGTATCTCTCCTCACCTGGTCCAGACGGGAAACTGCTCTGCCCCCTCAGCCCAGGGTCTTCTGAGGTTGTTTGGATTCCAAGAGAGAGCAAACTCCTCTCTAAATGCTGGGGTCTAATGAAGGCTGCAGAAAAACCTCCCTGATCTGGAAAACCCAGCACCGCCCCTCCCCCACACCTCCACACACACACCCCTCCCCCGGCATCCCTGCCCGGTTGGGTCCTTCCCCATGCGGGACAGCAGGTGGCAGCACCAAGGGGAATTGCAAAAATAAAAGCAAAAATAAAAATCCAAACTCTGAAAATGAGTCTGTGTACTAGGTGCGCTCACGGCCATGTTTTCCCCCTGCTTTGTCTCCCTTCCCCCATCACAGCTTCGAAGACTGTCCCCCTCCCGGCCTCTGCCCTTTGCCCTCTTCAGTTAATGAGAAACACAACTCAATGAACCCAGAAACAAGCTCAGAAGGTGTAAGTGAGAATTGGAGATGAGGGGCAGGGTAAAGACAGAGGGATACAGATTTGTCTTGAGACATAAGTTCCCAGGGTTGAAAGGATCCGTGTGTGGCCTGAGCTCATATCCAAGGACCAAGAGTTCTTCTCCATTAATCACATGGATTAAAGATGCCCCCAGTGGGCTTCCCTGGTGGCGCAGTGGTTGAGGGTCTGGCTGCCAATGCAGGGGACACGGGTTCGAGCCCTGGTCTGGGAGGATCCCACATGCCGCGGAGCAGCTGGGCCTGTGAGCCACAACTACTGAGCCTGCGCGTCTGGAGCCTGTGCTCCGCAACAAGAGAGGCCGCGATAGTGAGAGGCCCGTGCACCGCGATGAAGAGTGGCCCCCGCTTGCCACAACTAGAGAAAGCCCTCGCACAGAAACGAAGACCCAACACAGCCATAAATAAATAAATAAATACTTTAAAAAAAAAAAAAAGTAAAAAGTCTATTAATTAAAAAAAAAAAAAAAAAGATGCCCCCAGAACCAAGGTCTAGCACCATCATTGGGATCCATGGCCTCATCCTTCTAATCTCGTCTGGCTTAGAAAGGGCTGTCTGGTCACAATGATCATTTTAAATACATTTATTTTGCAATTATCAAAAGGATTTAATAACATTACAAAAATTTCACTGAACAGAGAAACATTTTTTAAACCATCCGTAGTGATATACTCTAATAGACAGTTATCTTAGACTGGTCCTGTGCTTTCTATTTTTGTGGACGTAGTGTACTTAGAATCTTGCTTCCTTTATTTTTTTTATTCAGTCCTCTTACCTATCTTGGGGGCCTGCACACAGATCAGATGTGCTTTTGTTCTTTAGGGGCTCACATTCGGCTAAGGGAAGGGGGACAAAATAGATGATTGAAAGGCTAGAAATTACCAACTGACCCAGTTTGCCTGGGACTGAACCAGTTTTAAGATTGAAAGCTCCATGTCCCAGACAAACCAGGACGATTTCTAATAGGTCACCCTACTAGAAGCAAGTCCCCCCAAATTAAACCGGGTTAGAGTTCAGAATTCCATTTTCACGCATATAGTGGCCTTTTAGCTCTACCTCTTTGCCTTTCTTTTCTTATTATGTTAATTTATTTTTAGTGGTTGCTCTAGGCAACTGTTCTCAAACTTTATACCCTTAGAAAGTATTGAGATCACTTATTCTTTCTTCTGCGTTATTCATTCTCCTATTCAGTGCCTTTAGCTCAGCTTTCGTCTCTGCAAATGAATTTTCTAATTTTTCTTGACTCCTCCTTATAGTTTCTTGTTCCTTTTTACAGTAATCTGCTCTTCTGTCCATAGCCTTTCTTAACGCCTCAGAGAGTGGCACAACATTGTAAATCAACTATACTTCAATAAAATAAATTGGGCTTCCCTGGTGGCGCAGTGGTTCAGAATCTGCCTGCCAGTGCAGGGGACATGGGTTCGAGCCCTGGTCTGGGAAGGTCCCACATGCCACGGAGCAACTAGGCCCGTGAGGCACAACTACTGAGCCTGCGCGTCTGGAGCCTGTGCTCCGCAACAAGAGAGGCCGCGATAGTGAGAGGCCCGCGCACCGCGATGAAGAGTGGCCCCTGCTCGCCGCAACTAGAGAAAGCCCTCGCACAGAAACGAAGACCCAACACACCCAAAAATAAATAAATAAATAAATAAATTTATTTAACAAAATAAATAAATAAATAAAATAAAATAAAATAAAATAAATTTTTTTAAAGTATTGTGGACCCCACAGAGTTTTTGTGTATGTAGGTTATATCTATTCATATTCACTGTATTAGAAATTAAAACCAAGAAGAATTTAAAACACCAGGATACACAGCACACGTCCCGTTAGTTGTCTGGGGTGATGTCGTCACAGCTCATGCAGCCTCTGGTGACCAAGCCCATGGTGCCCTCATGAGAGGAAGAGAGAGAAAAGATGTCAAGGACACCCCCAGGGCTTCCCAGACCGCAGGCAGAAAACCACAGCTCTAGAGAGAACAGCATCTTGCAATTGGAGTTAATACTGTATGAAGAAACCAGCCCCCAGGGTTTATGCTATAGTTTTCCTGTATGTCACATCCACATATGTTATCAACCTCACGATACAACGTTATGTCTTGCTTTAAACAGGTATATATATTTTAAAGACATTAAAAAGAAAAATATGCCTTATATTTACCTGCAAATGTACCATTTCCCTTGATCCATTCTCCAGCTCTGCTCATTCACCTGGATTCCTGCCCCTCAGCCTAAGAACTGAAGCATTTTTCCCAGAGCAGGTCTGCTCACGACAAAGTCTTGAAGTTTCCTTTTACCTGAAAATGCTTTCACTTCATCTCCAGTCTTGAAGAATATTTCCACTGGAAAAGTAATTCTGAGTTGACAACTTTTTTTTTTCTCTCCGTGTTCTAAAGATGTAGTGCCACTGCCTCCTGGTCTATATGGTTTTTGATGGGAAAGCAGTGACATTGAGAGTGTTGTTCTCTGCTTGCGGTGTGTCCTTTATCTCTGGCCTCTTTCAAGATTTCCTTTTTATCTTTGGTTTTTAGCAGTTTGACTCTGATGTGCCTGGATGTGCTTTTTGGTTTACTTTCAATTCTGCTTGGAGTGTATGGAGTTTCTTGAACCTAAAGCTATATGCCTTTCACACAAGCTGGAAAGTTCCAGCCATTATTTCTCTGAATGTTTTTTCTGCCTCACTCTCTCTCTTCTCTCCTTCTGGGACAAGCAAAATGGGGCACAGCACTGTTCCACTATATTGGCTTTCTCACTCCAGAACGTTGCAAATCTCTTCCACAACCCTCTTTCTGCTCTGAGGCTTACCTCCCTAACCCTTCCTTCCAGCCACCCTGGCAGGGAAGAGGCAGGAGGGTTCTTTTTGGGGAGGTTCCCCAGCCTCTTTCTCACACCAGGTCCTTAGTGGCTGGTGGACAGACCTCAGAGCCTTGGGAAAAACTCATCCCCCTCCATGAGTACGTTGAGATGACATTTTTTTCGTGCTGAAGAAGAAGGGAGTCTCTGATTTCAGTGGAGAGAAGGGGGTGAATTTCAGTGGCGATTCTAGGGGAGTATCTCTGTGTAGCTCATGGGAGCTTGGTGACTGAGGCACTGAGCACAGAGCTGCTGGAAAGTGTTCCAGGTAACCAGGGCTCAGACTGGGTCACGGCCACAGAGGCTGGGAGAGCGAGTGGGGCTAATGAGGAGGAAGGTCTCTTGCAGCACAGCCGCCATATTGAAGTAGCTACCAAGCACCATTCGCTAAGATGACCATATAACATTGTCCAAAGGGGAAACTATTAATAATTACACTGGAACAACCGGTGTAAACTAGGACTGTTCCAACCAAACTGAGACATATGCTCTCCCAAAAGATCATCCTAAAGAGTGTTCTGGAAGATTGGGTAAAGTTAGTCCACCAAAGCTACAAAGAGGGGAGAGTCTACACCCTGGTGGGTGAGGCACTAACAATCTTGCTAGACCTATCAGAGTCCCTCAGGGAGATGAGACAGTGATGGAGAGGAGGCGCCCTCCTGCCGCTAGGAATTTCTTCAAATAAAGTGAATCAGGGTGGGTAAAAATAAATGCAGAAGTCACCAGTATTGTGAGCGCGGATAGCGGTTAGATAGGTATAGGATGGAATAGCTATAGTGAAGCTATAGTCAGAGAGACAAAGAACACAACACGTGGCCCCCTGAGCCTTATGATCCTCCTCCTCTCAGGGCCGACTCCTGGGGGCTCACGCCATGGCCCCTCTTGCTCATTGGCAGGTCCTGGCTTTTTACCTGCAGGTGTCAGTAGGAGGCTTCCCCTTCTGGGGCTCCATTTGCCTCGTCCTTCTGCTGCAATTGCCCTGACCTAGACTTGTAAGGCCATGAGGCCTCCCTCCCACGGGCCAAGCCATCCTTACGTCAGCCACCTTACGTGTTCTGACACCCAGTGAGAAGGCAGGACCTCAGACACGACTGTATCTCCAGATTTCCAACTCAAGGCAAGGTGGAGCAGCGAAGACCAGGAACTGCGGAGGAGTCCACAGAGGTGAACTCCACTCACCGTCACGGGACTGTTTCTCCCTCCACCACCTCATTTCGATGGGGTCGGGCCCTGGTGCCCCTCCCACGGCCATCGCTCCTCTCCCCAGAGCACCCAGCCTGGAAAGGAAGGGCAGAGACAGAGAAAACCATGGTCTAGGGGACAACTGATAGAGAACCAGGACCATAAAGAAATGGAAATTGAGTCTCTAAAATGCAGAACTTTAAAAAAAAAATGGGCAGCTGGCATGGCTCCCACAGCTTGTCCTTCGAGTTAAGCCTGGGTGTCGGTGGGTGAGAGGTCTTCCCGGTCTCAGAGACATCAAGCCTCAGTTGGAGTAAAACTGTCTCCAGTATTTCAGCTAGCCCTGAGCCAGACAGCAAGTGGTCTCTACTCCAGAGAGTTCTGAAAGGCCGTGCTGATGACCACTATGCTTCCAGGGACTTTCTGCTCGTCCTGCTTCTTGGATTCGTCCCCAGCCACAGCTCCATTGCCTTGCTTGGGCCAAGCCCTCACCCTTGCCTTGAGGTGAAGGGACCTGTCTCCCAAGTGAAGATGAAAAACATAATGTGTTCCATATCCATTTAACTTTCTCTTTTCTTTACATTTTAAGCTTCTTAGGCCTGCCTTTTTTTTTCCTTCTAAATACTCTGTAATGAAATGCAGAGTACTTGGTTTTAAAAAGCAAGACCCAATTGTAAAGCAATTATACTCCAATAAAGATGTTAAAAATAATAATAATAATAAAATAAAATTAAGGAGGAGTTCCACAAAAAAATAAAATAAAATAAAATAAAATAAAATAAAATAAATAAAAAGCAAGACCCACAAGTGCTCATGAAATAAATCTCAGGAAGACGAGAGTATAATCCCTCTTATCCTGGAGCTACAGAAAATCAGACATGATTCTGCTTCACAGAGTCAATTCTGATAAAGTGGTGAATCAAGAACATTCAATCTCAATGGTGTGAAAATAAATAATCCTGTTCTCTGTTATGCTTCTGTCATCTTTGCGAGTGTAACTTGTACAAAGGGATCTTTTAAGATATTCAGACATCAGAGATGATTGCTATAGGAGCACTGCAATATCATCTATAAACCTTAAAAGGCTGCAATTCGGGAATTCCCTGGCAATCCAGTGGTTAGGACTCCATCCTTCCACTGCAGGGGGCACGAGTTCGATCCCTGGTCGGGGAACTAAGATCCTGCATGCAGTGAGGTGCTGTCACAAAAAAAAAAAAAGTTGCAACTCTGGTTGGCCATTGATAACTTATTACTCTGAAAACAATATTTAAATTAACCGCTTCAATTTCCAAAAAGCTTCAATTTCCAAAAAGCATAAGTACTTGTGAAACTATTGTTTGTTTGTTAGACCAGAAGTATACCTTTGGGACTCTCTTCTCCTCCTTTCTAGCATAAAGGTAAAATCCCATTACTCTGCTTGATTTTTTTTTTAAAGAGTTTTCAACAGCTTAAGAGCCTGCAATTATTTGAATTAACAGGAGAAATCCCTGCCCTGTGCCTTACCAGGAGAGGCAGGAATCAGCCTCGTGGGAAGGGCTGGAAAAAGAAAGAAGGGGGACTTTCCTGGTGGCGCAGTGGATAAGAATCCGCCTGCCAATGCAGGGCACACGAGTTCGAGCCCTGGTTCAGGAAGATCCCACATGCCGCGGAGCAACTAAGCCTGTGCGCCACAACTACCGAGCCTGTGCTCTAGAGCCTGCAGGCCACAGCTAGTGAGCCCACACGCCACAACTGCTGAAGTCCGTGCACCGCAACGAAGAGTAGCCCCCGCTCGCCGCAACTAGAGAAAGCCCGTGCGGAGCAACAAAGACCCAATGCAGCCAAAAATAAATTAATTAATTAAATAAATTTAAAAGAAAAAAAAAATAAAGATAAGAAGGGGAAGCAACAGAACCCTGAGTTCAGTTAACCTGAAGGGATTTGGAATTGGTCTGTGACCTATAGCACCACTTCCCTGGGGTAATCATAAGAGAGACAAATGTATATGTGGGGTCCTCACCTCCGTGGTGACCCTGTTACTAGGTGACAATAAGAACTCCCAAGCCTGACAGCAAGCTACCTCCTCAAGTCAGAGGCTCCCAGGAGGATGGAGCTACATGACGCTTAGCAGAGTGGAAGCTCCAAGAGATTAAGCTTGGATGGAGGAGGATGAGAACAAGAACACAGAGACCTGGAGAAAGGGAAGAAAGCGATGGAGGAGAGGGAAAAATAAAGGAAGAGTAACGAAAAGCAGGGAGCATCCCTGGGTACCTGAGCTGTGCATGGGGCCCCAGAGTAGAGGTCATTTCATGAAATGGGGTGCGGGCAGTTGCCTCCCAAGCTCTCTCTGGGACTAAGGGTGGAGGAAAGATGCTCTAGAAGGAGAGGAACCCAGAGGAATGGTGCTGGAGAAGGACCCTTGTCATTTGGGACGATCCAGAGTGAGCCTGGAAGGAGATGCCTGTTGCTATTACAGGACAATAAAATATTACAGACGTGAATCATGTTCAGCATCTTTTGTATCTTTAGATTGTTCTCACTTATTGGATAGCTGTGTTTTGTTGACTCGTGTAGGGTAGGGGAAGCATCCTACAGGAGAAGGGGAAGAGGGGAAAGTCAGGTCCCAAAAAGTGGCAGCAAAAAGTGCTTAGCAAAGTGATGGTGGGGCTGGAAGAAGGGGGGTTGGAGGGTTAGCGCAGGGGAGGAAGGGAGGAAGCTGGCTAAGAGGCTTTCTACCCAGGTATTCAAGATTCAGCTACATGCACGTCACCATCTCGTATCCAGGCAAGGCAGCATACCAGCCATCAGTGATGGAGAACCCAGCAGCCACAGTCCTGCCTTCGTAGAGCCTGCTAGCTGGCCTGGGGGATGGTTTGGAAGGGCCCCTAGGGGTTCCCAGAGAGACTCTTTTTTTTTCACTCTATACCTTAATTTATTCTTTTTTATTTTCATTGGAGTATAGTTGATTTACAATGTTGTGTTAGTTTCTGCTGTACAGCAAACTGACTCTGTTATGCATATACATTTATCCACTCTTTTTTAGATTCTTTTCCCATATAGGCCATTACGAGGTATCGAGTAGAGTTCCCTGTGCTGTACAGTAGGTCCTTATTAGTTATCTATTTTACATATAGTAGTGTGTATGGGTCAATCCCAATCTTCCAATTTATCCCCTCCCCCCTTTACCCCCCCATAACCATAAGTTTATTTTCTACATCTGTAACTATTTCTGTTTTGTAGATAAGTTCATTTGTAGCTTTTTTTTAGATTCCACATATAAGCAATAGCATATGATATTGCTCTTTCTCTGTCTGACTTACTTCACTCAGTATGGCAATCTCTAGGTCCATCCATGTTGCTGCAAATGGCCTTATTTCGTCCTTTTTTATGGCTGAGTAGTATTCCATTGTATATATGTACCACATCTTCTTTATCCACTCCTCTGTTAAAGGACTGAGAGCACTGGCGTGGGTGAGGAGACTTTCTCAGCAAATGGCAGCCTTTGTGGGTGGAGAATAGGGAGGGAAAGGGTACACAGGACTCTGCGATGAAGCCACCATGAGCTAAGACCCTGAGCCCCAGAGGCGCGCAGAACTTCTAGACCAGGCTGGAGTCCACCACAGGACATGACCCTGTGACCTCCAGGGGTGCAGAGGCCACCCACACCTGCCTGCACCCCATCCCCTCATCTCTCCGATCACAGTGGGCGTGGGGACTGTTGTGAGCCAGCTCTGTGGGCAGCAGGGCTCCCCAGTGGGCACTCCCCACCCCCTCGCTCACTGGTCAGAGGGAGTCTGCGTCCACGGGGAACAGTTTGCGGGTGACCTCTGAGAACAGGACTCCCAGCCTCCACAAGGGCTTCCTGGTCCCCTACCAAGCTGTGGGTGAGAGTCCCCCCTGGGGGTTCAGGGAGGGCAGCCCCTGCCCACAGACACGGCCCCAGGTATCTGCCTAAAGAAGCTTCGGCCTGGGCCTGACCCCGGCCCTGCGCCAGCCTGACCCTGCTGGACCAGCAGCGTCCAGGGGTTGCGGGCAGGATTCAACGACTACCTAAGTGAGTGCCCCCAGCCATGCTTGGTGAGGAGGGAGGGGGAAGGAGGAGCTCCAGTTCAGGCTCACAAACTTCAGTTTCTACAAGAGGCGGGCTGGTCACAGAATGAGCGGAGAGGTCAGGGAGGGAGAGGTATGGCCCATTAAAGGGGACAGCCTAACTCACAAGGAGCCATCCTACCGTGTGTGATACACGCACATGGTAAAAATTAAATAGTTTTAAATAGTGCAAAAGAGTCAAGAGTCAGTGCCCTCCCACCCCTGGTCTCTCCTGAGGCCCAGCGTGGTTTTCGATCCTGAGTTGCGGTGGGTGAGCTATTCCTGAATCAGACAGCAGGTGGCGCTCAAGCCAGAGAATTAGAAAAAGGGAACTGCCGAGAGTTACTCAACGCATTTCCAGTAACTGCTCCCTCCTCCCCCGCAGGGCCTTCTCCAGCCCCACTTCCTGTTCCCTGGCCCCGGCCAGGTCCCCTCAGGGCTCAGATATCAGGCTCCAGATGCCCGGACTCAGAGTGGGGAAACTGTCTCTGGGGAAGCCCCATTCCACTCGCTGCCCAGGCAACACGTGAGTGTGCCTGGAGGGGCTGGAGAGGCTGGGGAGGAGGAGGGTGGGGACGCGGGCGGGGGCCCAGGGGCGGATGTATACACACACGGCCTCCAGCAGCCCTCCCCGGGGTGCTCAGGCTCAACGCTCCAGACAGGACCCTGTCACCTTTAAATGGCCCTGGGGCTTCCCTGGCGGTCCAGCGGTTAACACTCGGTGCTCCCACCGCAGGGGTGCCGTTTGATCCCTGGTCAGGGAACTAAGACCCCACATGCCATGTGGCCAGAAAAATAAAATAAAATAATAAATGGCCCTCACTTGTACTCCGGTCGCTCCCTCAGATCCCAGGTGAGGCTGGGATTGGCTGAAGCAGAAAGCAGCCCCTGCGGGGATGAGACTCTCCAGGGAGGTGGGCAATGGTGGAAAACTCACCTTCCTAGCGCGGGCTGACCAGGAGGCTGAAGGAACTGGGGTGGGGGGGGGCAATAAGGGAGTGGCCAGCGGTGCCCAGGCGCCAAGGGCTGAGGCCGCCGCTTCTGAGCCTTTGCCAGGCCTCTCAGCCCTCAGCACTGCCTGCCCCGTTCATGTCTCCGCAGGCTCCAGGCCACAGCCATGTGGTCCCACCTGCCCCCGCCCACTCCCAGGTGGTGGCTGCTCCTCTGGGGAGTCCTCCAGGCTTGCCCCACGCACGGCTGCGTGCTCTTGGCCCAGCCGCTGCCCCAGAAGCTGACGTCCCCCGGGTACCCGGAGCCATATGTCAAAGGCCAAGAGAGCTCCACGGACATCGAGGCTCCAGAGGGCTTTGCCGTGAGGCTCGTCTTCCAGGACTTCGACCTGGAGCCGTCCCCAGACTGTGTTCGGGACTCCGTCACAGTGAGCTGGGGGGCGGGGGGGGGGTCCTGGAGGGACTCTGCGGAGGGAGCCCAGGGGCAGCAGGAGGTGGCCGGCCCCGAAGCGCGAGGCTTACCTGGGAGGCCAGGTGTACCCAGCGCACAGCCTCCCACCGGAGGCCCGGTGCCGACCTTTGCCCCCTGCCGTCTGGGCCCCATAGACGAGGACAGGGCAGCAGGTCTGGCCCTGCCTTTAGAAGTCTCACAATGGGACACACAAATACTGCGAATTCCTAGAGTCAAAAGCAAGAACTCACACATCAGTCTTTAAAAATCCATCGTCAAGTATGTTGAGTGCCTGCTCTGTCAGGCTAAGAAGGTGGATGTAAATATAATAAAAGATTAGGTGACTATGAGTTTCCCTTAGAGGAGCTATGGCAAAACCTCACATATGACAAGGGCATTATTCAGAATAAGGACACTTTAAAAACAGTACTTTACGTTATCTTTTTTTTTTTAATAAATTTATTTATTTATTTATTTTTGGTGGTGTTGGGTCTTCGTTTCTGTGCGCGGGCTTTCTCTAGTTGCAGCTAGCGGGGGCCACTCTTCATCGCGGTGCGCGGGCCTCTCATCGCGGTGGCTTCTCTTGTTGCGGAGCACGGGCTCTAGGCGCGTGGGCTTCAGTAGCTGTGGTGCACGGGCCTAGTTGCTCCGTGGCATGTGGGATCTTCCCAGACCAGGGCTCGAACCTATGTCCCCTGCATTGGCAGGCGGATTCTTATCCACTGTGCCACCAGGGAAGTCCCTACATTACGTTTTGGTTTAAATTTTATTTCTATCCAAATAATACATGCACATAATTTTTTTTAAAAAATCAGAGTACGCCAAGGCTTATCATCTCCAGCCTCCTCCCCCTGCCCCCATTGCTGCTCCCCAGGGCAATCATTTATGATTCATGTAGCTGTTTCATCTGGTATTTATGTTCAGAAGTATAAATAATTTCTCTATTAACTTCCAGCTGTAAAAGATGAGGACTAGCTTTATCTCTCTTAGACCTTCACCACCCACGTTTCCCCTCCCCCATCCTCTCAGTTTACCTCTATTATCGTTTTCAGTTAAAACTATATTCATTTTTTACATCATTATGACTTTGAAATATTCACATCTGTGCACATGGTGTACAATTTCCTTTCTCCAGCTTTTAGATTTCCCAGCAGTCAATAACTACATAGTGTTTTGGGGGTTTGGGGGTTTTTTGTTTTGATTTTTAGTTTGCTGAGTTCTCTCTGTAACAGATCTCCCCCAAACTCTCAGCCAGGAGAGTAAATCTCTTGCCATCTTCAAGTACAAATCTCAGTCTCTCGGTCCTCCTTTGCGTTGGTGACATCCCACCCCATCCCACATGGGTGACGTCCCCATGACTTATCTCTTCATTCTGAGTTCTTTGCTTTCTAAGCCTTCACATGTCTGGGAGTTCCCTTCTCCCACGTTCTGGAGATTTCCTTTACTTGTCCTGTGTTGGAAGTGACTCTCATCTCCTCCTCTTTCTTGGTTTACTCTCTCCTTTTGGAGGAGCACATTCTCCCCCAGAAAAGCAATGAGGGAACACATTTTAGAGGATCTTATATAGCCCTGAATAGTTAGTTCTCCCCTCAAACTTGGTGGATAGTTTATCTGGATTACATTCTAGGTTAGAAGTCATTTTCTCTCAGAATTTTAATGACATTGTCTTCTAGCCCCAGTGTTGTTATGACTCCTGATCCTTAGTGTTTTCTCTCTAGAACTTTCAGCATATTTTCCTTATTACCAGCATTCTGAACTTTCACCAGGATGTGCCTTGATGCAGGTCAGGTCATTTTGTACTCATTGTACAGGGTTCTTTTAATCCAGAGACCTCTTAAGCAAGACCCTTCAATTTGAGAATGTTCTTGTATTAATTTTTAAACCATTTCCAGACATCTACTTTATTTTCTCCTTCTGGAACTCCTATAATTTCACTGTTGTTAGGTTCTGGACAGATTGTCCAGTTTTGTTATCCATTCTGTTCTGTTTTCCATCTCTTTGTCTTTTTGTTCCACTTTCTGGGAGATCTCCTCATTGTAAATACCAACTTTGTAATGATTTTTTTTTTCTGCTAACATTTTTTCATGTCTAAAGGTTCATTCTAATTTTCTAAACGTGCCTTTTTGTAGAATCTTGTTCTTGTTTCGCAGAGGCAATATCTACTCTTTTCCCTCTGTTGGGATTATTTTAAAACATTTCTCGCTCCCTGTATCTCTCTTCTTCACCAAGTTCCTTTGTACTGTTCATTTGTTCTGGCCTCTGCTTTTCATGTTGGAGACTTTCCTGCAATGTGTGATAATCCTTGGCTGTCCATTCATATTTAAGAGTGACGTGCAGAACGCTCTTGGATGCTCTGTGTGGATAGCTGAAATCTGTCAAACGACAGCTTTGAAAATCGGGTTATCCACGAGGTGACCCAGATTTACTGCTGGGGGCCTCCTGCACATCCACAGCAGAAGGGTGTTCTCTGGTGACAGCCGGTTTCCTCAGAGGAATCCTCCCGTCTCCTGCTTACCCCGGTTCTGACACCTCCCAGGGATCTGTGATCAGAACCTGCTGCTTTCTGTTGCCCCAGCCCAAGACTCAGGTTACATGTGTCCATCTCCACTCCACCTTCCAAACGTTGTGGCCATCTCTCAGCGGCTATCACCTCCCCTCACCTTTTTGTCCTTGATCACATATCCGTTTTTATCCCTCTGCTGTCATATCAGTGGGATTTGAGGTGGGAGAGGAGGTAAATGCATGTATTCATTTCTTCAGATTTAGCTGAAGTCGGGACTACACTTTATTCAACTCAGCCTATGTCTGTCGAGCACCTACAGTGCCCTGTTCTTCTTAGCCTTGAATAATTTTAATCCCAGCCTGACTCTTCCCTTGTCACTGACGGAGTTCGAGCTCAGGAATAGGATTGTTCCCTCCTTTCTGCTTCCAGAGTAAATCACACACACACACGCACACACACACACACACACACATGCGCGCGCGCACACACACACACACACATGTCGAATGCAGAATTCAGCACACTGTAACCTAGTTCATCTTTGGCCCGTCAGTATCCTCAGCCAGACTCTGGTCTCCTCGGTAGCAGAACTGTGTCTTAATTCACATGGTGCTGTGTCCCCAGCACCTAGCACAGCATCTCCCACACAGAACATAATAAACAGCTGTTTGTCAAAGGAATAAAGGGAAGAATGAATGAAACCCAAGCTTGTCGTGCGTGTAGGATGCACAACACAGTGATTTCTGAATGAGCGGGTATTTGGTATCACTTTCCCCACTGCTCTTCTGCAGATACTGGAGAGCTGCCCTAGGACGCAGTGGTGTCCTGGCTGGAAGGGGCCTCAACAGACCATTTTATAGGAGAGGAAACTAAGATCTGGGGAGAATGAAGGAATGAAGATCCAGCAAGAACCCAGGATATGTGGATCAATATGAAAGTCAGCAATAAAATGAGTTGAGCAGGGAGCTGTATGCCCAGGAGAGAGATTAAACATGAAGCGGTGGCCAGGGGAACTCCTTCCAAGGTGCCCTTCCTTGGGTTGGGGAACCCATAGCAAGGCATTTGAGCAGGGTTTTGATTTAAGTTAGGCAACAATAGACAGTGTAACCACACCGTGTACATTTTGTGTCCTTAGATTCCATACCTTGGGGGGGCTTCATTTATAGTTTGTGGGGTAAGAGGAGAGGCACTCCAAAAGAAGGACAACAGGGAAGGCCAGGAACCCCAGGGGCTCAGTCTGTGCAGAGGGTCTTCTCGCTTCTCAGATGTTGGCCATAGGAAGTTACTCAGAGAAGTGAAATGTGCTGGGGGTGGAGGAAGCCGGACGGGAGGGACTTATGTCTGCATATTCATTGATTCAAAGCTGTGATGCTGTAGGTACCATGCTGAGCATCAGGGACTCAGTGGGGGGCAAAATAGATGTAGTTCCTGCCTTCTTAGAACTTATAATCCAGTTATTATAAGTTTCTATTTCAATTCTTGAAATATTGTGGGCTGTATAAGTATGGCAGGCTAAAGAAATCTGCTAGGTATCTGGTCATGGATGGAAGAAACTTGGGAGCCAGTAATGGAACAGGAAGCAACTTGAGGAAGGCCCCACGGGGTGGTGCGGTTTCTGAGCCCCAGCGGTATGTAGACCTCGAAGGCGGGGCTGGGGTCCAGGCCACGGCATAACCCTATGACCACCTGTGGTGCAGATTCACCCCACGCCTGCCCCCCCTCCCCTTTCAGATCACAGCCAGTGGAATGGATCCCAGCCGCTTCTGTGGGCAGCAGGGATCCCTGCTGGGCAGCCCCCCTGGTCAGAGGGAGTTTGTGTCCTCAGGGAACAGTTTGCGGCTGACCTTCCGTGCACCCGCCTCTGAGGACAGGACCCCGGGCCTCCACAAGGGCTTCCTGGCCCTCTACCAAGCCGTGGGTGAGTGAGCCCCTTGAGGTGCAGGGAGGGAAGCCCCTGCCCGTAGCCCTGGCCCCTGGTGTCTTGAAGTGACAAGTGGAAGCTGAGGCTGGGGGCTCGGGGCACCTGGGCTCAGCCCCTTGCTGCCCGGCCCGCCCTGCTGGTGAGCAGCACAGTCACAGGGGCACCCAGCTCAGCTCCAGCTCTTGTCTCCCTGCGTATCTACAGGCCCAGCACTTGCAGATCGTCTCGTTTTTCAAGAGAAGCCAAAAATTCAGATTTTTAAGTGAAATTCTAGATTTTCAAATGGTAACCCCAGGTTTTTTGAAAGATAATACATGCCCACAGTAAAATTTTCAAAAAAATAATCTTCCTCTAATCTCTGGCCCTTAATCCCTGGCTATTCTGTCCAGAAACGACCCTGTTCTCTATTTCCTGGGTATCCTTCCAAAGACATTCCAGGCCACTCGAATATAAATGTTGTGGGGGGGGGTGTGTTGCTAATAGTCACAATGTTTTAAATTTGCCATTTTTCATTCAATGATATGTCTTTTTTTTTTTTTTTTTTTTTTTTTTTGGCCATGCTGTGCAGCGTCTGGGGTCTTAGTTCCCCAATCAGGGATCAAACCCAGGCCCCGGTGGTGAAAGCGCTGGGTCCCAACCACTGGACTGCCAGGAAACTGCTTCAGTGACGTATCTTAAAGATCATCCCATATACATGTGGTTAGCATTGCCTAATTCTTTTTAATGACCACACAATATTCCTTTGATTGATGCATCATAATATATTTAGTCAGTCCTCCACTGATAGGTATTTTTCTCCCACAAACAGTACTGCTCTGAATATCTTCTTGTATACATCTTTGAGCACATAATATGAGGATAAATTCTTAGAAATAAAAAAGTGAAAAACATTTGCAATGTTAATTTTGATATTGCTAAATTTCCCTACAAAAGTTTTGCTAATTTACACTCCCACTAACCATATATGAAAATGCCTGTTTCCCATACCCTACTTTCACAGTTACTTTCAAATTTTATAGCATTAACAGTCTGCAGTGAAAAATAATTCAAATAATAACAAAAAAAAAGAAGAAGACTGTGCTGGGAATTCCCTGATGGTCCAGTTGTTAGGACCCGGGTCATTCACTGCCGAGGGCCCGGGTTCAGTCCCTAGTTGGGGAACTAAGGTCCCAACAAGCCATGTGGCCAAAAAAAAATTTTTTTTTATTTAAAAAATAAAATTAAAGAAAGACTGTGCAGGTCAAACTAAATATGGCCACGGACCAGAATCAGTCCCTGGGTTGCCAGTTTGCAGTTCTGTTCTCGGTCCTATTGACCTCTGTTTTCCTTTAGGTGTGAATCATAGTCAGCCCATCAGCCAGGCCAGTGGGGACCCTGAGGCCGTCAACACACCTGGAGACAACTCCACTGAGATCCAGAGCCACTGCCAGGAGCCCTATTATCAGGCTGTGCCCGCAGGTGAGTCCCCACCTGCTGAGGGACCAGCTCCTACCTGCCTCACTCCCCCCCAGGAGGTCTGAAGCCTCTTTCAGCCCCTCCTCCCAATTCTGAGCCTGTTCTGTGCCTCCCTCATTTCACTCCCAGGGACACTCACCTGCACCGCCCAGGTGCCCTGGAAGCAGACACAGGAAAGGGAGGAGGTGCCTCGCTGTGTGCCTGGTGAGTGGGGACCTGTGGCACCATGACAACAGCCACTTCCCAGACAAGCCTCAGCTGTCGCACAGGGCCTGTCTAAGGGCGCAGAATAGAAAGGGGGAGGTGAAGGCAGAAAGTGAGGAAGAAAAGGGGAACCAAGAAGGCCCAGAAAAGGAGAAGGAAGAAGCTCATCCCTTCTCCTTCGAGGATCAAGGGATAACTGGGAAACGAAAAGCCAGAAGGAAGTTAATCAGAGGGACAGATGAGTTGAAATAAGAGAAAACCCTCTTTTGACGTGATCTGCTTTATGGGTACACAGACAGGCTCTCTGTCCCCAAAATAATTCCCTGCCTTGATGCCACAGCGCCAGAAAGCCCAGCATTTTTTTAAAAAATATTTTGTGAGATAAAATTCATATAACATAAAAATCACTATTGCAAAGTGTACAGTTCAGTAATTTTTAGTGTATTCACCATGTTGTGCAACCATTACTACTTATTCTAGAACATTTCCGTCACCCCAAAAAGAAACTCCAACTCTCCCTTCTCCCATCTCCTGGCAACCACTAACTACTTTCTATCTCTATGGATTTGCCTATTCTGGACATTTTATGTCAATGGAATCATATAATAGCCTTTTGTGTCTGGCTTCTTTCATTTAGCGTAATGTTTTCAAGGTTCATCCACGTTGTAGCATGTATCAGTACTCCATTCCCTTTTCTTTTCTTTTCTTTCCTTTTTTTGGCCGAGCTGTCCAGCATGTTGCATCTTAGTTCCCC
Source organism: Balaenoptera musculus (assembly GCF_009873245.2). Classification (NCBI taxonomy): domain Eukaryota; kingdom Metazoa; phylum Chordata; class Mammalia; order Artiodactyla; family Balaenopteridae; genus Balaenoptera; species Balaenoptera musculus. The sequence goes on along the minus strand of NC_045794.1, from coordinate 6,692,109 downwards.
AAGTAGGAATCAAACCTGCGCCCCTTGCAGTGGAAGCAGGGAGTCTTAACCACTGGACCGCCAGGGAAGTCCCAGTACTCTATTCCTTTTCATGGCTGAATAGAATTCCACCTTACAGATAGACCACATTTTGTTTATCCATTCATAGATTGATAGACATTTGGGTTGTTTTCACTTTTTGCCTTTTATGAATATTGCCGTGGTGAGCATTCATGTACAAGTTTCTGTTTGAACACATGTCTTCAGGTCTCTTGGGTATAGACCTAGGAGTGGAATTGTTGGTTCACATCCTAACCCTGTGTTTAACTTTTTGAGGAACTGCCACACTGTTTTCCACAGTGACTGCACCATTTTACATTCCCACCAGCAATAGATGAGGGTTCAGGTCCACCATTTTTGGGTTCTTTGGGGGGGGGATGTATTTTGGGTTTTTTAATATTTTGGCCCAGCCTAGAGGCTTGTGGGATTGTAGTTCCCCCACCAGGGATGGAACCGGCACGCTCGGCAGTGAAAGCACAGAGTCCTAACCACTGGACCGCCAGGGAATTCCCTCAGGTCCACCATTTTTGAAACCCAGTTTTTTGAGTCAAACATGCCTTTCTAACCCAACCTGAGTACATTTCTCAGGTTTTACTCCCGAGCCACAGAAAGCTCTAGGGGCAGAGCCTGACATAGTGCTTTGGGAGGGGGAGATGTTAAAAATGGAGAAATGGGACTTCCCTGGTGGTGCAGTGGTTGGGAGTCCGCCTGCCAATGCAGGGGACACAGGTTTTGAGCCCTGGTCCAGGAGGATCCCACGTGCCACAAAGCAGCTAGGCCCATGTACCACAACTACTGAACCTGAGCTCTAGAGCCCACAAGCCACAACTACTGAGCCCATGTGCCACAACTACTGAAGCCCGTGCGAGAGGCCACCACAATGAGAAGCCTGCGCACCGCAAGGGTAGCTCCGGCTCGCCACTAGAGAAAAGCTTGCGCGCAGCAATGAAGACCCAGTGCAGCCATAAATAAATAAGTAAATAAATAAATATTTAAATGGAGAAATGACCCAGAAACAAAGACAGGACACACTGAAGACAAACTCTGCTTGCTGCATGATTTTGCTCAAGGAAGGCCCCACCAAGAGTCTAAAAAAGTGGCTTAGGACTTCTCTGGCGGTCCTGTGGTTAAGACTCCGCATTTCCACTGTAGAGAGCACCGGTTCCACCCCTGGTCGGGGAACTACGATCCCGCATGCCTCGCGGTGCGGCAAAGAAAATAAGTAAATAAAAATTAAGATTAAAAAGTGGCTTTAAAATGGCTGAGGAGGCAGGAGAAAGAGCACTTCCCAGAAGCAGGTTTTCAGAGGCAGCGGCTGGTTTTTCACTTTACCCCTCCTCTCTCCCAGTCTGCGGACGGCCGGTCGTCCCCATCGCCCAGAACAGGGAGCCCGCTGGTGCCTCCGGAGCCGAGCTGGGCAACTTCCCCTGGCAGGCCTTGACCAGCATCTGCGGCCGAGGCGGCGGGGCCCTGCTGGGCGACAGGTGGATCCTCACCGCCGCCCACACCATCTACCCCAAGGACGGCATCTTCCTCGGGAAGAGCCGGCGCGCGCAGGTGTTCCTGGGCCACACGGACATCGACGAGCTGCTGGAGCTGGGCGGCCACCCGGTGCGCCGCGTGGTCGTGCACCCAGACTACCGCGCGGACCAGACCCACAACTTCCACGGGGACATCGCCCTCCTGGAGCTGCGGCACCGTGTCCCCCTGGGCCCCCACCTCCTCCCGGTCTGCCTGCCCGACCGCAAGGCCCTGTACCGCCCGGGCCTGGCGGGCTACGTCAGTGGCTTTGGCGTGGAGAACGGCTGGTTGACCACGGAGCTGAAATACTCCCGGCTGCCCGTGGCCCCGAGGGCGGCCTGCGAGGCCTGGCTCCGAGCGAAGCGGAGGACCGAGGTGTTCTCCGGTGGCATGTTCTGCGCCGGGGACAGCACGCGGCCGCAGAGGGTCTGCCAGGGGGACAGTGGTGGTGCCTACGTGGTGTGGGACGATCGTGCCCGTCGCTGGGTGGCCACGGGCATCGTATCCTGGGGCATTGGGTGTGGCGAGGGGTACGGCTTCTACACCAAAGTGCTCAACTACGTGGATTGGATCAGAGGAGTGATGGACGGGAAGGATGACCCCGGGGTGCTGAGCAGGGGCGCCCACCGTGGAGCCCAGACGGGAGAGGGTTGGGTTGTGGACTGAGCCCTGGGCGTGGGGCGGTGGGGACAGAGATTCCTATTCAGGTCACAGCTGCAGCAAACCACTGAGCCAGAGAAACCCGCCGCCTCCCTGAGCACCGGCCCCGCCCCCCCCCCCCCCCCCCCCCCCCCCCCCCCCCCCCCGTCTCCTCACCCTTCACCTTCCTGCGCGCGCTACACCCACGCGTCTCCTCGAGTTTCCGCTTTGAACTCCATCCCCCGGGGACACGGCGTCTTCTGCCCTGTCCCGAGAGACAGTCACCTCACCCTCCTGTTCAAGTGCAGCGTGGGAAAGTGGTCTCAGTTCATTTCATTTCTGAAACACTTCAGAGCCCCTGTGGTCGACCTTCAAATAGTCAAATAGTCTTGGCTTCACCTAGCACAACTCCTTGGCTGCAATTATAGTCACAGCTCTTTACGTTGTTTTGTATCTTCTTCTATCAGGCGCTTCCCGTGTGTTACTTCACTGACTCCTCACACCAGCTTTGCAAAGGATGAGTTATTATCCACGTTTTAGCAAGGAGGAAACTGAAGCTCAGGGAGATGAAGGGACTTTTCCGAACCCCACAGCTGATACAGGACGGCGAAGGCAGGTCCTTTCCAGCACACCTCGACAGCTCTCAGGAGTCCTCAAGACCTACTGTATCGCCCACTCCCCGATCCCCGCATCCTTTTAGATTCTCCCTGCTGGGAATTCCTGCCTCAGTGAAGCTGACAACAGCTGGCTCTCACTTTCCTGCTGGCCGCACTCCTGCAGACACCTCGGTGAGCCCAGCCCTGGGCTGGACCAGTGCTGCTGGACCCCCAGTGCTGCTGGACACCCCGGGCCATGTCCCCAACATCAAGCACACTGCTCCCCCTGAAAAGACCAACTCTTTAATTTTTAGAAGGGACTTGATGTCACTTACAGTAAAAGACACAAGTAAAATACAATTGTTCAAATGGAAAACAAATAAAAAGACACAAATAAAAAACAATTGTTCAACTGGAAATAGAAGACAAATACATAAAACAGAAGAGAACAAATTTGCTAGACTTCAAGGTCAAGTTAGCTGTATGGTTAAAGGTTACATTTATCTTTGAAAAAAATAGCAGGATTCAAAGTTATACATACATGTGGTTACTTCTATTTTTTAAACCTATACATAGTAAAGAATACTCAAAATATTAATCTGAGGGTTTTTTTGTGGTATAATTTTGGCTGTGTTGTTTTCCCCTATGTTCCACTAAATTTTATTTAGTGAGTATATATTAGTTTTATTTGTCTTATTTCTTTAATTTTTTAAAATTTATTTATTTATTTTTGGCAGCGTTGGGTCTTTGTTGCTGCACGCGGGCTTTCTCTAGTTGTGATGAGCAGGGGCTACTCTTTATTGCAGTGCGCGGGCTTCTCATTGCGGTGGCTTCTCTTGTTGCGGAGCACAGGCTCTAGGCACGCAGGCTTCAGTAGTTGTGGCTCGCGGGCTCAGTAGTTGTGGCTCATGGGCTCTAGAGCGCAGGTTCAGTAGTTGTGGCACACGGGCTCAATTGCTCTGTGGCATGTGGGATCTTCCTGGACCAGGGCTCGAACCCATGTCCCCTGCATTGGCAGGCGGATTCTCAACCACTGCGCCACCAAGGAAGTCCCTGTCTTCTTTATTTTTATTATTGAGAACATGATGAGTTTCTCCATGCCAAGGCAAAAAATATATAGCTATACATATCTATATATCTAGATCTAGACATGTCTAGATATAGACAGGTACAGGCAGATATAGTTATAGGTACAGGTATATAGATATATAGATGTAAATATATCCACAGTGGGAAACATACCATTATGTTAAGAGAGAAACTTTTTTTCTCCCCAGAATCAAACCTTAAAAGGAATGATCAATAGAACAATGTCTTCAATACTGGTTTCAAAACAAATGCCTGAGCAATCTTCACATGGCTGTTTCTTCTTGCTGTCCTTGGTGTACATCAAGGGTATAACACAACATGTAAGTCGAGGTTATTTTGTGTGGTTGGGCAGAGTGGGAATCCCACTGGGACTGAGCTAATGAGGTCCAAGCTTGTCAGTTTCCAGTCACGCTACATGGTACCAGGACAGAACTCAGAATCCCTAGGAGGAATGGGAGAGTTTCTGCCAAGACTTCCCTTCTTGGACCACCTCCTCTACCTGTATATCTGCCATCCTGCCCCGTGGTAAACACACAGCACATACTGCTGTCCAGATACTAATGTGCAATTTGCTAGACAAGATTCCCCTTCTTTCTTGCCTCCTGACCTGCTCCTTACCCTTCTTCCCTATCTTTTGTCCTTCCTCACCTGATAAGGCCACGGATCATGCCGTGGATCATTTCAGGGATCAGCCCCGCCGGCAGATTCATTCCTCAGCTCTGACATATAAACCTGCTGGAAATCCTCCAACCCTCCAACCTGGGCTGATCTTGCCTCTCCCATGTGCCTGCTCTCAAACTACATTCAGTGATGACTTGGTCACTGCCTAATAGGAAGCTGCCACATCTTCGTGAGCCCAGTGCCTGGGAAAGTGCCTGGCACTTTAAATAGGTAGCTTCCAAATGGATAAGTGAGCAGGTGGGTGGGTGGAGAGATGGAGGGATTAATCTAATAGGGGAAACAAGCAGGATGGACTACAGAGGCCTGAGAACTCAGAGGCCTGTTCTGGATCTGTGTCTCCCTGTGGAGCACACCGCCATAGGGTCTCTGAGCCCTGGAGAGTTGAAGAAAGTCTTCCCCAAAGAGCAAAGGTTTAAAACAGAACACGATGGCCTGGAGGACAAGAGAGACAAGAGCCCTTTCTCCCTCCCAGGGGCCTGGCCTTCTCTCAGAAAAGACCAAGTCACTAGTGGTCTACAGCCACACTGTGTGCCCACCCCTAGGCAGCTGTGACACTCAGGGGCTCAAATTCTTGACCAGTTTCTGAGGATAAGAGGATGTGTCTATCCTGTCCTCAGCTGCCCTTGCTTCTCTAAGAGACAAGTTCATTGGCAGGCCTGAGTTCACTGAGGTGGGGAAGAAGGGTCTTGAAACAGAGCCTGGTGCTGCTTTGGGGTCACAGCAATCCCTGCTCTACGTGTCACTGATGAGTGAAGTAGGCCAGGACCCCAGGGCAACCAAACTTCATTCTCCTCTGTGCCCTCCTGCACTACCCTTCTCCAGCCCTTGTTCCTGTCACATCATCCTGGGCATTGAAACCCTGGCTGTTCCCAGACCAGGGCTGCCAGGCAACTGAGGACAGGAAGGGTCCAGGAAAGAGAGTCACCCTCAACTGCAATCTCCACTGCCCTTTTGGTAGGAACCTGGTACAACAACATCAGACCCCGGGAAGGTTCCTGAAGAAAAAGGGAATTCCCATCAGATTTAGAAACGGAAGTCTGGGCCTCCAACCAAAGGCTTTTCTGTCCCTAAAAATGCAGACCCATCTCTAGACCTTCCCCATGTGGCCAGCAGGTGGCACCACCATCAGAGATTTCAAAACCAAAACTAAATTACACTGGAAACAGATTTTTTTTTTTTCGGTTTTGTTTATGCAAATAGTTCATTCCCTCCAACATTCCTCCCGTAATGGTCCCCCCCTTTTCCCCCTCATTCCCTCCCCCTTCCCTCCTCTGCGTGACCCTGCTCTCCCTGGACGCAGAGTGGATGAAGACGCTGTCTGGAGAGTCAGGGACCCAAAAACAGGCCTTGAGAAATGTGAGTAAGACTGATGGGGACCAAGGAGGGAGGGAGAAGCCAGAGAAGAGAATCCCGGGCACGGGAGGCAACCAGATTTACTCAGGGAGGTGAGAACACACTTCCCCTCCGTATATACCTTACCCTTTCCAACGTGCACATGCGTGCACACATGCAAACTCATTCCCCCCATCCCTCCTCCTGAGGACAAAAGGAGACCTCAGACCCAGGAGGTGATGCCACCTGGTCTTCCTCCTCCAGCTCCTAGGGAGCAGCGAGATGGGGGACCCACTCGGCCCTGGAGAGACGTCCTTTTGTGCCTGAAACCATCTTCCGTAGGTGGTTTCTCCCAGAGGCCTTTGCTGAGCCTTTGGGAGCCCTTTCAGAGAGCCATGACTGGAAACCCTCACCCTCAATTAACTGGTCCCAAGCCAGCCCTATTCCGGGAAGGGGAGGGGAGTGATGGGACAGGGCAGAGGAGGAGGCTGGGGACAGAGGTGGAGGGAGTGTGATGACCTCTGGACTGGACACTGCCCTGGGGAGGAACACCCAGTGCCGCAGCTGCAGAGACCAGCCTCCCCACTCCACCCGCCCCCGCCCCCCAGAACATCTCTGTGAGGTCTAGAATGGGCCGAGAGAAAAACGCCCGGCGGTATGATCATCCCCACCCCCTCCGCAGCCCCTGCCCAAAACGCAAGGCTGCTGCACCCCTCCAGCCCTACAGATACCTTTTCTCTTTTTGGCAGGTGGCTCTTATACGTCCTGGTGCCAGTCCTGTTCTGCAGGGTGGGAGGCTCCGTCTTCACCCCTCGGAAGCTCTATGGGGAAGTGACTTCGCCTCTGTACCCCAAGCCTTACCCCGACAACTTTGAGACCACCACTGTGATCACGGTCCCCACGGGATACAGGGTGAAGCTCGTCTTCTGGCAGTTTGACCTGGAGCCTTCGGAAGGCTGTTTCTATGACTATGTCAAGGTAGGGGGTCAGGTTGGGTGGGCAGAGGGAGAGCTGGGTGTCTCTGGAACCTGGGAACTTGTGTTCTGACCACCCTGGATAAGACCCCCACCTGTGGACAAAGCCCCAAGCCTGTAAAAGCTGATGGCCAAGTGGGGTTCTGAAAGTCAAGTGATGCCGTGGATGGGTGTCCACTGCTTTGAGAGCCCCTAGGGGAGTGCTGAGGGGAGAGACACAGAGGGAAGGTACGGGCCCCACTCTCAGGAAATGTACTGCCTACCGGAATCAGAAAAACCTTCCCCATCTTCTTACTTGCTAGGAGTCTTTGGGAAATCGCTGTGCCTCAGTTTCCCTGTTTCCATGGAGAGTATCACCTTGGCTGCCACCTCACCAGGAACGCAGGGACGTGGGGAAGGGAGACGTTCATGGTCGTGGCTCAAGCATAGGCTTCAGCAAGGACAGGGAGCTCAGTCTCCTCACCTCTGTCATGACCAAGGGCACCGTCCCAGTCCCATCTTTCTACATCCAATAACAATGAGATTCTTGACTCAGGATTCAGGTAGAGCGTGCACACAGCCCGTAAATACTATTCCAAGGAGACCTGCTGGAGGTTATAAGAGAATAACATGAAAATGAAACATCTTCCTAGCCCAGAGGACTTGAGACGGCAGTGTTGGAGGCGAGGGGTCTTGGTGGCAGGGATGGTGAAGAATGAGGTGGGGGGAGGGATGTCTTCTGCTTTGGAGGCGTTAAGGAGTCTGTGAAGAAAGAGGTAAGGGAAGTTCGGCCACACTTGCTAAGGCTACCAGGCCCCAGAGGCTCACGTTCAGCTGAGCCCATCACGAGGCATGGCTGGACGTGAGTGGTCTGACTAAGGCGAGGTGGAAGGACAGGACAGAAGGTAAAGCAGACCATCCAGGCTCTAGGGATGAAGGAAAGATAGAGGCCACCAGGATTCCAGTGGGAGGCGGCACAGGAGGAGATGGGAGTGAAGAAAGGTCTGAAACATGCTGGGGGTCATAAAAGGGGAGGGACGATGTTTGGGGGACAGGATAATGTGCAGAGTTAGCAGATGGAGATGCAGGGGACAGAGCAAAGGCACCTGGGGAAGCTTGCAACAGCCAGAGCCCAGCAGGCAGAGAGCAGCTGGAGGCCGTCCAGCAAGGAAGCATGATCCGCTCGTTGGGACAAGAGAAGGATGACCTTCACTGACCCTCCACGTGGGACGTGTCCCCTCAACAACTGTCTTCCTACCCCACTGTCCTTCTTCCACCAGATCTCTGCCGATAAGAAAACCCTGGGGAGGTTCTGTGGGCAGCTGGGCTCTCCACGGGGCAACCCTCCAGGAAGGAAGGAATTTATGTCCCAAGGGAACAAGATGCTGCTGACCTTCCACACGGATTTCTCCAACGAGGAGAACGGCACCATCATGTTCTACAAGGGCTTCCTGGCCTACTACCAAGCTGTGGGTGAGTGGTCCCTGTGCCCGGGTTCCAGGCCTCATATTGCACGGGGGCCGGAAAAGGAGAACCTTGACTCCAAAGAAGCAGGAAACCTGGCCTTCCTTGCTTTTCCCAAGAGAGCTTTTTCCAGAAGACGGCTGTCCACCTGGGCCCTGTCCCCACTGGGCAGTTCCCAGAAAGCGTTTAGAGGGGCCGGGAGGTCCAGGTGGCCAGGAGCTGACTTCGTCTATTTAGGCCTCTGGTGAGTGACCTCGCTGAGACCAGCGCCACCACAGAAGTCCCCCGGCAGGAACTGAATCCTTCCTTCCGGAATCTCTTCCAGACCTGGACGAATGTGCCTCCCAGCTCAACTTGGTCGAGGAGAATCCCCAGCCCCGTTGCCAGCACCTGTGTCACAACTACATTGGTGGCTATTTCTGTTCCTGCCGTCCAGGCTATGAGCTTCAGAAGGACAGGCATTCCTGCCACGGTGAGGTCAGGGTTGGGAGGCAGGGACTGAGCAAGGGCTCACCGGGCCAGCCCGAGTCTCCGGGTGACCCCCCTCCCGGCTTTGCTCTCACAGCCGAGTGCAGCAGCGAGCTGTTCACAGAGCCGTCGGGCTACATCTCCAGCCTGGAGTACCCCCAGCCCTACCCCCCCGACCTACGCTGCAACTACAGCATCCGGGTAGAGCGGGGCCTCACCCTCCAACTCAAGTTCCTGGAGCCTTTCGAAATCGATGACCACCAGCAAGTACACTGTCCCTACGACCAGCTACAGGTACAGCAGACCTCCCCACTCCCAGAGATCCTGTCCTCTCCTCCCCATTGCCACGTGGCTCCTCTCATCGCTCCTTCCTGCTGGACCCTCTGGCCAATTGGTGCAGAAATGGCCAACATCACACATGAGTTGGGCAAGTTCCTACACACCTGGCAGCTGGGTACTGGGGATCCCTTTTACCCTCCAGCTGAAAACATACACAAAGCAGGATCCCCACCACCAGCACCACCGCCCCAGCCCTGGGGAAAAGTGTCTGAACTGGAGAGGTGACCCTCCCTCCTCCCCCATCAGATCTATGCCAACGAGAGGAACATCGGTGAGTTCTGTGGGAAGCAAAGGCCGGAGCCCATTGACACCAGCAGCAACTCCGTGGACCTGCTGTTCTTCACGGACGAGTCAGGGGACAGCCAGGGCTGGAAGCTGCACTACACCAGCGAAAGTAAGGCTGCCCGGGGCCCCTCACTGGCCAGCAAGGGGGCAGGATGTAGTGGGTAGAAAGAAGGCCAGTGGCTCTGCCATAAATGTGCCCTCCGCTTTCCCTGACAGTCATCAAGTGCCCCCAGCCCAAGACCCTAGACTCGTTCACCATCATCCAGGACCTGCAGCCTCAGTACGAGTTCCGGGACTACTTCATCGCCACCTGCAAACAAGGCTACCAGCTCACGGAGGTAAGAGCCACAGCTGAGGGGAAGGAACTGGCCCAGCATCAGGAGTAATTCACACAGTCAGGCCCACAGCAGATTGAGGCTCAGCCCCAAGTAGAATCATACATGTTTGAGCTGGAAGGGTCACCTGGCCTGTGCCAACTTGACTGCCCATTGGAAACACTTAGGATTTTAAAATACTGATGTCCAGGTCCCCTGCTAGAGACTACTCTATGGGTCTGGAGTGCAGCCTGGGCATCAGGATTACTAAAAGCTACTCAGGTGATACTAATGCCCAGCCAAGATTAAGAGCTACTGGCCTTGCCCAATAACTCATTGTAGAGTTAGGAACCAAAGAGGCGGGGGCGGAGGTGAAGTGCAAGGAGTGACTCAACAGTACCGGGATTGTGTACAGCAAGGATTACCACCAAATCCCCTGCCTCTTGCTCCAGGGCTCTGGGTCTTGGGATTTTGGGGGTTTTTTTAAGACCTAACTGACTTTATTCAATGATTCATGAATCGGGCAGCATCCCACCTAACAACCAGAAGGGGCTCCTTTTCTGTACATTGGTGGTCTTACCCCAGGTCCACCACCCTGTCCTCAGCTTTGCAGACTCAGGAAAGAATGTGGTTTTCTCCACTGGTCAATCTCACAAAAGCTGGTAAACTAAAATGCTATTTTTAAAAAGCATGCAGGTGGAGTTACCCCTGGCCAGGGACCTGGGACTGGACATCCCATCTTTGTTCAATAGAACCACTTGGAAGACCTACTCTGAATCAGAGGAGAGACCTTTGGTTTGTCCTTCAGTTGTAGCAAAGTCACCCAACAAACATTTTAAGTGTTACTGAGTGTCAGGCAGTGTTCTGGATGTGGGAAGGACAGTAAAAAGAAACATACATTCATGCAGGCTTCTTGGAGCTTACCTTTGAATGTTGCATCAAGCTGAGTTAGCCAGGTAACTGGTCCTTGCTCCAGGAAGGACTCAGTGCCCTAGACCCCTCCTCTCTGCTCAGGTTACAACTCACCACGTCCTACGCCACCCGCACCCTTACCCTGGCATTTGTCATTCACATCGTAGAGTTTAAAACAAGTCACACGGTTTATCTCACATTATTTACATTTCACTGGGACATCCTAGTCCTCATACACATTCTCTTGCAATCTGTTCCAGGGGGAATTGTCTGGGATGACTGTTGATCTTAATAAAACTCATTCATTTTGTCCAATTACTTTGCATTTCAGAGGGGGCCATCTCCCACCCTGGTCCCTGCCATCCGCTCACCTACGACAGCACTTAGCATACGTCAGCATCCTCAAGCACCCTTGAAAGTGGCTGGGCTGCGCTAGTATTTTAGGAAAGGCCCTTGCCCTTAAGAAGACTACAGTCTAGGGGCGATGAGGCGATGCAGGGTGCTCCAGAGGAAGAGAAACATGGTCCTACTTCAGGGCAGAAACTTTTGTTTCAATGCAGAGAACACACAACTGGGCTTGTTTTTTTAATTTAAAATTGTGGGGTTCAATTGGACCTCAGTGGAAACAGGCAAGAGTCTAGAGAGAGGATTATTGGGTCTGACAACTAGCCCTAGGTCTGACTTCCTGCTGTGTGGCTCATGTGCGCCCATGTGTAAGTCTGGTCTGAAAGGACCGGCTAGGAAGAAGGACCAAGGAGCCACGTCCATGGGTGCTAAGGTTTGAGGGCTTGAGAGATGACTTTGCATCCCTGCTGCTCCCTTGTGGGCGAGGACAGGAAGGGAGCTGCAGCGCCTCCTCGTACTAACAGCACCTCTATCTCTGATCAAACAGGGGAAACAGGCGCTCCTGTCCTTCACAGCTGTCTGCCAGGATGATGGCACATGGCATCGCGCCATGCCCAGGTGCAAGAGTAAGTTGCAACTCAGGGATGTGTCTCCCCCGAGGAGAAGGGAAGAGGGGTCTGGCCTAAGCATCTCCCCACAAAGACCCTCCCCTGACTTGTCCTTTGAAGCCTCTGGCCCATCCAGGAACCAGTCGGCCCTCATCTCAGCAGGACTGACAGGCTGTACCCAGAGCTGAATTTCATTGTATCCAGTTCCCGTACATCACGAGAGCCCCCCACTCACCATATTTCTCGAAGGTTCTCAGCATGTTCTGTGGGTCCACTCCTGCTCTGTGGGCAGACTGCTCACGTTCCTCCCACTGAAGTTCCGGAACAATCCTTCCCAGCTCTCATACGGCCCTGTGTTCTCTCCAAGTCAAGGACTGCGGGCAGCCCCGAAGCTTGCCTAACGGAGCCTTCAATTACACCACCACAACGGGGGTGAACACCTACCAGGCCCGTATCCAGTACTACTGCCACGAGCCGTATTACAAGATGCAAACCAGAGATGGCAGAAGCATGTCTGAGCGAGGTAGGGACCCATGCAAATCTTCTCATGGGGAGAGAGAAGACTGAGGGAGGCAGTCTTCTCCCTCTTGTTGGGACATCTTCTGCAATTTTTTCCAGTAGAATCCCTACAGAGTGAATATTAAGATATTTATCTAGGGCACTGGCTTCAGAGGTACCAAGAGGCATCTAACAAAGCTGAAGAAGGAAACACCTGAGCTGATACAAAGAAAGACTTGAATCTCATAAACAGCTTCTTCTCACCACCACCACCACCATCACCACTACCATCACCACCATCACCATCACCACCACCACCACAACCACCACCACCACCATCACCACTACCATCACCACCATCACCATCACCACCACCACCACAACCACCATCACCACCACCATCACCACCACCAGCATCACCACTACCACCATCACCACTACCACCACCATCACCACCATCACCACCACCACTACCACCATCACCACTACCATCATCACCATCACCACCACCACACCACTACCATCACCACCACCACCACTACCACCACCATCACCACCATCACCACCACCACCATCACCACCACCACCATCACCACCACCACCACCACCATCACAATCACCGCCATCACCGCCACCACCATCACCACTACCACCACCACCATCACCACTACCACCACCACCATCACTACCACTACCGCCACTGCCACCACCACCACCACTATCACCACCACCATCACCACTACCACCACCACCACCACCATCACCACCACCATCACCACTACCATCACCATCACCACCATCACCATTACCACCACTACAGCTTTATCAGTGAGACTTCCTCAGCCTTCTCCCCACATACCCTCTCAGGCTGCTATGTTGTGAACTTCTGCATTTAGGTTTACTAAATTACTCTCAAACTCATCTATGGGTATCTTTAAAACTTTTTTTTAATAAAAGAAATCACATGCTTTGTACAATAGGTGTGAAACATGCAAAAAAAGGAAAAAAATCTTATTTATAGGCTATTCAAGGTGTTACTTAATAGCTGAGCTTTAAGTCAGACAACCCCCACTTTGCATCTTGGTTCTGGCACTTAGAAATTATGTGACCTTGTGCAGATTATTTAAACTCAGTTTCCTCGTCTCTAAGGTGGGGATAATGATGCATATCTGAAAGCCTCACAGTGGTGCTTAAATGAGATAATGCAGATAAAGTTCTGAGCAATGAGCACCGGCACACTGTCCGTGATCAGCAAACATAGCTACCAGGAATTCCCTGGCGGTCCAGTGGTTAGGACTCCACTCTTTCACTGCCAAGGGTGTGGGTTCAATCCCAGGTTGGGGAACTAAGATCCACCCAGCACCGTCAAAAAAAAAAAAACCAAAAACCATAGCTACCATTAACATCTACTACCCAGCACCAAGATGCAATCACTGATGGAAGTTTGATAAGTTCCTTGCAGGTTTTGTGTCTACTTTCACAAATAGGGATCATGTCGAATATAATAGTTAAGTATTCTGATTTTTCCACTTAGCATTAAAACAAAAATATACGTATGGAGCCTCTTAGCACTTTCAATATCCCATCCACATATATCTGAACCTTCCCTTTGATTCTCGTCCTCTCCCTCTCCGCACTGGCGTGCTCACTGGCCCCTGCCCACGACCTCCCAGCCTGAACGCAGCCCCTCTTCCCTCAGGGCGGTACACCTGCACAGCTCAGGGCATTTGGAAGAATGAGCTGGCCGGAGAGAAGATGCCTCGGTGTTTGCCAGGTGAGTGGAAACCCTCCGCCGTCCTCTGTGGCCCTGGCAGCCCTGCAGGGCCTCCGAGGAGGCATGGCACAGAGACGGGAGAGACACTCCAGCTTGAAGCTGAAGGTAGACATGGGGTGAGGGAGGAATCAGGAAAAAGGCGAGGAGACGCCCCAGCAGAAGGGCAGAGGCACCCGGAGATCTGGACCTGTCCCGACATTCCTGGACTTTTCACTGAGAAGGTGGGAGATCAGGAATTTAAAAAAAGAGCAAGAGGGACTTCCCTAGCGGTCCAGTGGTTAAGACTCCACGCTCCCACTGCAGGGGGCACGGGTCCCGCGGCGCGGCCAAAAAAAAAAAGAAAAAGAAAAAAAAAGAGCGAGAAAAGCCCCAGGAAGAATAAACAAGGACGAGGAGAAGAGGCTGACCATACGCCAAAGACGGAAGAGTAGGGAGGGAGGAGAGAGAAGAAAGGGCCCTGAGCCAAAAAGAGGTGGCGAAGGGGAGAGGCCAGCCCGCGGTGCCAGGCGCTGACTTCTCCCCCCCCCCCCGCCCCCTTCTCCCCCCGCCCCCTTCTCCTCCCCCTCCCCCGCCCCGGCCCCCTTCTCCGCCCCCCTCCCCCTTCTCCTCCCCCCCGGCCCCCCTCTCCCCCCTCCCGCCCTCTTCTCCTCCCCCCGCCGCCCCCCCCTTCTCCTCCCCAGTGTGCGGGAAACCCGTCAACCCTGTGGAGCACAAGCAACGCATTGTCGGGGGCCAGAAGGCCAAGCTGGGCAACTTCCCCTGGCAGGCCTTCACCAACATCCACGGGCGAGGGGGCGGCGCGCTGCTGGGCGACCGCTGGATCCTCACGGCCGCGCACACCCTCTACCCCAAGGACTACGAAGCGCAGGGCAACGCCACCGTGGACGTGTTCCTGGGCCACGTCAACGTGGAAGAGATCACCAAGCTGGCCAACCACCCCGTCCGCAGGGTCAGCGTCCACCCCAACTACCGCCAGGAAGAGTCCCACAATTTCGAGGGGGACATCGCCCTCCTGGAGCTGGAAAATAGTGTCACCCTGGGCCCCAACCTCCTCCCCATCTGCCTCCCCGACAACGAGACCTTCTATGACCAGGGTCTCATGGGCTATGTCAGTGGCTTTGGGATCATGGAGGAGAGACTTTCTCACAACCTCAGGTTTGTCCGTCTGCCCATCGCTAAGCGAGAGGTTTGTGAGAGTTGGCTCCGGAAAAAAAATAGGAAAGACGTGTTTTCTGAAAACATGTTCTGTTCTGGGGACCCGACTCTAAAGCAAGATGCCTGTCAGGGGGATAGCGGAGGGGTCTTTGCAGTGAGGGATGAGAAAAATGATCGCTGGGTGGCGACAGGCATCGTATCCTGGGGCATCGGCTGCAGCAGGGGGTACGGGTTCTACACCAAACTACTCAACTACGTGGACTGGATCAAGAAAGAGATGGGGGAGGAGGACTGAGCCCAGAATTCACTAGGTCAGAATCCGAAGAGCAGTGTGTAAAAAAAAGAAAAAATAATAATCTAACCAGTTGTTGACAACCACTAAGAATCCATATTAAAATCACTGATGCAGAAAGACACTGTGTGAAATAAATCCTCTTTTCTATAATCCCATCCACACCCTCCACCTGAAACAACCCAAAGGTCACCTTTATTCCCCCCACCCCCGCCCCAGGGCTGCAGAAGATACATTCCACAATCTCTCGCTAGCACTGTCCTCTTCCATTTCTATAACCATCGGGTAATTGAATAGAACTCCTTCCAAATAAAATTTTATGAGAAAGCCCATTGTGTAAAATGAATTAAAAGCAGTATTTAATAAATATAAAAATATTTAATGAGATCATATTTAAAATATTTTCCTTAGGAAGGCAATGAGAACAATTAAGTTTATGCCCACATTTACAATTAGAGTCGTAGATAACAATTTATTTCTGTATTTTGTTTTGCTTGTACAATATGAAGAAAATCCTTATTTTCCCACATGCATAGTTGCAGGTATAAGAGCTTTTTTAACAGCTCACTTTCCAGTCTCTAAATATTCCTTAAGAGAGGAGTGATATGAAATTTTGGTTCCCAACTTGAGTCACTAACAATATTTTAAAATAATTTGTATTCTTTAAGATATATTTAAAGACCAGAGAAGTACCCAGAACTTGGGATAAGCATTATAAGTATTTATGGTAGAATATTATCATGATATTATTGCACAACTGACTCTTCTGGACTCGTCTGAACAACTTTACACGAGCTGACTCACACAGGCCTGAACTCAAGAAGACCAAGGCAGAGTTAAAACATTCCCAAGTAATGACGAGTTTTTAAGTCCAAATTCGGGTCCACAATCCCTTATCTGACACCCTCAAGGCCAAATGCCTTTCAATGTTCAAGATTTTACAGATTTCAGAAATGCAATATACCATCTATGTAATGTAATGTAATGGCCCCAGCAACACCCTGTAAGAACACGGATGAATAATTCTGAAAAACATTTGAACATTCACAGTAAGTGAGATAGATAAGGGCTCTAGACAACTACCCACCAGTTACTGTCAGGTTTTGCCACTAAATAAGTTTTGGTGCCAAACTTATTAAAACACTTTCTGTTTTTAAGAGCATTTTAGATGTTAGGATTGTGGACTTGTATAGGTGGAAATGAAAACGTTTTCTCATATAGTCTACACAAAAGCATACACAAGTGGTGTGGGTTACATTTAAGGAGCATACATTGATTGCAGTTTGGTTTTTTTAAATAAATTTATTTATTTATTTATTTTTGGCTGCTTTGGGTTTTCATTGTTGGGTCTTCGTTGTTGCGTGCAGGCTTTCTCTAGTTGTGGTGAGCGGGGGCTTCTCTTCGTTGTGGTGCACGGGCTTCTCATTGCGGTGGCTTCTCTTGTTTCAGAGCTGGGGCTCTAGGCGCGCGGGCTCCAGTAGTTGCGGCATGTGAGCTCAGTAGTTGTGGCTCACGGGCTCTAGAGCTCAGGCTCAGTAGTTGTGGCGCACGGGTTTAGTTGCTCCACAGTATGTGGGATCTTCCCGGACCAGGGCTCGAACCCATGTCCCCTGCATTAGCAGGCGGATTCTTAACCACTGTGCCACCAGGGAAGTCCTGCAGTTCTTTTAATGGTTAGAAATGTTTTCAGAAATGAAACACCTTCAGGACTCTAATGGAGGCAGGAGTTCAGTGGGTGGAGGAGATGGAAATGGTTAAAATTTAAAAATTCAATTCTATATTATTTCTAAGGTTCCTGGCAAATTTAAGATTCTGAGTCCCTGGTCCTTATTGTAATCATCAAATGTGATCTCAGGAGAATCCAGTGACTCCTCTGACCTTTCTGGTTCCCACTCTCTTCCCACAAAGTCATGTGCATCTTATTCTTCAAGTGCACTGGAGTAGAAAAATAAGGACAAAACCAATACTCTGTGAATAGAAAACTAACAGAAAAAAAAATACAAATTGCTTTTGGACTTTGGGGCTTAACCTAACTCATAATAAGGAAAATATTTAAATTAAAACACTATCTTTTTACCAGTAAGATTGGCAAAGATAATATATTATATTGGTGAAGACGTAGAGAAAACAGACACTCATGAATTCTTTTTTAATGTAAATTGGTACAAACTCTATAAACAGCAATTTGGCAACATGTAATCAAAATTACCAATCCACATGCCTTTGACCCCGCAATTCCACTTCCATGAATTTTTCCCACAGATATTCTCACATATGAGTTAAATGACCTATGTACAAGGTTAGACAACCCAGCATTGTTCATAATAGCCATGTATTAGAATCCTGAATTCTGAAAGGTCTGGTACCAAAGTTTCAAGTAAATTATGGAATATCCAAATAATAGAATACAATGTAGCCATTCAATCTCTAAGATAAATGAAAAGCAGAACAGTGTATATAAAATACTACCATTTGTATAAAAAAGAAGAGTGGTTTTATATTGCTTTATATGTATAAAATATTGCTGGAAGGTTATATAAGAAATGGTGGTGGTCTCTGGGGGAGAAGAAAAGTTATCACTGTATTCTCTTCCTATCTTTCAAAATTTTGAGCCATGTAGATGTTTTATCTATTCCAAAAAACAGGTACAGAGCTGTATTAAAATATTTTTAATTAAAAAAAATTTTAAGGAAATAGCCTCATTGAGAAAGTTGACATTTAGCAAAGATTGAAAGAAGTTAGATATTCAGAGATCTAGGTGGAAAGCATTCCAGGAATAGAGAACAACCAGTGCAAAGGCCCTGAGGCAAGAACATGCTAGATCCACTAGGGAATTACAAAGGCAGCCAAAGCAGAGTAATACAAACTTACATTTTGAAAGGCTCACTCTGGCTGCTGAATTGAGGTCAGACTCTATGTGGAAAAAAACATAAAAGGGACCAGTTAGGAGGCAATTTTGGTAATCCAGCAAGAAGTGATGGTAGCTCAGACCCAGTGGCAGCAGTGGAGGTGATGCAAACTAGTCATATTATGGATAAAATTTTCAGAGAGCCAAAAGATTTCGTGATGGAGTAAATACTGGAGAGAGAAGAATGAGAAAAAGAGAGAAGTCAACTAGATGCAGAAGATTACCAGGGGAGGAGGTTTGATGAAAAACATGAGTCCTGTTTTGAACATGTTGAGTTTTTAATAAATGCCTATCTGATTAGGGCCAAAATGGAATAACAGGGATCAGATTGACCCACCCTCCTGAAACAAACAAACAACAGCAACAACAACAAAAACATCAAATATATGAAACAACGGTTTTCAAGACATGGACTTCAGGTACCAAAGACAATGATTCCTGGGAGACCGAACCCTGTGATTGCCCCAGCTTACTGCCTTGAGAGAGATTCCAAGCTGAGGTGCTAGAAGGAGAAACCCAAGCAGGGCTCAGCGGACTCCCTGAGTTGAGGAGACAGAGCCGAAGTGCACAGAACTGAGTATCAGAGAGGAGACGGCCACACAGAGAAAACACCAGAAGATCCCTACAAGTATTCACCCACAGGCAAGGAAATTACTGAAGGATGGAGAAGAAAGCCTTATGAGATGATGAAAGGTAATAGTACCCTACAGATGGCCAAAAAGCACATGAAAAGATGCTCAACATCACTAATTATTAGAGAAATGAAAATGAGGTATCAAAAAACTACAATGAGGTATCACCTTACGCCGATCAGAACGGCCATCATCAAAAAATCTACAAACAATAAATGCTGGAGAGGATGTGGAGAAAAGGGAACTCTCCTACACTGTTGGTGGGAATGTAAATTGGTACAGCCACTATGGAGAACAGTATGGAGGTTCCTTAAAAAACTAAAAATAGAACTACCATATGACCCAGCAACCCCACTCCTGGGTATATACCTGGAGAAAACCATAATTCAAAAAGATACACGCACCCCAATGTTCATTGCAGCACTATTTACAATAGCCAGGATATGGAAGTAACCTAAACGTCCATCAACAGAGGAGTGGATAAAGAAGATGTGGCACATATATGCAATGGAATATTACTCAGCCATAAAAAGAAACGAAATTGAGTTATTTGTAGTGAGGTGGATGGACCTAGAGTCTGTCATACAGAGTGCAGTAAGTCAGAAAGAGAAAAACAAATACCGTATGCAAACACATAAATATGGAATCTAAAAATAAATAAATAAATAATGGTACTGATGAACCTAGGGGCAGGACAAGAATAAAGATGCAACTGTAGAGAATGGACTTGAGGACAAGGGGAGGGGAAAGGGTAAGCTGGGACGAAGTGAGAGAGTAGCATTGACATATATACACTACCAAATGTAAAATAGATAGCTAGTGGGAAGCAGCTGCATAGCACAAGGAGATCAGTTCGGTGCTCTGCAACTACCTAGAGGGGTAAAATAAGGAGGGTGGGAGGGAGACGCAAGAAGGAGGGGATATGGGGATATATGTATAAGTATAGCTGATTCACCTTGTTATACAGCAGAAACTAACACAACATTGTAAAGCAATTATACTCCAATAAAGATGTTAAAAAAAATAAAAGGAAGATGTGGTACATATACACAATGGAATATTACTCAGTCATTAAAAAGAACAAAATAATGCCATCTGCAGCAACATGGATAGAGCTAGAGATTGTCATACTGAGTGAAGTAAGTTAGACACAGAAAGACAAGTATCACATGATATCGCTTATATGTGGAATCTAAAAAAAAGTGTACAAATGAACTTATTTACAAAACAGAAGTAGAGTCATAAATGTAGAAAGCAAACTTATGGTTACCAGGAGATAAAGGAGGAGGGATAAATTAGGAGATTGGGATTGACATATACACACTGCTATATATAAAATAGATAACTAGTAAGAACCTGCTGTACAGCACAAGGAACTCTGCTCAATACTCTGCAATGGCCTATATGTGAAAAGAATCTAAAAAAAAAAAAAAAAGAGTGGACATATGTATATGCATATGTAAAACTGATTCACTTTGCTGTATACCTGAAACTAACACGACATTGTAAATCAACTATACTCCAATAAAAATTAAAAAAAAAAAAAGTAATAGTACCCAGCAATCACCAGGGCTGGGAACAGAGCCTGATCCCACCAGCCAGACTGGAAAACCTTAGAATTTATGGGGCATTGGGTAGAGTATGCAGAAAGGTCTTGCCTCAGTAGCAGGGAACAATGGGCCCTAGGTTAAATGCTGCTCTGGTCCCAGCTAACAAATGTTAAAAGCGAGACCAAAAGGATCAAACTGTTTCCAAGTAACTTAACTGAGTCCCAGAACAAGGCTCAAAAATATTTACAGAATTACAAAAATATCCAGCACCCAACATGATAAAATTCACAGTCTGGCACCCAATCAGAGAATATGAGACATACAAAGAAGCAGGAAAATATGATCCATGATGAGGAGAAAAATCCACCAAAACCAACCAAAACTGATACAGATGTAAGAATTAGCAGACTGGGACAGTAAAACAATTGTAATAACTGTATCCTGTGTGTTCAAAAAGTTACAAACATGTCTATTAGACACCCAAGGAGAGGTGCTGAATAGGCTGTTTGATGTATAAATTTGGAGTTGATGGAAGAGGTCTGAGCTAAAAATGTAAGTTTCAGAGTCATTGGTAGGTATAGAGATGGATGTTTAAAGCCACCGCTTGAATGAGGCCACCAAGGGAGTGAAGTTGGATAGAGAAGAGGAAAAGACCAATGACTATGCCCTGAGACACACCAGAATCAAAAGTCTGGGAGAACAGCAAAAATCAGCAGAGGAGGCCCAGAAATAGTGACTGCTATGGAATGAATGTCTGTGTCCACCCCTGCTCCCGCCCTCAAAATTCATATGTTGGAGCCTTAACTTCCAACATGATGGTGTTTGGAGATGGGGCCTTTGGGAAGTAATTGGGTTCAGATTAGGTCATCAGGGTAAGCCCCTCATGATGTGATTAGTGCACTTACAAGAAGAGGAAGATTTCTCTCCCCACACAAGTACCAAGGAAAGGCCATGTGAGCACCCAGTGAGGCTCTGTCTGCAAGCCAGGAAGCAGGACTTCACCAGGAACGGAATCTGCCAGCACCTTGACCTTGGTCTTATGTCTATTGTTTACGCCACCCAGTCTATGGTATTTTGTTATGGAAACCTGAGCTGACTAAGGCAGTGACCACTGAGGTAGGAGGAAAACCCAGAGAGTCCAAAATTTCAGAAGCCAAAGAAAGAAAGTGCATCAAGGCCAAGGAGTGATCACTTGATCAACTGGGCAAATGTCACTT
Organism: Balaenoptera musculus; assembly: GCF_009873245.2. Lineage (NCBI taxonomy): Eukaryota > Metazoa > Chordata > Mammalia > Artiodactyla > Balaenopteridae > Balaenoptera > Balaenoptera musculus. Next base: position 6,670,498 of record NC_045794.1, on the reverse strand, counting down.
ATAGGTCGAGATGAAGACAGAGGATTGATCCTGGGATAAAGCAATGTCAAATGTCAAAGTCAGAGGTGATGCAGAAAAGCACAGTTTGGTGGAACAATGGGGACAAAAGGCAGACTGGAGTTGGAGAGAGAGCGGAAGAAGAAGTGGAGACAGAGGGTAATAATGATTTCAAGGAATTTCCTGCAAAAGGGAACAAAGAAATAGGGCAAGCTTTCAGAGAAACTGGAGTCAAGAGGAGATTGTTTTTAAAGATTAGGGAAATAGCAACATGTCTATATGCTGATGGGAATTTCATAATAGAGAAGGAAAATGATGATGATGTGTGGAGGAGGGGTGAGGTGGAATCCAGGTGGAAGCATGGATACGTTATCTAGGGTAACAGGCAAGCAGAGTTTAAGATGCTTCCATTTCAGTAGGTGTGGTGGTAGGAATGTGTCGACGTTCTCTTTTAATTCTTCATTTGTCTTGGTCAAGTAGAAAATAAGGTCATCAGCTGAAAGTGTGGATAGAGAAGGATTTGGGGATTTGAGGAGAGAGAAGAAGGAATGAAATAGGCATCCAGGAGAGTGAAAGACAGAACAGGTTAGGGAATTTTGATCACCTGGGAGCATAAGGGCCCACTTGAGATTCAAGATCATGACTTAAAAGTGAGACAGTTGTTCTCACTTCTGTGAGACAGTTGTATGAGCTCGGTCATGTGTTTTCCCCCAGCCAATATCAGCTGCACCGATACAGGCATAGAGGAAACAGATTCGATTTTGCCAAGTGAATATATTGAAACCATAGAAGGGCAAGGGAGTCCAAAATGTATGCAAGAGAGTTATTATATGGAATTTAAGCCGGGCAAAGAGGGGATTGGGCACGAAGTGGGTGATACGCAGTAAATATGCAGAAGATTTGATGTATTAGGGTTCCTGGTGTCATGGTATATAGAAAGTGTGGCCCTATAGGAACAGACCTGGAAGAGTAGGAGGTGATGGCAAAAGAATGGGGTGTGTGAAGTTGAGATTACTGGAGAGGTTTCAGGTATTGGTAATGACAGGGTCTATCTAGGCATGAACATGGGAGTGTGTGGCTGAGGTAGAGTGGAAGATAAGATTGTTGGAGAAGATTCATGGAACCACAGGGCCACAGTTTTAGAAGGATCACCTATCTGTATGTTGAAACTGCCAAAAATTAAGACAGGAATAGTGTTAGAATGACAGTGAATCAGGAACTAAGGTCATTGAGAAATGAGGGGAATGACGTGGGTCCCAGGAGGTGACTGTAACAATGAGTAGATGTGCATAAGATAGTCTGATGACATGAGCTTCAAAGCTGAGAGGCTGAGAAAAGAGGGGGAGGATGGGCTGTACGTGGCAGTGAGGATCACGGAAGGCCCAGTGAAAGGGAGGCTGTCAGGGGGGAAATACCATCACCAATTGAGAGAGCAGCAGGAGGGCACCAGAGTTCAGGGAATTGGCTCTGGGGCCAAACTACCTGGCCACTTTCTATCCATGGTAGCTTAGCAAGTTACTTAACCTCTCCGAGCCTCGGTTTCTTTGTCTATAAAATGGGGGTAATAATAGTATCGCATACAAATCTTATACAATAGTATCTCATGCAATCTCATATAAATATTAAAGAGTTACAGCCATAAAAAAGAATGAAAGAATGCCATTTGCAGCAACATGGATGTAACTAGAGATCATCATACTAAGTGAAGTAAGTCAGAAAGAGAAAGATAAATACCATATGATATCACTTATATGTGGAATCTAAAATATGACACAAATGAACACATCTATGAAACGGAAACAGACTCACAGACATAGAGAACAGACTTGTGATTGCCAAGCAGTGGGGTGGGGGAGGGAAAGATTGGGAGCTTGGGGCTAGCAGATGCAAACTGTTATATATAGAATGGCTAAGCTACAAGGTCCTACTCTAGAGCACAGGGAACTATTTTCGATATCCTGTGATAAACCATAATGGAAAGAATATGAAAGAAAATGAATATAGGGCTTCCCTGGTGGCGCAGTGGTTAAGAATCTGCCTGCCAATGCAGGGGACATAGGTTCAAGCCCTGGTTTGGGAAGATCCCACATGCCGCGGAGCAACTAGGCCCGTGAGCCACAACTACTGAGCCTGCGCGTCTGGAGCCTGTGCTCCGCAACAAGAGAGGCCACGATAGTGAGAGGCCCGCGCACCGCGATGAAGAGTGGCCCCCACTTGCCGCAACTAGAGAAAGCCCTCGCACAGAAACAAAGACCCAACAGAGCCAAAAATAAATAAATAAATAAATAAAATTTAAAAAAAAAAAAATGAATATATATATATATAACTGAATCATTTTGCTGTATAGCAGAAATTAACACACTGTAAATCAACTATACTTCAATAAAATTTTTTTAAAAATATATTAAAGAGGTAAATGAGGTAAGACATGTAACAGGCTTAACTCAGTGTCAGGCACATCGTGAGCTGTACTGGGGAGCGATACTCTGGTGTCTTACTGCCTTGACATCCACAATCAGAGGGGAGGATCCTTCTTTGTGACTATGATTTTAGAATCACAATTTTTACCCCTTTCCTGTCCCGACACACATTTTAGTCAGTCTGGTGGAATGCAATAAAAATTGCTACTATCATTAAAGGCATTTCCAGGGTCCCAAGACAATTTTAAACCCCACTCTCAAGTAGTTCCTCCCATTTCTTCCTGATCATTGAAACATCATGAAGAAGGAGCAAAAGTCCTTCAAAGCTTTAGATGTAGGTCAGCCTGGTGAGTTGATCTCTATTCACACTGAAGGATAAAAGATGATAGTGAGGACAGCATAGGAGGCCAAAACAAGCAGCCAAGGACCAGGAAAGGAGGCTGGAAAAGGCTCAGGGCCACCTAAGACACACTGAGACAACTTCTTAAATTGCTGGGGGAAAAACTCTACATTAAATTGTGTCACAAGTAGACACATACACACACGCCCAAGCAGATGTAGAGTTCAGCTAGGCCCAACTGAGTTAATTTTTTCCAAAATCTCAATAAGTGTATCTCTGTCCAGCCTCTTGGGTTCAGCCCTTCCCCACTCTCACTACCTCTGCTTGGTTCCATGAAAAGACCAGATTCTCTCTTTTGGGGCTTCTTTGGGACCCTGGTCTCCAGTGATCCCAGGATTGTTTTTCTTTTATCCTGAGTTTTCTCTCCACTGTCTACTTAGGCACTTCTTTGCTTTTGTCCCTGTCTTCTGTGAATTTTTATTCTAACCATCCTCTTTTTTTTTTTTTCCTGTTGGAAACCTTAGGTTCTTCTTGCTTCCTGTCCAAGAGAGATCAAGAAACATTTTCATTTTACCCATGAATAGAGAGTGCCCAGACAAACCTGAGCATTGTGCCAAAAATATTTCAAATTCAGTCCCAAGCAGTGAAGACCAAAGAAATAATTTGCTTTCGCACTAAACATAAAGGAAGACAGAGACCGCAAACAGCCTATTTGGAGGTCAGACAGAATACAGCGGTTAAAATCAGAACTAGCACCTTACTGACAGTTGTTGGTATTCTATGTCATTTGTATTCCCTTGTAGTACAAGAGGTTTTTCAAACAGGACCTGAACCCCCAGGAAAGAAGAAAATAGGGCACTCTCTCTTTAAGTTTATGTTCACCCCTTTGGGGTTCCTCCACTGTGGTTCCTGTGACCACAACTTCACCATCCCCCATCATTTATCTAGTCTCCCCCTTTCTCTGGCTGAAAGGTGGGTACACTCAAAATCAATTCCCTTGACCTCTTAGCACAACTGAGAAAAGGCTGGTTCTTTCAAAAGTGTCTTTTTAAACTTGTAAAAGAAAATTAAAAAGTAAAGAATGTGACCATAAAGGGGTAGCATGAGGGAGATCTTTGTGGTGATGAAACAGCTCTGTATCAATAGAAAAGATCAATGAAACTAAAAGCTGTGGGTTTTTTTTTTTGAAAAGATAAAATAAATAAACCAATAGCTAAACTTTCCAAGAAAAAGAAAAAAAAGAGAGGACTCAAATAAATAAAATTTTAAGTTAAAGAGGAGACATTACCACATAAAGGTTCATAAGAAACTACTATGAACAATATATGCCAACAAATTGGACAACCTAAGAAGAAATGGATAAATTCCTACAAACATACAGCCAACTAAAACTGAATCATGAAAAAATAGAAAATCTGAACAGACCAATTACTAGTAAAGAGATCAAATCAGTAATCAAAAATCTCTCAACAAACAAAAGTCCAGGACATGATGGCTTCACTGGTGAATTCTACCAAACATTTAAAGAGTTATGCCAATCCTTCTCATACTCTTCCAAAAATAAAAGAAGAGGGAACACTTCCAAACTCATTTTACAAGGCAAGCATTATCCTGATAACAAAGCCAGAAAGAACACTACAAGAACAGAGAATTATAGGCTGATATCCTCGATGAACATACATGCAAATATCCTCAACAAAATAGCAGCAAACCAAATTCAACAGTACCTTAAAGAATCAAAGAATCCCGCCATGATCAAGCGGGATTTATTCCAGGGATTCAAGGGTGGTTCAACATCTACAAATCAATGCATGTGATATGTCACATTAACAAAATGAAAGATAAAAATCATATGATCATCCTAATATATGCAAAAAAAAAAGCATTTAACAAAATTCAACATCCTTTCATGATAAAAACTCTCAACAAACTGGATATAAAGGGAATGTATCTCAGTATAATAAAAGCCATACATGACAAGACCATAGCTAACATCATACTAAATGGTGAAAAACGGAAGGCTTGTCCTCTAAGATCAGTAAAATGACAAGGCTGCCCACTCTTACCACTTTTGTTCAACATAGTACTAGAAGTCCTAGCCAGAGCAATTGGGAAATCAATCAATCAATCAATCAATCTATGGCATCTATATCAGAAAAGAAGAAGTAAAGTTGTCTCTATTTGCAGATTACATAATATTATTTTTTTAATGTGCTGTTTGTAGATTTTTTAAAAATATTTATTTATTTACTTGGCTATGCCGGGTCTTAGTTGTGGCATGCACTTAGTTGCGGCATGCATGAGGGATCTAGTTCCCTGACCAGAGATAGAACCCAGGCCCCCTGCATTGGGAGAGCAGAGTCTTAACCACTAGACAACCAGGGAAGTCCCAGATGACATAATATTATATATAGAAAATCCGAAAAGTTCCACCAAAAAAAAAAAAAACAAAAACTATTAGAACTAATAAATGAATTCAGTGAAGTTGCAGGATACAAAATCATTATACAAAAATCAATTGTGTTTTATACACTAACAATGAACTATCAGAAAGAGAAATTAGGGAAATAATTCCATTTACAATAGCATCAGAAAGAATAAAATACTTAGGAATAATTTTAACCAAGAAGGTGAAAAATCTATGTGTTGAAAACTATAAAACATTGATGAAAGAAAATGAAGACACAAATAAATAGAAAGCTATTCCACGCTTGTGGATTGAAAGAATTAATATTGCTAAAATGTCCATACTACCCAAAGACATCTATAGATTCAGTACTATTTCTATCAAAATTCCAATGCCATTTTTCACAGAAATAGAAAAAAAATCCTAAAATTTGTATGAAATCACAAAGACCCTGAATAGCCATAGCAATCCTGAGAGAAAAGAACAAAACTGGAGGCATCACATTTCCTGATTTCAAACGATATTACAAACCTATACTAATCAAAACAGTATGGAATTGGCATAAGAACAGACACGTAGATCAATGGGACAGAATAGAGAACCCAGAAGTAAACCTATGCATATATGGTCAGTTAATTTTTGACAAAGAGCCAAAGATATACTATGGGGAAAGGATAGTCTTTTCAATAGATGGTGTTGAGAAAACTGGATTTGCACATGTAAAAGAATGAAACTGCACCCCTATCTTACACCATACACAAAAATCAACTTTACTTTAAGTCTTTAATCCTAAAGACTTGAATATAAGACCTAAAAATATAAAACTCCAGAAGAAAACATAGGGGTAAACTCCTTGACATTGGTCTTGGCAATGATTTTTTTTTTTTATTAAACAGCAAAAGCAAAGGCAACAAAAGCAAAAATAAACAATTGGGACTACATCAAATGAAAAAGCTTCTGCTCAGCAAAGGAAATCATAAACAAAATGAAAAGGCAACCTACATAATGGGAGAAAATATTTGCAAAACACCTATCTGACAAGGGGTTACTATCCAAAACAAACGAGGAACTCATATGACTCCATAGCAAAAAGGGAAATAACCCAATTTTTAAAAATGGGCAAAGAACCTGAATAGACATTTTCCAAAGAAGACATACAATGGCCAACAGGTACATGAAAAAGTGCTCAGCACCACTAATAATCAGGGAGATAGAAATCAAAACCACAATGAGGGAATTCCCTGGCAGCCCAGTGGTTAGGATTCCACGCTCTCATTGCTGAGGGTGCAGGTTTGCTCCCTGGTCAAAGAACTAAGATCCTGCCATGGCCTAAAAAAAAAAAAAAATTGAAATATCACCTCACATCTGTTAGGATGGCTATTATCTATTATCACATCTGTTAGGATGACTATCAAAAAGACAAGAAATATCAATGCTGGCAAGGATGTAGAGAAAAAGGAGCCCTTGTACATTGTCTCTGAGAATGTAAATTGATACAACCACTATTAAAACAGTATGGAGGCTTCTCAAGAAATTAAAAATACAACTACCATATGATCCAGCAATCCCGCTTCTGGGTGTATATCCAAAATAAATGAACCATTATCTCAAAGAGATATCTGTATTCCTGTATTCATTGCAGCATTATTCACAATAGCCAAGGTATGGAAACGACCTAAGTGTCTCTCAACAGATGAATAGATCAAGAAAATATAGTGTGTGTGTGTATACACACAATATATATTATATTATTCAGCCTTAAAAAGGAAGGAAATCCTGTCATTTGCAACAACATGGGTGAATCTGGAGGATGTTATTTTAAGTGAAATAAGCCAGGGAAAGGCAATACTGCATGATATCACGTATATATGAAGTATTAAAAAAAAAGTGAGACTTCCCTGGTGGTCCAGTGGTTAAGACTCTGCACTCACAGTACAGGGGACCCAGGTTCGATCTCTGGTCAGGGAACTAGATCCCACATGCCGCAACTAAGACCCCATGCAGCCTAATTAATTAATTAATTTTTTTTTTTTTAAAAAGGTAAACTCATAGAAACAGAAAGTAGAAAAGAGGTTGTCCTGGGGTGAGGCATGGGGGAAATAGGGAGCGATGGGTAAAAGGGTACAGACTTTCAGTTATAAGGTAAATAAGATCTGAGGATCTAATGTATAACATGGTGACTATAATTGATAACACTATATTGTATTATTGAAATTTGCTAAGAGAGTAGGACTTCAATGTTTGCACCAAAAAAAAATTTTTTTAAGGATAAATATGTGAGGTGAGAGATATGTGAATTAACTTGAGAGATGAAATCTTTTCATAATATATATGTATATCAAATCATCACATTCTACACTAATTAACTTACAATTTTATTTGTCAATTATACCTCAATAAAGCTGAGAAGTAGTTTTCTCATATTTTTAATTTTAAAAAGGAACAGCTGGGGACTTCCCTGGTAATGCAGTAGTTAAGAACCAGCCTGCCAACGCAGGGGACGCGGGTTCGAGCCCTGGTCCAGGAAGATCCCACGTGCCGCGGAGCAACTAAGCCCGTGCGCCACAACTACTGAGCCTGTGCTCTAGAGCCCACGAGCCACAACTACTGAAGCCTGCGCGCCTAGAGGCCGGAGCTTTGCAAGGAGAGAAGCCACCACAATGCGAAGCCCGTGCTACCCAACGAACACCCAAGGCAGCCAAAGATTAATTAATTAATTAATTAATTAATTAATTTTTAAAAACCAAACAAACAAACAGCTGCCCTCCACCCGGGCCCTGCGCACCTCGCCCCCCGGCCCACGCGGCTGGGACTCCGGCCCCTGAGAGGTGGGACAGCGATGGGCGAGGCTGCTGGGCTCTCCCTGCTCCCAGAGCCGGCCCCAGCATCGACGCTCGCCACATGCTGCAAAAGGATGGCAGAGCAAAGAAGAACTTCAAGATATTCAGATATGTGAAGCTGATTTCCATGGAAACCTTGTCATCCTCTGATGACAGTTGTGCCAGCTTGCTTCTGATAATTTTGCGAACACAAAACCTAAATTCAGGTCAGCTATCAGTGAAGAACCGGCAAGTGTTTTTATGAGCACTCTGCTAATGAATCTTCCTGCAGCTTTTCAGAAAGTGAGGTGCAAGATGTGTTAGACCACTGTGGATTTTTACAGAAACCAAGGCCAGATGTCACTAACGAAATGGCCAGTGTTTTTCATACCGACTCTGAAGATGAATCGTTTTGCGGTTTCTCAGAGGTGGAATGAGGCTGCGGGCAGACCGTGCGGGCTGTCGGACCGAAGTCAGTGAAGACGTTCCGGACCTCTCCGGGTGGCCATGAAGTTCCCAACTCGAAACACCGGGGGAGGGGCTTCCCTTGTGGCGCAGTGGTTGAGAATCCACCTGACAGTGTGGGGACACCGGTTCAAGCCCTTGTCTGGGAAGATCCCACATGCCGCGGAGCAACTAAGCCCGGGAGCCACAACTACTGAGCCCGCGTGCCACAACTACTGAAGCCCGCGCGCCTAGAGCCCGAGCGTGCTCCGCAATGAGAAGCCCTCGTACCGCAACGAAGAGTAGCCCCCGCTCGCTGCAACTAGAGAAAGCCCGTGCGCAGCAGCGAAGACCCAACACAGCCAAAACTAAATAAATAAAATAAATAAATTTAAAAAAAGAAAAAGAAAAGAAACACCGGGGGAGCAGCCGGCAAAAGAGCAGCGGCCCCACCCCCCCCCCCGAGCCCTCAGAGAATCCGTGACCGATTCCAATTCTGTTTCAGAAGACGAAAGTGGCATGAATTTTTGGGAGAAAAGGGCTTTAAATATAAAGCAAAACAAAGCAATGCTTGCAAAACTAATGTCAGAATTAGAAAGCTTCCCTGGCTCCTTCCCTGGAAGGCGTTCCCTGCCAGACCCCAGTTCACGTCCAAAGACACCCCGAAGGCGCACATTCCCAGGTGTAGCCTGCAGGAGAAACCCTGAGCAGAGAGCTCGTCCTTTCACCAGGTCAAGGTCCCAGGTCCTTGGGTGGCTCAGCGCCCTGCCCACAGAGGAGGAGGAGGGGGAGGGGGAGAAGGAGGAGGAGGACATGTTGGTGAGAAATAGGAAGCCCCTGGCCGGCTACATGAACGAAGATGACATGCGCCGAAGTCGTCGCCCCGGCTCCATGACCCTTCCCTATATATTCGCTCCATGGACGAAATCGCATGGGAAGAATTGGACAACATCTGCAACAACTCTGGAGAGAAGATCTATAACCGCTCATTGGGATCAACTTGTCATCAGTGCTGCCAGAAAACTATCGATACCAAGACAAACTGCAGAAACCCAGAGTGCTGGGGCGTTCGAGGCCAGTTCTGCGGTCCCTGCCCTCGAAACTATTCATGGTGAAGAAGTCAGGGATGCTCTGCTAGACCCAAACGGGCACTGCCCACCGCGTCACGGGATCTGCAACTGCAGCTTCTGTCAGCAGGGAGAGGGGCAGTGTGCGACAGGGGTGCTCGTGTACTTAGTCAAGTACCATAGCTTCGGGAACGTGCATGCTTACTTGAAAAGTCTAAAACAGGAGTTTGAAATGCAAGCATAATAATTGGAAAATCCACTACCTGCCTTCCACTTCACAAACCTTCCTTGTTAAACTTTTCAATTTTGTCACGTGATTGAAAGCCAAGTTAAGAATTCTGATGATCAGTCTGTCTTATAGGCAAATCAAGTTAATATCATTAGACACGCAAGTGTGTCTGAGCATCACAGAGATATAGTGCCAGCTGTACTCTGCCCTCCTACAGTTTCTCCTTTGCTTTCCCCCCTACCCCTCACCCCATGCCATCCCCCCTCTTATTTCCAGTGGTTCTTTTCCATCATTTAGTTTCAGAATCCTCTTTAAATGACAATTTTATGAAAGTGTGTTTGATTTAATTGGTATTGAAATAGCCCTGGAATCCACCCATAAAACCAAGCACTTAGAAATGCAGTAGTAGTGTTAACTAGCTACATCTATCAAATTCCAGAGACTAGTCCTCTAACTTGCTTACATGAAAACACTGGGTCTGATTTAGTGTTTGTTGACATTTTTAACAGAATCAAGGCACAAAAGTCTTAAAACCATGTGGAAAAATTAGGTGATTGATGACAAGTGGAGTATATGACTTTGGAGGCCTTTCAGGAGAATATTCCGTGTATGTGCTTATTATTCAAGTTGTCACAGTTGAAGGTTAGTTGCTGCTGATTTCTTCCACCAAGTGCATCGGGCCCACACGGTCACGCCCCGAAGGTTCTCGGGCAGTGCTACACTTGAAATCATTGTAGAAAAGCCATCCTGGGGAATTGGGACAGGGAGGTTTCAGGAGTAGGTCGATTTGAATTCATGGAATAAAACTTCAGGATAATTGTAGTTTGCCAAGTTTATTTCAGTTCATATCATAAGGTGTTTCAAATAAATTCTTGATTATGTTGCATGGAAAATTGGAAAAAAAAAAAAAAAAGAACAGCTATGCAGAAAGTAAAAAGTCACATTTTCATAGAATATTTTTCTGATTCTAGAAATCATGGTAAAAGCAACTTTTGAGAATCCCAGAATTCCTCAAGCCCCTTCTGGGCTAGTCCTGTTTCAACTAGGGTCCTTCCCATAAAGTCCTCTTGGCTCCATTTTTTTCCCCCAGCGTGAGGAGCTTATCCACCAGTCCATTTTCTTCTGACCAAAGAAATGTGACAATTCACCTGCTTTTTTAAAAGTTAAGTCTTTTCCTGAGTTTCAGGTGAAGCACACACGTTATTCCCAAGCGACTTGCAAGGCCGTACGATTGATGTCTTTTAAGCCACAATGAATGATTTTCTAGCCCTTCTAGGCCTTGGTGATGAGCCTTTCCCAGCTCCAAAGTCTCTGATGATGATTCACTTAAAACCCCTCCCTGCCCCTCACCCAGGGAAATGAGCTGGTAGTACAGTTAACGAAGCAAAAACAAAGACCCATCCTACTGTCCAAGGCAGCAGCCACAAGCGAATCCTTTCACCAATACCTCGGCCCATCCGCGAGGGCAGAACCCAGGTAGACTAAAGATTCTCTCTGGCAGGGATGGACTTCCTTTTTCTGTTATTTGTCAGATTCCAGGTTGATTTTTTTTCTACTCCTCCAATTATTAAAAAGAAGGAAAATTTCTACATCACAAGCATGTTTCTTAATATTTTTCCAATTCTTTTTTTCTCTAGAGGAATCCCCCTTCTCCTGCCCAAAACTCTGTAGTCCAGGGTACACTGTCAACTCTATGGCACATGTAACGACAGGCAGGTAGGGGAAGGTAGTTGGCAGGTGTAGAGTTAAGGAATAAAGTAAATGGCTTTATGCTGCTTGGTTGATTTGACACGATACTTCCAGTAGCTTCCTATTGTTGGTTTTTTTTTTTTTTTGGCTGTGTTGGGTCTTCATTGTTACGCACGGGCTTTCTCTAGTTGTGGCGAGCAGGGGCTACTCTTCGCTGCAGTGCACGGGCTTCTCATTGTGGTGGCTCCTCTTGTTGCAGAGCACGGGCTCTAGGCATGCGGGCTCAGTAGTTGTGGCGCACGGGTTTAGTTGCTCCGCGGCATGTGGGATCTTCCTGGATCAGGGCTCGAACCTGTGTCCGCTGCCTTGGCAGGCAGATTCTTAACCAGTGGGCCACCAGGGAAGTCCCATTTGGTTCTTCAGACCTTTAGATTAGAGTTCTGGTTACTTCATCATGTGTTAACCACCAGCCTAAGGTCAGCTGTTGAATTTTGCTCTTTTGGTCCATGCAAGATCAAAGTCCTTTCTTGATGGGCCACAAATATACCCCTTTTGGCTTCTGATAAAAACTGTTCTCCTGAAAGCCACGTGTCACGTCAAACAGACCAGAGTGTCCCTGAACTCCTAATCTCAGGCCATGGCTTTCGTAAGACACCTTGTTAGTGCAATGGCCACCCTAAGATAGCTCTCCTGTGCTCAGTTTAAAAAATACTAATCTCTGCATAGAAAACAAACTTATGGTTACCAAAGGGGAAAGCGGGGGGAGGGATAAATTATGAGTTTGGGATTAGCAGATTCCAAACTACTATATATAACATAGATGAAAAACAAGGTGCCACTATATAGCACAGGGAATTATATTCAATATCCTGTAATAAACCCTAATGGAAAAGAATATGAAAAAGAATATATATATATATATTCACAAGATTGTAAATCAACTATACTTCAATTTAAAAAAATACTAGTCTCTATTGTCTGGTCCTGTTTCACCACTAATCATTTTGTGGGGATGAGGAGTGGTTTGTTTGTTCACTTGTTTGTTTTTCTGTTCCCTTGGAAAAAAGTAGAAGAGAGTCTTTGGCTCCCTCCTCACCAAGATGAGCTATAACATCTCGGTGCAGAGTTCGATCCAGGGAAGACGTTGTTGCCTGACTGACAAATTAACCAAAACCACCAGGAAAGCAGATGAGCACATGCTGAATTTCTTTTGTTTTTCTTTTTCATTGAGTCATAATATTGTATTATACAAATGCACACTAAAAGAAAATTCATTTTCAGGAGACATATTGAAACAATTTATACCACAAAATTTTAGACTTAAAGATCTTAAACAGCCAATTCTGTGGCTGTCTGAGTGAGGTTCAAGTACATTTGATGAATTTCAAAAACAGAACATGGTACCTTGTGTTGACGTTATGCTAATCCACAATACTCAGTAAATGTCCATTGGAAGAGAGGACAGAAACTGAATTCCCTGTTTTCATGACAATTAAATATTAGCTGCTAGGGGCCCGAATTTCCAGGACACAGCAGCCCATCCCACTCCCTTTCTATGGTGCTGAAGTCTTGATGTGGAATAAGACAAGTCAGCCAGAACTGGGTTATAAACATGCTTTATTACCAGTAGATAGTAGACACTGATAATGATAAACTGCAAACAGGTAAAGGGGAAACAAAAATCAAGGGTGTGCCCCACAATGAATTTCAGAGTCAGAACTGGAACAGGAGGCAATCATCAGGAAAGAGGGCTCCCGGTGGAAGAGTACAAGGTAAGCGTCCCTTCCCACATTGTTGTCCACAGGACAGATTCAGGGCAGAGGACCCCAGGAATTCCAACTACGCTGAATGACCAACACAACGACATGATCAAACCCCACCTCCAACCAGGTATCCCAACAATCAAGTTCTAGTTAAATCATACTCCCATGTCTTCTCTCAGTCATGGTGAAATAATGGGATTATTGTGAGGAACAGAAAGCAACAGATGGGTCACAGCCCTTAGAGAGGCTGGTGGGACCTGTATGGTTAGCCTACACTGGGGGCACTATTTTCCTGCATCGTCTTCATGATCCAGTCAATGTAGTTCTTGACGCGAGTGTAGATCCCATAGGTACCACACTGGGGGCCCCAGGACACCAAGCCAGCGACATAGAATTTGGGGTTCTCTTCATTAGGGACCTGTAGAGCAAAGGCCCCACCGCTGTCCCCTTCGCAGCTATCAACACCCTTCTCACCTCCAGCACAGATCATGTTCTTAGTGAAAACAAAGGAATTTATATCTATTCCGGGATTTAGCCCCTTCACCTCCCGGCACTTTGCTAAGGGAGCAACGGGTAACTTTGCTCCTCTGAGCTTAATAACATGATCTTTGGTATTTGTTCGGCCCCAGCCTGAGATCAGCCCCAGATCTCCCACTGAGGGGTTGTATTCTGAGGAGGTGCCTGGCAGGCAGATAGGGGAGACAGTGGGTCCCATTTTCACTGGGTCTTGCAGCCGCACCAGCGCAATGTCATTGTCAAAATTCTTCCGTATTTCCGAGGCATCCAGGACCTTCCAACCGGGATGAATAAACACTTTCTCAGCAGTGAGCATCTGGGCATTTGCCAGTTGCGAGGTGACCACTGAGGTGGATCCAACGTACATCACTGGGTCACGGTTTCCCTCCACGGTGTGGGCAGCTGTCAGCACCCAGTGCTCGTCAATGAGAGCCCCGCCGGCCCGGGGGTTCGAGAAGAAGACTTGCCAGGGGAAACTTTCAATCTTTGCAATGGAGCCTCCAAATATCCTCTGTTTTTCTGTAAAGGGCTCACCAGGGACGCCACAGACTAGGGAGGAAAAAGAACAAGGTGGGAAGGGAGCAGGGTAGATTGCTGGCCCCCTGCAAATCCTACAGGCACTCAAACACCTGCTGGACCTCAGCGTTCTCAGCACAACATAGCCAAACATTTGGTCAACCATCTCAGTGCCTGACTCATCCTGAACTTACCTAAGGACCAAACATTCCACTTTGCCAGTGCCAAAAGCAGGCTTGTGGGAAAGACTGGTTTAAACGGAGGCTGTGTGCCAATTATTGAACCCAAACGAGCCTCACACTATGCACGGCTTAACTCACAGTGTGGGGAGGACACTTCACCCCAGGCTCGGCACATGGGGTCGGGGGCCCAGCTGGGAGCCAGAGCTGGGCAACCCTGTCCTCATACAGGTGGTAGGGGAGGCGAGCATTCCACCTTCCTCTGATGCCCAGATCAAACACTTATCACCTTCTTTTCTCAAGTCCTAATTGCAGCTGAGTCCCTCCTAGTAACCTGTGGAGGGTTCTCTTTTTCCATCTTTCATCTCATCCCCCATTGACTGGATCCAGGTTTGATTGCTTTGCCATTGCCGAATATAACTAAAACGGAATTTTATTTCAGATAAAGTGGGCTTTCCTAAATCCCTCACTAGTCAGCCTGAATGCACTCTGAGTTGAGCATAACAGACAGACCTGGGTTCAAAGCCTACCCATGCCCCTTCCTAACTCTGTGAACTTGCACTGAATTCCCTCAACTGTAAAACGGGACCGATAACACCTACCCCAGAGCGTTGTTGCAAAGACTTAACTGAATGAGATAATAAATGCAATTGTTTGATTGCATTTGATTATTTGATTGAGAGCTAGCTCGGTACCTAGCTCTCAATCACACTGTTGTTACTAAGAGGATGATTATTATTATTCTGGCTTTGCCTGGGAGCCTTCTTCTACTCAACTCTGATCTCCATGCAACCCCTTATTTCTTTTATTCCTCTATATCTTGTTACCAGATAGACTTTTAATATAATAACTAGGCTCTTTGAGTAGTCTTGTTTCTGAGTGTTGATTCCTCACTCTCTTATTTCAGGCCCTGTTCTTAGCAATCCTAGATGCCCTTACTACATCTACATTACCAAACCTAACTGGCCCAGACTCTGACACCAATTGTCACAGGCTGACTTTTCTCTTTCCCGTCCATCGGCCTGACAGTGTGGTTGATGAATTCCCCAAGGCCCTGGCAGGTCCACGGCCCAGCTTTGTCTCCACCTGACTGAGCTAGACTCTGGCAGCCCAGACTGTCAAGTCCCTTCCCAAGAAGATTACAGCTACTTTTAGAAGGTGAGACCCATGCAACCGCACCTGTGGCCGTGCTCTCTACCCAAACCTGGGCCCTGATTACCTGGAACACATTTTGGCAGCTCTGCGCCCAGCAGCTCATTCACCCAGCTCCCATTGCCAACGCAGCGATACTCCTCTGGAACAGCACAAGGGACAGGGGACACACTCACCATCACATCTTCTGGAGTCCGTCCCCCCTCCCCCGCCTTTTCGTTCAGAGCCTTAGCACCTCTGGGATTTGAGGAGGCGATCAGATCAAACCAACTAGAAAAGAATCTTGAGAACATCCTCCAAACAATCCCTCTGGCCCCTATCCTGCCAAGGGAGGGGAAGGAACAGTCTCCAAAGCAGAAGGAAGAGGGTTATGGTAGAGGCTGGGAAAGTGCGTCAAGTGGGAAAATAAATTAAATTAAAAGCAATGAAGTGGGACATATTGTGAGCCATCCAGACCTTCATCCAGCGCCACCAAGGCCTCTCCATCGAGAAAGTCAGGCGTCATAGAATAGTGACTTGAAGCTGGAATCATTACTCCTATTCTACATTAAATAGTTGGTCAGGGGACTTCCCTGGTGGCTCAGTGGTTAGGACTTTGTGCTTCCACCGCAGGGAGCACCCAACCCTGGAAGACTGTGTGATTCACCCTCCAACACTCTCACTCTTTCCTTCTCTTTTCTTTAGTCAAAGAAACCTACCGCTTCTTTCATTTTCCATGTAGTAATATGGCTTCTCACAAGTGTAGCGCGTGACAGAACCAAATAGAGTATTTTCCGGCTCTTCGACTCTACCATGCTGAATGGGTTCAGGAGCGCCACAGTCCACGGCTACAAGAGGAAGGCAGGAGAGGGATGGTCAGCATGGCCACTTCCTCCCAGGAGGAGTCACTGGGCCAGTCCATCCTCCCAGCCGTGTTTCTCACTCCTTCCCCACTCCCCACATCCATAAGCACACCTGGGATGAATCCCCCCATGTCAGCCTCTCTGTGGCCATGGTCTCCAACTGGCATCCCTCAACACCCTAGCCCACTGAGTCCTGCCAGGTCTGATAACCCCTTGAAAGCTACAAGGATGAACCTGGTTCTCAGTGGTTGGTGAGGCCTCTGAAGGAATGGACCCATATAATGCTATTAACTCTACCAATCTCATAGCCTCTTTCTTTGGAAGAAACCTGCTAGTCTGGCTGGCCTGGGATCAGATCAGGGCTGGGACTCCATGACTGACTTCCCTTCAAAAACCCAATCTACTCTCTCACAAGCCTAAGAGGAAACCATGCATTTGTATCTTAATGCACTAATCTTTCCATTCCCTTTGGGAGGAAAAAGAAAAAAAAGAGTCCCATTTTAAAGAGGTACATACGTTGACACCGCAGTTTGGAATTACTCCACTTTCCATTGCTTTGGCAAGTAGAATAGAAAGATGTCGAGCCAACGCTTCCCTGGACAATAATAAACATCTCCATTAATTTATAAGGAGAGATTTAGGGAATCAAAATCCAGAAATGGAATCGATCTCTGGCCCTGGATCAATGAGGAGTCCTCACCACAAGAAGCTTGGGGACATCGTAGCAGAATGACCCAAAGTACCCAGGAGTTGGGGCTAAAAGACAACTTTGTCCCAGCCTATCAGTCCCCCTGCCCCAGGAAGACCAAAGCCAAAAAGGGAATGTCAAGCTGTCCAAGGATCTTCATGATTGACAAGGAAAGACTAAAGATCCTGAGCGGTTCTCTTTATGGAGAAGGTGTTAGACCTTGCTGGAACAAGAACGCTCGGTAAACGATTAGACAATTCCAGTACACTCATCCTGACCTAGGGACTAAAGAGAAGACTCTAACAGTGTTTTACCTGTACAACTTCAAACCCATCCACACAGGTTATCTTCACCACATCTTTGAACACATATTTTGCTCTATCAGGCTCCCAAAAAGAATTGGCAGTGACTTCTTTAGGACAAGGGATTGCTTGGAAAGGATAGGAAAAAACTTTTTACCAAATAGTTGGAGAATCTCTATGATACTTACATCATTCTCACACTTTCTACAGTTGTTCAGTCATCCTCAATCCTGACGCCCAGCATCCCAATACAGAGGTGTCTAAAATAATATGACAGGGAATGCCCTGGCGGTCCAGTGGTTAAAACTTGGCACTTTCACTGCCGAGGGCACCTGTTCTATCCCTGGTTGGGGAACTAAGATCCCACAAGCCACATGGTGTGGCGAAAAAAATTATTAATTAATTAATATGGCATTACAAATGAACCACCCCTAAGCTGTCTGCATTCACAAGTCCAGTTGAAAGATTCCTAGAAGTTGAAGCATTTCTAGCAACTACTGACAGGTTTAGATCCTGCTGAGGAAGTGGAGTATTCTCAGGATACCTATCCATACAACAATCTACCTGTTTTGATTTTACATTGTGCAAGGACTTTGGTACCACCAACCAAAGAGCAACTTCTAAGTTACTCACGATCTCCATGGTAACGAAATTTCCACCCCTTTTTTTGCTCTGTTTCATCAGTTTGGAAGATGATATTGAGAGCATTACTCTTGGTTTCAATAGTTCGTGGCCCAGGGAATCCATTACCACAGTAAGGACCAAATTGCTGGTTTCCTGCAACAAACTGAAGAGAAACAAAATGATGAAATCAGAAGAGAGAAAAAACTGAAAGAAAAAGGCAAAATGGAAGGGATAAAAGTAAAATAAAATAAGGAGGGGAAAAAAAGAAAAGAAGGGGCAGAAAGCTATATAACTTCTCTTCAAGGAGAAATCTCTCTGTGTGAGTTGGGAGAAAAATTCATCATCCATCACGCACAAGTAAACTGTCAGCGCAGTGGCCCGCAGAATCAGCTGGTTCCACATCAAAATCTTCTCTCTGCATAGTCACCACCACTTGGAACCCCTCCTCCAACAGGATCTGATAGTCACACCTTGAGTTCTCTGGGTATAAACTGGGATAATTGGGACTTGTGAGCTCCCCAATCAGTGTGGTAAATACATTCCCACTGCAGTTGACTAAGGGAGAAAAAGAGAAAAGGAGAATCAAATATAGGGTCAAGCAAAGGAGTCCCTGCCTTTTTCTATGATACTTCTCATGAATTGACAGTTCACATTGATTGACTGTCACATTGATTGATTGAAGCCCACATGCCACAATTTCATACCCAATACATATCAGCAGAGATACCTAATACCTATTGGGTTTCTATCACATTGCTAATGATAGAGCCTTTCATGGTTATGGAGAGCCCCAGGTTGACTCTTCACAGGCACCTATCTCTCTTCTCCAATTAATTAACTTGACCCTGTAGGTTTGTCTTCCTCCACTCTTGTAGCTCCCCTTCAGTTTATGGGTAACTAAAACTAGATGTCAGACTTCCCTGGTGGCGCAGTGGTTAAGAATCCACCTGCCAATGCAGGGGACACGGGTTCGGGCCGTGGTCCAGGAAGATCCCACATGCCACAGAGCAACTAAGCCTGTGCGCCACAACTACTGAGCCTGTGTGCCTAGAACCCGTGCTCCGCAACAGGAGAAGCCACCGCAATGAGAAGCCCACGCAGTGCAACGAAGAAGAGTAGCCCTTGCTCACCACAACTAGAGAAAGCCTGCGTGGAGCAGCAAAGACCCAATGCAGCTAAAAATAAATAAGTAAATAAATTTATTTTAAAAAGGAAAGAAAGAAAGAAATCAGCTTGTAAACTATTAAAAAATAAAAAATAAAAATAGATGCCAAGACAAGGCTGAGGCTAATCAAAATCAAAGGGTATACAGTGTGTGTGTGTGTGAATAAAAAAAAATAAAAAAATAAAAATAAAATAAAAAAAATAAAAAAAATCAAAGGGTAGACAAGCCCCCTACTGAAGCCTCAAGCCATTCCAAATTCCAGGGAACACACACCCTTCTTGATGCCAAGCTCACCTCCGCAATTCTTCATATCATCATGGAGGAAGTATTCTGGGGGGCAGGAGCAGAAGTAACCACCAATGAAGTTGTTGCAGAAGTGGCTGCAAGGGGCATCTGCAAAGTCTGTGCACTCATTTACATCTACAAAGAGTAGAGAAAGATTGAGGTCAAGGACAGAGACCTAGAAGGAAGAATGAGGTTAAGCCCCACACTGCAAGGGTAAGAAAAGTAGGAAGGGTCTGTTGCTTAAAGACATTCAATGAATCATATTTCAGGAAGGTATTATTCTATATTACTCTTGTGAACTATGATTCCAGAGTTGCGCTCTACCATTGCACAGCTATAGTGGAGCTCTCAATGCCAGAGACTCTTGACCTTTCTCACAAACACAGCATTTCAGCTCCAGAGACAACACTCTGCAAGTTTAACTTGATAATGTCTTCTGCAGGGAGGAACAATTAGTACATGTATTACTTTATATGATGTTGGCACTTCTGTCAAATCTAAACAATACTTTGGCTTTATGAGATGTCCTGACTTCATTTTACCCTGGAGATAGCTGGAGACGCACACAGAATTTGAAAGTTTGTTTGCCATATGTTAAATGGGTTTGAATACCATGCATTCCTTGTGTGAGTCTTGGCAAGTTATTTAACTTCCTTAGTCCTTACTTTCCCTATCTTTAAGTAGAGATAATAACATCTAGTTTAAGAATTGAGGTGAAGATTAAATTAATATAGGTAAAGTTCTTAACACAGTGCCCAGTTCATGGTGGTTCTCAATAAATTACTGCTTATTATCTCTTTTTTATCATTACCATCATCATCACCAGGATACGATTATGCATTTGAATTTCACAAAAGCAATTCATGGAGGGATCCAAGCCAAGTCAACACTTCATAAGAGTTATAAACAGAACCCTCACTCCCTGCATTGCTCAATGTTTGTCCGGCTTCTAATCATGTGGTTGGATCAATGAGGCACACAGAGGGGTGAGCCTTACCTACAGCAACATAGTATGCAGCAAACCCAGTGAAACGCTCTTCGTTGGAGAAGTCTGACTTGAAGATCACCTGGAGTTTATTGTATGGGAGTTGGAACTCTTCCACCACTGGGGAGTTGGGATTCTTGCCGGTCCTCTGTCCACAGAGTTTCCCTTCTTCAAGGCCTCCTGACATTATCTAAGAGAAGAGTCAAAAGAAGCTAGGAAAGGGTAATATTTTGGTATGGAGGTCAGAGAAAAAAGGGACAGAGAGACTGGACCATTTCCCATCTTAGGACTATGTGAGCCCAGCTCACTGTATGCTGGTGGCACCCCCTCCTGCCTCCTCTCAGTCCACCACCCCAGCCCCATCCTTTACGTGCTTATTACAATATACCTGCACTGAGTCATATGCGCAGTTCTCGGACAGCTCTATGTCCAGGTGGGTAAAGTAAAGATGGATCCCGTACCCTTCAGGAACTTCTATATCCCAAGTCTTCTCTACCTCATTGGGGTATGCCTGAGGATAGTTGGGGGACAGGATCTCCCCGTACATAGTAGGCTCAGCATAAACCCATGCCAAAAGGGAAAACAGGACAATGCACCTGAAAAAATAAAAAAGGCATATGGAGAGGTGGGTGACCCAGGTGCCAGCGGACAAGTGCAGGGAGAAGGGATGGGAAAGGCGAAGGGCACCAGCACATGGAGGAGAAACTTGGGTTGGAATGAAGCAAACAGGCCTAGGTCAAAGCAAAACCCAGGCTTCAGATCTGAGCCATTCTCTTGAGAAGATGAAGGGAATGGGGTCCACATACATCTCCATAGACCCGTGATCACTCACCACATCTCTGGCAATTTGTCCATCCCTGGTGAGCAGCTCGTCTCTTGGTCCTGGCTCTCTGTACCTCTAGACTTTGGACCTAAAGCGGTGGCAAACCTGGTTGTATTTGTCTAACAAGCACACAGGCACCTGCTTGGGTGGTAAGGGGTCAATGTCACCTTGGTAAGAATAACACAGAGGTTCAACAGAGTCGTATCATTAATCATCACTGGACGACACCCATCCTCTCACACTCGCCCTGGTTCTAGACTGAAACTACATCTTATCCTTCTCCTCTGGCTTCTCAGGACCTTCTCCCAGTTTTTCTCCAAAATAATGAGTAATTTCTCCCAGTTTTCTGCTTCCTCTGTTCTCCTCCCTCACACTCAACACCCACCCCAGCCCCGACTCGGTCAGTCTTCCTCCTGCCCTAACAGAACAATAAATATCCCCTTTTCTGCTCAGGATTTCAGGAGTCTTTCCCCATCATGACCATCCACCTACGATACGTCTCCCTCTTCCTTTGACAAGGATCCCCCTTATCACCTCGAACCAGCTCTTCTGACTGTATATTATTGCATGTATTTCTCCCAATGACCACTGATGGAGGAATAAGCTTCTTTTCCTAGGGGAAGGCAGTGACCTTGGGAGAAGTGGTCTGAGACAGGGTTGGATGTGGAAGGAGAAAAGGTACAGCTGAATGACAAGAAACATGAAAAGAAGGGAAAGATATTCCCTCAATTTCCCACCTTAATTTTCCAGTTGTTTTTTTTTTTTTTTTTAACCTTTACTAAAAAGACAAGCCATCTCCCCATGGTTCTTAGAAAAGTCTTGCCAAATATGCTTCTAACCCTGAAAACAGTGGTAGGTGGTGGGGTGACATGGGGGTGGATGGGGTCAACCTAAGAGAAATAAGTGGTCTATATTCTCCCTCTGAGTTCTGCTCTTTCCAGCCCTCCATCTTTGCCCAAAACCTTCCTATGTAAAGTTTTCTGCCTTCCTTTTTCCTCCATCAAAGCTCTGCTCTTTGATTTTAAGGTTTTTACCTTCAGAAGCTGATGGGAACAAGTGGGTCAGTCCCGTCTCTCTTGCCAGTGGGCGTGCCGGGCAACCCTGCCGGCTCCCAGGAAGAGCAGCACAGGGCCTGGGTGCAGGAACCTCCACCTCCCTGTCCTGGTTCCGTTCCTGTGATTCTCTGCCCCAGTGTGCATGTCTGAAATTCCCTGATCCAAACAAAGAGGCGGGCTGGGAGACCATGACTTAGGGAAAGGGGAACTCAGCCTTGATCTTGGAGCTCCCTCTGCTTTTGAAACAAGAACTGCATACTGAGGCCTGAGATTCCTCTATCCCAGGCCACAGGGGGAGAAAGGAGGGACTGGGGAATTTCACCAATTGCCTAATGCTTTTTTTTAGCCAAAGGGTGTGTTACAGAGTTTTCGGGGAAGTCAGGTGATTTGTGGGAAAAGGAGGGCATTAATACTGCAGGGAAAAGCCAAACCCAGAAAGTCCAGCCCTCCAACTGCGTATGAATCATGAATTAAGGGAGAGGAGTTATCAGAAATGCAGGTCATCTCTGCCTTTAAAGCAAACGTAATGGTTGGATAACGACTTATACCTAGATCCCAGATGCTGGGGGAAGATGCTCTTTCCTCTTCCTAAAATCCCCTCCACATCTTCACACATCTAAATGATATCTACCCATAAACCTGCAGTTCAGATACAATCCAGAGTCCTTTATCCATAAGACTTGGGTCGAGATATGCTTCAAAATTCAGAATTTTATGATCTTTTAAAAGACAGTGCAGGGAATTCCCTGGCGGTCCAGTGGTTAGGACTCTGCGCTTTCACTGCCCGGGGCCCAGGTTCGATGGATCCCTGGTTGGGGAACTAAGATCCTACAAGCCGCGCAACACGGCCAAAAAATAAAAATAAAAAAAAAATAAGACAGTGCCAATGCGGTATACAGACCCAATGTCCCAATATTAGGTAACATCTCCTCCTGTCCCTCCCCCCGCAAGGGGCTGAGATAACACTCCAACATCAAACATTAATATTTCTGCAGCTAAACAGGTTGATCTTCACAGTGAGTAGAATAACTAAAGTTATTTAGTTATCATTATATATTATATTTATAAATTACTTCACATTAGTTTAAATTAGGTTTTTCTGCCAAATGAGTTTTGGTACCAAAAAAAAAACCACTTTGTTTCCAGAGCCTTTTGGAATTTAGAGCTTCAGGTAAGGGACCAAGGGGTGGTGGGCGTGTACAACTCTTCGACAGAGACTTCCCTGACCTCCCAGCTCTCCTTCTGTCCCTTGTCACTTTCTACCCCTGTCTTAGTGACTGTATTCCAACAAATCTACAGCTTCATCAAGTGAAGATGCTCCCTTATTTTACATACCACTAGACATTTTTAAAGCTGCCAATTAAACTATGATATATGATTGATTATAAGATGCACCCGATTTCAGAAGTGTTGAAATGTGGGCAACTATTCTAAACAAACAATACTGGCTGTGTGGAGCCTGGCCTTCTTCAGAACAATTTATCACATTTAACTTCTATTCCAAAGTTATTGACATGAGAGCAAGTTTTTAAGCACAAATATCAGCACTTGATGGCACTGTTTGGGCTATTAACAACAATTGCACAGGGACTTCCCTGGTGGTGCAGTGGTTAAGAATCTACCTGCCAATGCAGGGGAAAAAGTGTTCGAGCCCTGGTCCGGGAAGATCCCACATGCCGCGGAGCAACTAAGCCCGTGCTCCACAACTACTGAGCCCGCGTGCCAAAACTACTGAAACCCGTGTGCCTAGAGCCCGTGCTCTGCAACAAGAGAAGGCAGCACAATGAGAAGCCCACACACCGCAAAAGAGTAGCCCCCGCTCACCGCAACTAGAGAAAGGCTGTGCACAACGAAGATCCAACGCAACCAAAAATTTTTTTTAAAAAGTAAACATGCAAATAAATAAATAAATAAATAAAATGAGACTTTGTTGATACTTTTGTTGTACTACTTCAAATTTGCATAAAGCGGTGCCATACTCTATCTAGTGTCTTGATGAGGTGATAAAAGAGAAATAGACATGTGACGTGTGTAATCACTAAGTTTAAAAGTCCTATTTTTTAAGGAAGCCTATTTGCTCTAAAATACCGGGGGCAGAGGTGGGAGTGAGGGGGGATTACAGATGAAACAAAACTGGCCATAATTTGTAATTATTGAAGTGTTGGGTAATGGGAGTTTATTATATTATTTTCTTTAGTGTACATTTGAAATTTTCTGGGATGAAAAGTTAAAAATAAATAAAGAAGGCTTGTTTTTTTAACATAAAAATAAAAATGTGAGGACTTCCCTGATGGCACAGTGGTTAAGAATCCACCTGCCAGGGGGCTTCCCTGGTGGCGCAGTGGTTAAGAATCTGCCTGCCAATGCAGGGGACACGGGTTCGAGCCCTGGTCCGGGAAGATCCCACGTGCCGCAGGGCAACTAAGCCTGTGCACCACAACTACTGAGCCTGCACTCGAGAGCCTGCAAGCCACAACTACTGAAGGCCGCGAGCCACAACTACTGAAGCCCGTGCGCCTAGAGCCCATGCTCCGCAACAAGAGAAGCCACTGCAGTGAGAAGTCCGTGCACAGCAACAAAGAGTAGCCCACGCTCA
The DNA here is from genome assembly GCF_009873245.2 of Balaenoptera musculus. Classification (NCBI taxonomy): domain Eukaryota; kingdom Metazoa; phylum Chordata; class Mammalia; order Artiodactyla; family Balaenopteridae; genus Balaenoptera; species Balaenoptera musculus. The sequence continues at coordinate 6,645,595 of NC_045794.1, read as the reverse complement.
CCGCAACTAGAGAAAGCCCGCGCACAGCAACGGAGACCCAATGCAGCCAAAAATAAATACATAAAATAAATAAATTTATAAAAAAAAAAAAAAAAAAAAAAAGAATCCACCTGCCAATGCAGGGGACACTGGTTCGAGCCCTGGTCCAGGAAGATCCCACATGCCACGGAGCAACTAAGCCCGTGCGTCACAGCTACTGAGCCTGCGCTCTGGAGACCACGTGCCACAACTACTGAGCCCGTGTGCCACAACTACTGAGACCCATGAGCCTAGAGCCCGTGCTCCGCAACAAGAGAAGCCACTGCAATGAGAAGCCTGCGCACTGCAACGAAGAGCAGCCCCCACTTGCCGCAACCAGAGAAAGCCCACGCACAGCAACGAAGACCCAACGCAGACAAAAATAAAAATAAATTAAATAAATTAATTTATTTTAAAAAATTAATACAACATTGTAAATCAACTATACTTCAATAAAATAAATTTTTAAAAATGAACGATGCTCAGTGAGTACCTGAGAAATGAATGACTACGTGAGTGCACCAATGAGCTCAGACCATTTACTAGCTGCTTGTAACTGTGTGACTTTTGAAAAGTTATTTAACCTCTCTGAGCTTCATCACGTGTAAAATGGGAACAGTATCACCTACCTCAGACAAAGCTGTCATCGTCAGGGCCTGTTGTAGCCATGAGTAAATGAGGTCACGTATGCTAGACATTCAGCATACATCCAGCACTCAGCAAGCCCTTAAATAAACAACAATAACTTCATCTCCAAACACCAACAGCAGAGTACCAGCATCATCTTCCACAAAAGCTTCAGAACATGCTTCAGTATACAGGGAGAAGGAAAACGAGCATCTTACCAAATTATCCAGGGTCCCTTTTCCTTTTCCCTTTCCTTCTGAACTCAACACTTGCCAGAAAAGTTGATGACTCTCTCCTACCCACACATGTGTTTAGTCTTCTCTTTTTCAATTTTGCCATGCAACTGAAACATTTTTTTTCTCTCTCTAACTCTCAAGGAGACAACAAATCACACATGTGATGTCAACTCTGGGCCCCGCCCCCTTCCCCAGTTCAACAAGGACTCAAGCCAAGACCGCTTACAGTGACAGCCTTGGAAGGGCAGGGGCCATGTGGCATAATCTTCCCGGTACCATGAGGATTCATAAAAACGCTGGTGCTTATTGTCACCCTCAGGGTTGTCTGCACCCCAGCCTGTGTGATAATGCTGATACACAAACAAGAAATTAGACCTGTACATGTTACTATTAAATATAATTAACACATATGTACATAAATATGAACAGGACATTTTAGAAAATAATCCCTAGTGTAACTGAAAGTCATAACTATTCTATTCACAGCATTAGGGTCTCTGAAGGGGCTGGATAACATAGCATCCCTCTTCCCATTCCAAGTTCTAGAGAAACTGAGAAATAAAACAAAAGCAGCAAATGGAGGTCAAAATTCTCTCTTTAAGACCAATAAAGGGGACTTCCCTGGTGGTCCAGTGGTTAAGAATCTGGCTTGCAATGCAGGGAACACGGGTTCGACCCCTGGTCGCGGAACTAAGATCCCACATGCCACGGAGAAACTAAGCCCACCTGCGGCAACTAAGACCCAACGCAGCCAAAAATAAATAACTAGAATAAATAAATTTAATTTCAATAACAAATTAGGGTGACTTCGGGGCACAGGCAATGCCAGCAAGCTTACCTACAATAAGTATATCACCTTGAAACCAACCTAGTAACTTTTTGAGAATTTTCCACTCTCAGACCTTTGAACAAGCCACTCGAATTCAAGGTCAGACTTTCCAATTTCCTCCCTGGCCCTGAATGAAGAATGGAATTTGCCAGTTTAGCACTCCCTACCTCAACCAGGCGCTCACAACTTAAAGCTGGAATCTCCGTAGTGCCCTGCAGCACTTGCAGAACTCAGCTTCCCTGCCGGAGGTGTTTCTAGAAGGAAATATCAGGATTAAGGAGGAGAATCCCACCCTGTTGTCAAAGATTCTAAATAGAAGCCACACTTGCCAAAATACCAATTCATGTATTGTTCAGTAAAACTAAAAAGTGATAGTTCATTGATGTACTTCTTTGATGTAGAAAAATCATTTAAAAAAAAAATGTAGCTATATCCAAACACAAATAAGAAGACCCAGTGCCCTCAAGGAATTTTCTAGTAATAGAAAGACAAGAAAATTGTGTGAAATTCCTATGGTAATAGTTGTAGTGGTTTTTATTTTTTTTAATTTTTATTTTATATTGGAGTATAGTTGATTAACAATGTTGTGTTAGTTTCAGGTGTACAGCAAAGTGATTCAGTTATATATATACATGTATCCAAATTCTTCTCCCATTTAGGTTGTTACAGAATATTGAGCAAAGTTCCCTGTGCTATACAGTAGGTCCTTGTGGGTTATCTATTTTAAATACAGCAGTGTGTACATGTCAATCCCAAACTCCCAATCTATTCCTCCTCCCCACCCTTCCCCCCTGGACACCATAAATTGTTCTCTAAGTCTGCTAGTCTGTTTCTGTTTTGTAGGTAAGTTCATTTGTAACAGTTTTTTTTTTAGATTCCACATATAAGTGATATCATATGATATTTGTCTTTCTCTGTCTGACTTACTTCACTTAGTATGATAATCTCCAGATCCATCCATGTTGCTGCAAATGGCATTATTTCATTCGTTTTAATGGCTGAGTAATATTCCATTGTATATATGTACCACATCTTTATCCATTCGTCTGTTGATGGACATTTAGGTTGCTTCCATGTCTTGGCTATTGTAAACAGCGCTGCAATGAACATTGGGGTGCATGTATCTTTTCAAACCATGTTTTTCTCCAGATATATGCCCAGGAGTGGGATTCCTGGATCATATGGTAGCTCTATTTTTAGTTTTTTAGGGAACCTCTATACTGTTCTCCATAGTGACTGTACCAATTTACATTCCCACCAATAGCGTAGGAGGGTTCCCTTTCCTCTACATCCTCTCCAGCATTTATTGTTTGTAGTTTTTTTTTTTTTTTTTTTTTGCCGCACCACGTGGCATGTGGGATCTTAGTTCCCTGGCCAGTGATCGAACCGGTGCCCCCTTCAGTGGAAATGCCGAGCCTTAACCACTGGACTGCCAGGGAATTCCCTGTTTGTAGATTTTTTGATGATGGCCATTCTGACTGGTGTGAGGTGATATCTCATTGTAGTTTTTTTTTTTTTTTTTTTTTTTTTTAAATTAATTTATTTATTTTCGGCTGCGTTGGGTCTTCGCTTCTGTGCGAGGGCTTTCTCTAGTCGTGGCAAGCGGGGGCCACTCTTCATCGCGGTGCGCGGGCCTCTCACTATCGCGGCCTCTCTTGTTGCGGAGCACAGGCTCCAGACGCGCAGGCTCAGTAGTTGTGGTGCACGGGCCCAGTCGCTCCGCGGCACGTGGGATCCTCCCAGACCAGGGCTCGAACCCGTGCCCCCTGCATTGGCAGGCAGATTCCCAACCACTGCGCCACCAGGGAAGCCCTCTCATTGTAGTTTTGATTTGCATTTCTCTAATAGTGATGTTGAGCATCTTTTCATGTGCCTCTTGGCCATCTGTATGTCTTCTTTGGAGAAATGTCTGCTGAGGTCTTCTGCCAATTTTTTGATTGGGTCGTTTGTGTTTTTTTTTATAGTGAGCCGCATGAGCTGTTTGTAAATTTTGGAGACTAATCCCTTGTCAGTGGCATCATTTGCAAATATTTTCTCCCATTTTGTGTGCTGTCTTTTCATTTTGTCTATGGTTTCCTTTGCTCTGCAAAAGTTTTTGAGTTTAATTAGGTCCCATTTGTTTATTTTTGTTTTTATTTCCATTGCTCTAGGAGACGGATCGAAAAAGATATTGCTGAGATTTATGTCAAAGAGTGTTCTGCCTATGTTTTCCTCTAAGAGTTTTATAGTATCCAGTCTAACATTTAGGTCTTTAATCCATTTTAAGTTTATTTTTGTGTATGGTGTTAAAGAATGTTCTAAATTCATTATTTTTCCATGTTGCTGTCCAGTTTTCCCAGCACCCTTTATTGAAGAGACCGTCTTTCCTTCATTGTATAGTCTTGCCTCCTTTCTTGTATATTAACTGATCATAGGTGTGTGTGTTTATTTCTGGGTTTTCTATCCTGTTCCACTGATCTATATTTCTGTTTTTGTGCCAGTACCATACTGTTTTCATGACTGTAGCTTTGTAGTATAGTCTGAAGTCAGGAAACCTGATTCTTCCCACTCTGTTTTTCTTTCTCAAGATTGTTTTGGCTTGTAGTGGTTTTTAAACATGCTCCAAAATTCTTTGACATTCCTATGTCCCCTCCCTCTTGAATGGGGCTATGAGCGTGTGACTGCTCCTACAGTAGAAAGTACAGTGGAAGTGACTGCATGACTTTCAAAGGTTAGAAAAGGCCATCTTGCACCTACCCGGTCTTTGTGCTCATGGAATGCTCACTCCCAGATGCCATGCTGTGGGGAAGCCCAAGCCACTTGGATGTGCTCTGGCTGAGCCCACTGAGTTTACAGCTGTCAATCAGCATCAATCTCAATGACTCCAACCCCATCTGACTGGAACCACAGGAAACCCTTATGTGAGAACCGCCTAGCTGAGCCCAGTGAATGCCCAGAACCATGAGACATAATAAAGAAATATTAATAAGGGAATTCCCTGGCGGTCCAGTGGTTAGGACTCTGTGCTTCCACTGCAGGGGGCACGGGTTGGATCCCTGGTCAGGGAACTAAGATCCCACATGTCGTGCAGCATGGCCAGAAAATAATAATAATAATAATAATAAAGTATTACATCATTAAGTTTTGGGGTGATTTCATTATTCAACAATAGGTAACTGGAACAGCAGTAGAAATGGGATGTTACAGGAGTACATAAAAAGTATTCCTACCCCAGATTTGGTTGGGGAAGAATTCAGGAATATTTCCTGGAGAAAATAACTCCTGAGTTCCTTCATCCTCTCTGAGTCAGGCCCACCCATCCTCAGAGAATGGCCACTTTCATGCTTTCCACAGGAAGCTGAGCATCCTTTCCCACTAACCAACCCAGGATGCAGCCTGTCTCTCCAGTGAAACACTCAGGCGTGGGACTCTGGTCCTGATCTCAAACACACACTTCAACCCATCTCACACACTCTGCAATTCTTTCTCTAGGAAGAGCTTAGGTCTTTTTCGAAATTCGAAGTCTGAGTTAGAATACTTAAAGATCACCTTCTAGGGCTTCCCTGGTGGCGCAGTGGTTGAGAGTCTGCCTGCTAATGCAGGGGACACGGGTTCGAGCCCTGGTCTGGGAGGATCCCACATGCCGCGGAGCAACTAGGCCCGTGAGCCACAACTGCTGAGCCTGCGCGTCTGGAGCCTGTGCTCCGCAGCAGGAGAGGCCGCGATGGTGAGAGGCCCGCGCACCGCGATGAAGGGTGGCTCCCGCTTGCCGCAGCTGGGGAGGGCCCTCGCACAGAAACGAAGACCCAAAACACAGCCAAAAATTAATTAATTAATTAATTAAAAATAAATAAATAAATAAATAAAATGAATTTCTTTAAAAGAAAAGATAAATGTTGACACCTCTTTAAAAAAAAAAAAAAAAAGATCACCTTCTAGGAAGCCCACTTCCTGTTCCCATTCCTCAAAAGCTCTATAAGCTGCATTCATGTTTTCCTTCCCTTTGAAAACCCTGCCAAGCACCCTACACCAGCCCAGGGCGTCTCTTCAACTTCAGCTTCCTCATACTAACTAGTATTGTCAGAATCTGCAGTGATCTCTGAACCTTCATTTCCATTCCCAAACACCCATGTTGCAGGTATATACAGTAGCAAGACACATAAAAATTTTAGATAAGTCCCTGTATTAATTAGGTAGGCTAATGCAATAACAAATAAACTTTAAAAAATATTTGGCTCGGGCTTCCCTGGTGGTGCAGGGGTTGAGAATCTGCCTGCCAATGCAGGGGAAACGGGTTCGAGCCCTGGTCTGGGAAGATCCCACATGCCGCGGAGCAACTAGGCCCGTGAGCCACAATTGCTGAGCTTGCGCGTCTGGAGCCTGTGCTCCGCAACAAGAGAGGCCGCGATGGTGAGAGGCCCGCGCACCGCGATGAAGAGTGGCCCCCACTTGCCGCAACTAGAGAAAGCCCTCGCACAGAAACGAAGATCCAACACAGCCATAAATAAATAAATAAATAAATAAATAAATAAATAAACAAACATACCAAAAAAAAAAAAAAGAAGGAATGCTATCTTTAAAAAAAAAAAATTTGGCTCAAACGAAATGGAAGTTTATTATTTACCCACATAAAAAGTCCAAAATGTTTCCAGGTCAGCAGGACAGCAAAGGCCCTCCGTCCTCAGCACATTCCTTCCAGGGCCACCTTGAGAAAAGAACATGGCGGATCAGAGAGTGGAAGATTTCTATGGACCAGGCCTAGGTGTGGTACACACAACTTCTATTCATATTCCATCGGCTAGAACTCAACCACGAGGTCACATCTAACTGTGAGTGTGTGCCCAGAGAGATGAGGATTTGGTGAGCAGCTAGTAGTCTCTGACACAACCCCCGAATGTATCCCATATTTCCCCAAGCTGTGGATACAAATAAGGTCCCATTAATACTTCTCAAGCTCTTCCCCTTGTGGGGGAGGAAAAATTTTCCTCTACCCTTTTATGTTCTTCTGGCTGGTCTAAGAATTAAACTGACATGAGGGGACTTCCCCAGTGGTTAAGAATCTGCCCTCCAATGCAGGGGACACAGGTTCGATCCCTGGTCGGGGAACTAAGATCCCACATGCCTCAGGGCAACTAAGCCCACGTGGTGCAACTACTGAGCCCGCGTGCTCTAGAGCCTGTGCGCCACAACTAGAGAGAAGCCCGAGCACCACAACTAGAGAAGCCCATGCGCTGAAAGGAAGAGCCCACATGCCGCAACGAAAGATCCCGCATGCTGCAACAAAGATCCTGCGTGCTGCAACTAAGACCCAATGCAGGCAAATAAACAGATAAATAAAAGTTTTTTAAAAACCTGACATGAGACAGATTAACAGGAGAAAATCAAACTTAATTGCATACATACAGGGGTTCCGTAAGAATACGGGGCCCAAGTTAGGCTACTGAGGCTCATATGCCATCTGAAAGGAGAAGGGGGTGGGGATGGAACTTCAAAGGGGAGGAAGGCAATTCACATGGATATGGAACAACAAATGTGTGGTAAACAGATGTTCGCTGGGCCATGCAGAGACAATGGGACCCAGAGAGGACTCTGATCTCTTGGCTCTGCCTGACGTGTAGCCCATATTCTTTGTAGATATCTCTGGTGAGCATGCTTGCCCTGGACCAGGCCCTTTATCTAAATTCTCTCAGGCAGTTAAGGAGGAAGTAAAGAGTGACTTCCTGAGTCTTCTGTTTCTTAAAATTAATCAGCCTGAAAGAATCCTCATGCCGGAGAGATACGTTTCGGGGTGGCAGATTTTGCTTCCCTATACCCGCTCCCCACTTACACCAGGTCCCCATGTTCACAAACTCTCTATCACCTGGCAACTTCCTCATCAGGCTGTGGGAGACTGTAACAACCCCAGCAGTGCCGTCTCCTGGAAGGAGCTCCTACTGTTACCCAGATGCCCATTAAAGGCTAGAACCGCACAGTAACGTAAAGAGAAGCAAATACCGCCTTCTTGCTTTTTTTTTTTTTTTTAATGAGCTTGAAGGTTCAAAGAAGGCTTCTTAGAGCAGGATACCCAGGAGCTTAAATTTTTATTTTTTTAAGTTTTAAATAATTTTTTTTGGGGGGGGGACCATGCTGTGCATCTTGTGGGATCTTAGTTCCCCGACCAGGAATGGAACCCATGCCCCCTGCAGTGGAAGCACAGAGGCCTAACCACTAAACCACCAGAGAATTTCCCCCTTCTTGCTTTTCGGTTATTCCTTTTAGGGAGTACCAGGGCAGCCTGTAGGTGCTCCAATGTCTTGTAGAGTTTTCAGTGACATGATTCCTACATCTTTTACATACAGGCTCTCCAGGTATGAATTGATCAGGGTCGAGGTAAAAACCAACTTGAGTGACGGGCACTGGGCAGTAATAAGAATGCAGTCAGTCAGCCAGTCCATCAGTCAACGTTTACTGAGTATCTACTATGTGCCAGGCTCCGCTAAGCTCCGGATGCACAGTGTA